>NC_081165.1:16833513-17177680 GCF_012432095.1 Onychostoma macrolepis | reverse complement strand
GATGTAAGCAATAAGGTACGAGAGGCTGTGCTGTATCGTGAATAAATCACGGCTGAAGGGGTTGCAGGCACTCCGCGATATATATATATATATATATATATATATATATATATATATATATATATATATATATATATATATATATATATATATATATTTATAAAAGGTTAGTTCCATTCCTCGATTCGTAACCGTTTTATAAAAGCAATAAGGTACTCCAGGCAGTGCTGTATCGTGAATAAATCACTCCGCTTTGCGTCGTGCCTAACAACGCCCTTCAGTCGTGATTTATTCACGATACAGCATGGCCTCGAGTACCTATTGCTTACTTAAAACAATCTTTATATAAACCCATTATAATAAATGTCATATTTAGCTACCTGTGCACTTCAGCAAGTAGGAAAAAGTTATCAAACACTAAATTCTAAACTAAATAGATGAATTCTTAAAGCTACAAAGGTTACTGATTTTCTCTTCTTTTGTTCTTTGATTAACAGACATTACAGCAGTTGGGTTATTAGTTATTTTTTGGCTGCTATTTCTTTAAAGAGTTGGGTTACTGGGTTTTTTTCTAGGCTTGATTGTGTTTATGGGGTGCAGTCTAACATGTGTTCAAGTCTAAATGTCCCGCCCCTCAGCTCAGCTGCATGTGCTCCGGTTGTATTGTAAACAAAGGCGTCGTCTATGTTGCTTATCAATTTGAGCCCGATTGAGACGCAGAGAATATTAGTGAAGAGGATCGCGCAGAGCCTGTGCAAGCACGGCTCTTAATGGTATGTTTGTTTGTTTGTTTGTTGTCTCATACTTTTAGATACGCTGTTATTATGCTACTGCTTATGTTAGCTTTTAATATACAGTTTTATTCTGATTAAAGCTTTAATACAGTACGGCAACCCATGTATAACGCTTCTCATTGCTATGTGAAAATGTATAATTGGAACAGTTTGTTGGAGCTGATCTGATGATCTGAATGAGAGAGAGAGCGAGAGATGCAGAGCAAGGTGACGCGAGGAACAGAATTAAGAACAGCTGTTTTAGAACATTCATTTTGAAACTTGTGAATCCATTAGAATCATTAGAAGACAGAATCGCGATTCATATATGAATAGATTTTTAAGTGCCCCTAGTTTTCTCTTCCTCTTCTCTAAAGCAGCGCAGCATGGTCTCGCCCCCTTCCTTACATGTTCCCGAGGGCGGGGTTTATCTGGGTTTGTGACGTAACAGACCCGGGAAGTAGTGCGTTGTAGTCCCTTACCAGCCGTTTTTGTAGGCATTAAACTTCCAGAATTTTAAAAGATGAAATCTCTGTTTGCATTGAACTTTCAGCACTGCAACTTTGCAGATATTGTTTATGCTCAAACAGCAACATTACACACTAACTAACATTAAAAAAAGTGAAATTGCAATCAGCCACCCCTTTTAGAGGTGCCGCTGCTAAATGTTTTCTCACAACCTTTTATTTATTTTACAGCACTTATACATACACGCATATACACACGCACACAATAAATAAAAACTACATATCAAAAAGCTACAGCATTACCCACAATGCCATGTTGCACTCAAGTCAAGCACTAATGTGATGCTTAATTCTAACAGTTTTAACTTGCTACTGATACGCATGACGTATCATTAGAGAGCGACGTGTGCAGCAAAAACGTCAAAAGCATATCCTGACATTCACAGAATAAATCATCATACTGTACATATCTATTCTATGCAAATTGATAAACAGCGCATGGCACTTGAGTTGAGAGGTGCGCTGATGTGAAAGGGTCTTCAGTTTCTTTATAAATTCTAATGTAGCATGAGTAGCTTAAAAATGTTAAATGTTAAAGGTAGTGAGTGCTCCCACACAATAAACAGACTAGGTGAGTACAGCTACTTTCAAATAGTTTAACAAACGGTGAGACGATCTTCACCTCGCATCACCATTTACGCATTATATTGCTGCATTAGACCATCAGAGTTCATAACATGCACGGCAATTTCCCTGTAACAAATATCCTAGTGTTCTTTATTTCAATTTAAATAACCATGTTCCTGTAATTGATGCAGTGATGATGAAGGACAGCTGAAGGTGACTGAGAACGCTGGCAGTCTGTTACACCTAGCAGATGTAATTTAAATTAAAACTACTGCAAGACACTTTCACTGTGGAAGGGGAGGCTGAGTAGCGTTCCTTTTAATTAGCTGAAAAATCTTGAAAAACCGAAAGCCCTTGGGAGGGGAGTATCTGTAGGCTGCTACACAACCCCTGGAGAGAAAGCAACGTTTAAAGAAATCCATGAAAGGAGAGTTTAGATGAATCTGAAATATAGGGCAATACAATAAGATTGTGTCGAGGTTACCTCTTTAGATAATAATCTCAGCTGAACTCCAAAATTTAAAGCCATTAAAGAAATGCACTAAATAACATTAATACTACTCCCTTAACAATGACCATCGCAAATCAAGTATTGTATTTTTCAAAATGAAGAAGTACATTTATATCATTTAATAGCACTTTACATGTATTCACTTTTATTTTAAAAAAACAACACTACTTAAAATGGGGAAGATATAAATATAGCACATACTATTGTTCAAAGGTTTAGGGTTGGCAAGATATGTGTTAAACTGATCAACAGTGACAAAGACTGAAGGATCATGTGACAATGAAGTCTGGAAAAATGTGTATATTATTACATATTTTAACAAATTCAAATAGAAGAGAGTTCATTTAAATTCACAGTTCATTTCACAAGATTACTGTTCTTAATTTCTGATCAAATAAATGCATAAGAGACTTACAAATATGCAAATATATAAATATGCATGTGCTGGGTTTTGCAGTGGCTTAATGGTAAACCTTACAATCTGGATTCTAATGGAAATAATCAGCAAGACCGTCTCAATGCAGGTTAGACCTCTCGGACCAAAAGTCTACTCAAGGGCAAATGTGATTGTATCTGCCCCAAAGTTCGGCCTTCCTCATTCTCAGCAGCTGCTGCGGATCACAAAGGTGAAGTGAACAATCGTTTTTGCCATCTCTGAGAAGCACGCCTCAGTTACTATCTCGCACAAACAGCAGGGTCCATATTCCTGCCGTATTACAATATTGATGGAACATATCAAGAGAGCCCCGCGCAGCTTTGAAGTTCTCCTTCCAGGGGGGAGGGCTGTGTGGAAGGAGGCAAATTCCAAATTGAACATTAGGGATGCAAGCATGTTGGCCGTGCATTCGGAATAGAATCCATCCAGCGATAGATTATTTTGTATTTAGTGGAGCACATCCCAGGAGTGTCAATATCAGAGGATTACAGCAAAACATGAAATTAGCATTCAGTCCCCATCCCCTGCATGCCTCGGCTCTTCTCTTTATGTCGCGCTGTGAGAGTATGTGCGTGAACGCGCTTGCACAAGATGGCTGAGGATACAGAGAAATGAGTGTGTGTGTTTTTGCATTGGTGCTTTATGAAAGAAAAAAAAAAACAGGTTAACCGGGGTCCATCGATGCTGTATCGATGCACTGACAACATTGTATATATTTCAGAAAAATAAACACGTGTTATCAGATGTGCATGCTTATTTTGAGATGCATATCGCTCTGCACTCTGGCCTACACGTGAATCAGTCTGGGTTGTTTTTGCTCCGGCGGGCCGGGCTATCGGTACGGCGACTGAGGAGAAGCAGGTGGTGGTCTTCCCCCCTCTCGTGCAGTAAGTGCCAGGCTGAAGTGCTTTCTCCTCTCCCCGAGAGAGCTCTGGAAAGCGCTTTTAAAACGTTACTGCAAGTGCCCGCTCTCATCTATTTTCACAAGGATACGTATGCATTTTTTAACGGCCAAATCTGCTCTGGAAGCGGCATTTTGTATTTAGCAAATGTACAAAACCTGCATTTCTGAATAAAACAGCACTACATTTGGAAGAAAAGGAGAACGCTTACCTTTCCTGGGTCATCTTTAGAGCGAGGCACTTTGAGAAAACACTTGTTCAACGAGAGATTGTGCCGTATTGAGTTCTGTAGGAGGAAAGGGAGAAAGAAGTGTTTAGGTTGTTTATAGGTTAATAAGACTCCTGCATGATATTGCACTACAGTTGTACCTAAAACCCTCATTTACATGCAGCCTATAGTGCGCAGTCAGACGGCGGCGTAGCAATCGCGAGCATGTAGGGTCCCTGCAAATAAGAGAATATGAATAAAACACTGGGGTATTATAACCCAGAGTCTGCGTCATCTTTTCTGCACTATGCAAAGCAACCGGGCCAGAGAAATATATTAAAGAGATTCATCTTGCTGCAGACGACAGGCTCAAAAAAAAACAAAAAACTGCAGGACGATTAGGACGATTGCAGAATATTGAGACTCCTAAACTCAATAATAAGAACCCCTGACTCAACTATTTTTAACTACACAGAGATTTTTCATAACTTCTGAGATTCCCACACGTCCGAATGAACTGAGACTGATGTGACAAAGAAAAAAAACCTATACATGAAGGATGTCCTGAGGTTAATTTAAAAAAAAAAAAGAGAGATCCAGTTTAATAGCATAGTAATTAATTAATCATCCCGTTCCTCAGGGGGAAATGAATTATGCAAATTATTATTTTTTTAACTTACACAATTCTTTAATGAGCAAAAGGTAATTTTGCAGCATGTGAGGGATGAATCAGCAGGAGGTGGCTTGAACGCACATCATGCCTTAATGCTCGGCGCGTTCCAGCTGGAGCTCAGCCAGCCACTTGGCTTAAGACACTAGAAACGCACAGGTTTTGAAATCATTTGACCAAATTGTATTGACAGATGGCTGTGATATAAAAGCTCTGGGATCTTTGCATGAGCTGGTCTGGTGTGGAACGAGCCTACTGCGAGAGAAACGCTCACGAGAGGCGATTAGATGAAAATGCTAAGCAAACACAGTCTAGGTTAATATGTGATGAATTTGTGTGAAATAACTACCGCATAACATCTAATGAGGGCAATAACGGGCCGTTTCCACTGGGCCTATCAGGGTTGACTGCAGGTGCGTGTTAGATGTTTAACAGCAGACCGAAGGGAACGACACGTCAAGGAAAGGGAGTCTCCGACTGTGTCAGCAGTACTGAAACCATTAGTGGCAATAAAGGTGAGCTCTCCAGGACAGCTGAATCTGATAGTTCATGAGATGCACGCATAAAAACAAAGGCGGGTCAGAGCAGTTTATAACCCATGGTTGAACCCGCCGCATCTGTCCACAGGCCCTAATCTTGTAGAGCATTAAAACTTTAGCAGCCACAGCAACTCCAGACACTGCAAGATCCAAGGTTAGTCACGCAGACAACATCACATTCTCTCCCTGGAAAAAAAAATGAACAACGTCAACTACTTAAACCTGCTCGGCGATAGCAATGTGCAATTTGGCCATTTTAAGGTAAGTCGAAGAGGGCAGATCAAGCAAGATCTTTCTATTTTTTAATTATTATTATTATTATTATTATTATTAGTATGCATCAGATGGACATGCTTCAGCTCATGGGTTTCACAATCTGCACAGGATCACTGGATAGATGAAACGGATCACTTTCTTGTTCAAAGCAATGATTCTGTGTCCACCTTCTATCAGGTTAGGTGGCAACTAGCTAAGTGGACATGCAGGTCAGACAGGCAGGTCTCTTTCCCTGGCTGTCACGCTCTCGCTTTTGTCCTCCACCGTTTTAACCTCCCTCTTTCTCTGCTGGGGGCCGGAGAGTTCAAGGCTGGCTCAGCAGGGCTCCTGCAGACAGACATGGCTAATAAGCACTACTGCACCAGTCCAGTCTGTCTCCAACTCTCTATCAGGGGAACTAACCAGGAGAGCCGCAGGGCCAGCTGCCATTCTGACACACTGAGTTTGAGTGTGAGTGTGTGTGAGAGAGAGAGAGAGAGAGAGAGAGAGAGAAGAAAAGGAATGACCAAAAGAAGTCAGGGTGTGACAGCTTGTGTGTGTAAAAGCCCACTCTTTATCAGATGGACATTCTACAGTGAAAGCTACAAAATCCAATGTTATGAACATTAGCAGCATGCCAAACAACTTAAGTGCTTTATTTTCTTTTAATATATTAAGACCTCTACATTATATCAGATTTATATCAGATTTATAATAGATTTTAATATAAATATATGCATTTCATGTGTCATACAGTGGTATAAATATAACAATTATTATTAATATATTACAAATTAAAAATATAAGATCTCTTATGAGATGACATTTTATTACAAATATTTCAATGATAAATATATGTATTCCATATTTTATACACAAATACATAGGCCTACATAATTTATAACATGCATGTTTATAATATAGAATGATACAAAAATATACTACTACTACTAATATTAACAACAATAATAGTAAATGACTAAATATGGCATCTTGTGTCATTTTACTGCTGTAATCAAATATTTCAATTTTATCTTTATTTTATTAACTATTTACTAAATAGACTTAATTACATTTAAAATCAAATCATTTTTCAACAACAACAAAGTTTACCTTTCACAAATTAATCAATTTCAAAAAGATAAACTCCTTCCATTTTTCTCTATGAATCATGTATACCACATGGGTTGCAAATGCTTTTTCGTGTTGATGACATGATTATTCATGACAACATGAAGTGCTACTATGCCTTCCATCTTTGCACACTTAAGGTAGGACATGTAACCTGTCTAAATTCAGCATAGAGGCCTGTTTGTCAGTGAACTACATACGAAACACCCATTTTTCTTTTTTGACCCTGCGTTCAACCTGGAAAATGAGTTTTACTTTTTGATGAGTTGTGCCGGTCTTATATATCACTACATGTTGACAAGCACGTCCTGTCTGACAGCATCTTTACACACACACACATGTAAAACCAAAAGGTCAGCAGGTCACTCCTGAACATAAATTACATATACTAGAGCAGAGGTCCCCAACCACCGGGTCGCGACCCACTACCGGGCCGTGGAAGAATTCCTACCGGGTCGCGAGAAAGTTCTGGGGAAAATGTGTTGGCTATAGATATGACGCTCTGTTATTTATTGTGTGTAAATGATTTTTCTAATTACTCTTTATTTTCGTTGTATGCGATGGATATCGAGTAGCAATTTGACGATGGTCAAATTAGTAAATAAAAGATTGCTCTGATCTGTCAAAGGGCTTAAAGGGATCGCAGTTGATCCGTGATATACGGACCAGGTCCAGACCCCATCTTTCGGCATGTGATTCGCAGTTTAATTTGCCAATTTACACGTTCAATCTATTTAAAACCACAAGAAGAAACGAAACAGAACTGAATTCGTTACTTGCGCGCTGTACTCGCACACACCCGAAGCACGCACAAGCATAGAGACGTGTTTCAGACAGTGTGGCATACCGAATTGATTCCTCTTTCATGTATTCATGTGTTTTATACAGTAGAAGGCGAGGCAATGGATATCACACAAGCAACGTGCAAACTCTGCGCAATAGTTATGCCGGTGAACATCTTAACTTCAGTCATACAGAAAGTGAAAGTAAAAACTGACGGAGTTTTCTAACGCTGAACAGCATATTATCTCAGAGACAAGAGACGAATCTACTTCAACATGTGCTGATAACAGTATAAATGAATAGAGCTGTTTTAAAGACCCTATCCACAACAACAACACCCCCCCCACCTGGGCCGCAAGATTTTTTTTTTCAAACACTAACTGGTCCGCGGTGTAAAAAAGGTTGGAGACCCCTGTACTAGAGTGTAAAAAATATTCCACAACACATGAAATTATGTGCAGCTAACGCTGCTGAATGTCTTATCCTTGATTGCATAGATTACAGCTGGAGCTCAGAAGCACTGCAGTGCAGTGAAGTGATGAAGAGGAGGAGGAAGAGAGCTGTAGGAGTCATCGAGGATAAGGAGCTACATTAAGAGGGTCAGACACTGAGCTCTGTGGGAGTGCCTGTCCATTACTGTCTTGGTGGGCTGAGATGTACCTGCGTTCCACAGCGGGAGCACTCTCTCGTAACCCCCCGTGCAAACGGCCTCGCTGACAGTCAGCGCACCCATCCACCCACTCACCCCTGGCCTCTCGCCCACCTCTCCCAACATGACATAAGGGCAGGCGGGGGAAAGTGGGTCAGGCTGACCTCCTCGTCCCGAGTATCAAGCGCTCAGCGTGAGTCAAAGGGACAGGCCATGTCGCAGCAGAGTTCTTCATCAAGGACGTACTGCAGTTCCCCGCCTGCTCAGCCCAGGGAGCCCAGGTTACAGCAGAACCATCCCATCAGTGCCGGCAAATCCAGCCTGACATCCTCGCTCGACATACCACGACACAGAGGGAGACTTTAAATTATGGGGGGTTGGCCAGGACACCGATGATGACTTGATTACAAGATAAAACACATTTTAACATCTGAAGGTCTCAATGTAAAGGCCCTCTATATAGCAGAGAAGCTATATGCATCCAATTCATGTCAGGCTATTATTGTGCTGTTAACTGAAAAGCTTAACATATGAACAATACAATACAATACACAGTAGGGGTGTGTGATAATGACAACAAAAAAAATTATATCTCGATATTTTCTGGAATTTTGGCGATAATGATAATTAGACAATATTTTTTTTTATGACCAGGTTATTGTGCTGGTATTTTGGCAGGTTTTGGACTGCCATGGACAGCTGACTCCCAAAGATTTTGATATTCTTCATATTCTGTGCAGTGATTAGTTTGCAGGAGTAAGAGAAAATAACTTATCTATTATGGGTATTTTTCTCTTTACAAGGCCATTTTTCAAACCTAATCAAATATATGCATAATCTTGTGTCAAATTCTTAAATTTAATCAAGAAATTCAAATAGTAAGACACTATAAGGCTGTTGCCAATCAAATCAAATTTGTGTTTGTAAAGCAGAGGTGGAACAGATGCTGCATCTGAAGTGCCATTTAGATGCATTCACACAGACTGTGAACACATTTAACCTGCAGTTAAAAATGCATAAATAATGTTTTGATGACTAATAAACACACGACTATGGCAATATATGGTTTATCTGAGTTCTTATAATAATTTTAATTCTAATAAAGCATATGATAATGCAATGCTAATCGACATAGCCTTGATCACTGCTTAGAATACCATGAAATATGTTGCACGCCTTATTCTGTGTAAGAAGCCATGTTAAGAACATGTTATTTAATGTAGTATTTTCACGTGCTTTCAGATGGAGCAGCATTTACTACACAGAGCTGTAGTTCACCGAGAAGCTACGCAAACAGCTGTCATTATCACAAACGATTTCATAATCGTACGATTATACCGTCTGCGATTTTTTTTTTTTGCGTAGCTTGTCAGTGAACTACGGCTCTGTGTAGTAAATGCTGCTCCATCTGAAAGCAGGTGATGGAGATTTACTACTAATCACAGAACCGGCTTTACTGACAAGATGTGCATGTGTACTGTATGCTAGCACTCTCTTGGTGTTTTTTATTTTTTTTGCGATATACTCGATAATGTCAAATCGCATATCGCACACCCCTAATATGCAGTATGCTTACTGTAAAAATAAACTCCATTCCACATTCCAATGGGCATGGGCCTATTTTACTGAAAATAATATCCTCAGAAATCTTCTATTCTTTCCAATGGAATATTACATTAAGCTACTATGATTTAGTTCCTAAAGAAGCATTTCAAAATTGCATTATAAAAAAATAATATAGGTTTCAGTTTTATAAAGAAAATTTGTTCTCGGGAAAAAAAAAACTCTCCTTAAGACAAAAAAACTGGCTATATGGAATGTGTATGATTTTAGCTTAAATTGTTAATTTGGGGATATACGTCTAGCCATAAATGAAGTAATTTTTAGCACAATGCTGTACTATCGTGTGAAAGGTGTGGGGGGAAAATAAAGAGCAAGGTTGATTGATCGAGTGAGACAAAAAGTAGCGTTTCAATACTCCAGGGCACGGAGGACATCCTAAACACAGTCTGGAATTCCCAGCATTCCTGCTTATACACTGTGTGTCACTTTTGTGCAGTGTACCTGTTCCCACCCATCCCATACAGTATTTTGTTTTCTCTCTCACAAATGCATTCAATATCTTTGACATATGGGCTTTTCCGCAAACCACGCTCAAGTTCCCTCAGCCACTGCAGTTCCTGACAAGCCCTTTGCAAACACAGAGACGTACACAGGCATTTCTTAAGCTTGCAATATCTCTACACACGTTAGGGAATGTAGCACGTTGGCAGACTGTGTTTGTAATGGGTGTGGGAAGATGCTGGAGCTGGTTTTTTTCATGTGCGTGGTGAGAGGAGGCACAAACGGTGCTCTTAACTGGACTCGGGGTGGAACACACCATCCAGCTCACAGACTAAACCTGTGAAAATATCCACCACCTTTGACAGACAAGCCATGCAACTGCTGCCTGGAACTGGATGCAGAGAGGTTTTAATCCACTTAGAGCATGGAGAATCCCTCACCCTCGGCCACAGCGATGAGGACAGCATGACTGAGTGTGAGAGAGGCTGGAGCTGATAAGGCGCTAAGATGTGGGGGCCCTTGTTAAATGAGTAACGGGAAGGCATCATACTGGAGCTGTACCTGAACTCTGGCAATGTTTACACCTGGTATTACCATCAGTTTCAGGTGATCCTAGCACAAAAAGACACCAAGTACAATAAATATCAAGCACTATACTGATTGGCATACAAAATAAGTCTTGCACGTGTAACTGGTTCAAATTGACTGTTGTTGTTTTTTTAAGCCACAATTGTGTGAAAAAAATGTTTCAGCACTTCTAGAAAAATTACTATTTACAATCTAAATACAATGTTGCATGGTTTTCTGCCTTCTGTATGTCATTTTTTTTAGACTTATTTACAACTCTATAGATTTTTAATGATTAATCCTGTATAAAATGTTTTCCAATTAAATATTCACAATTTTATGTCACTGCAAAGAAACGATTTACGTTTTTAAGTATGAATTCATCACCTTTGTTTAATGCATTAGGCAGCACTTATTAATTGTGGTTAATGTTAATTTTACATATACTAATTCATATTTAAAATGGTTTAAGTTTTCCAAATTAACACGAATTACGATTTTTTTTTTTAAGTTCAAGATAACTACCTAATTGTACCTAATTAAGAACCTAATTGTAAATTATTATGAATATTTATGTAATTTTATAAATAAACATTTTAAATTACAATCCCCTAAATTGCTAGCATTGGTAATGCAATTCACAATTACTTTTTTTTTTTTTTAAATTAAATTACATTTAGCACCGACTTCCTGAGTGCTACATTTAACACTGATTCACCAGAGATGAAAATTAACAAGAGACAAACAACCTTTAAAAGTTAAAAGTTAATGGAATCACCAATGCCAATAAAAAGCTTTCACTTTTAAGAGTGTAAATAGGCTGTGAAACCCGAGTATGTTCCATATATATCCGTTTTATGAAAAAAATAAAATAAAATGAAGTTATTTTTCCATTTAAACGGCTGACAATCAATCACTTTAGAAAACATACCAAAGCCAAGCAAAACGGCATTTCTAACTTCAGCTTCAAGACAAACAGCCCACAATCGAGCAGCAGTGGACGACTAGTTTAACGATTTCTCAACTTCATTTTTCAAGGACTTCAAAGGTATTTGATCTCTTTTCTCTTGGCATCTAGTAGCAGTGTGTTGGCATGCAACGTTTTTAAAGCCCATTCCTTCTCTGATCTTTACTCACTTATACGTCGTTTTAATAAAACATGAAGATTTTGCTAGCTGCAGCAAAAATGAATGCCAAGGTGAAAACCACAATAAACATAAAGAGCCCCATTACACGGAGATCTGAATAGCTCGCAACAAGAACGAGTTGAGAAGCGGCACAGTCAATACAAGCATGATGTAATGCCGCGTGCAGTGTACTCGGTGAAGTATTGCGATAATTAAAATTTGCAGATGCTGTACAAAGTAATATAACACCTTGGGGAACTGACTAATTCGGAGTTTAAATTAAACCCATCTTTCATGTAAAGTATGTTAATTTATAAGACTAATAATACATGAGTACTGTGGTAAGTGAGCCCTGAACAGATACTAGACAAGACAATGCATGCTCTTTTTTTTTGAGAATTTTTCATCTTGATAAAATTAGCAAAGAATCTGAGGAAGCCTTGAGGATGGAGCCAGTGACTATGTCAAATATCAAGTGCAAGTCTCTGTATTTCTTTGAAAGACATAGGAGTGCTGATGAAATAAATAAATAGCCTTAATAACCCTTTTGAGTATCTTGAGAGTCTGGCTGCATGATCCTCTTATAAAAAGAGGTGAAAGTGGCAATGAAATTCTTCCAAATGGACTTCCTCCTCTACATAAGAGCGTAGCTGTAGCTCTGTGACAAACACTTCGCAAGGCTTTGCAAACTAAACTGTGAAAAGTTTTCAATAGAAATACAAAAATCAGTCTCCAACTGTGTGACCAGGGTTCAAAAAGAGACAAGAGAGGACTATACATTCAGATTTTCTTTCCGAGTTAGGCTGGCTTTGTCACCCAAGGTGCTTTTAAAGCAAAGAGAGCGTTAAGACCTGAGCCATTTCATATGACCTGACCTCTCTCTGGAGATTTCAAAACCCTCTGTATCGTTTTCTACATGTGTTCAAGGCTGCAGCACTTACTTTAGATTAACAGCAGAGAGTCCAATTTAAAACAGCAGCCATTTAATAAGGATTTTAAATGTTTTGGGAAGAAATTCACTGGTGATTCTGACTAATAGGTCAAAAAAAAAAAAACTCATAAAAAGGCATTTGTCTGGAGTTTTTAATCAATGTCCTGTAAAGCTGCACTTGTAGCAAGGCATGTTCATACTTCAATGTTGAAAGCCTAACAAAAGAGCTTTTTCCGCAATTTTCTAACAACCTTGAAGAACACCAAATTCCACAGAATCCTGCCTTGCTCTGGTTTAGAGAGAAGACATTCAGAGGATTAGCTTGATTGAATTCTTCTGCACTCTGTAGAGATTGGTAGACAAAACAAAGAAACATGTCCTTCTACATCAATTGCAGCTAGACACTTGCACATGAAACGGGACACAGTTAACAACCTATAATGTAATGCATTTCCTTCATTATGCAAACCAGATATGAGTGAAGAGATTGGATCATGAAAAATGGGCATTACACACCAGAATGAGGCCAGGTGGTTGGAAGTCAGGGATTGACACAAATGGATTTATTTAAGACTAGGAACATGCTTTAAGAATTTTAAAGTAAATCATTTTTAATTCATGTTGACAAAACAAATGGTCACTAAAATCACTTTATTATTCAGCATTTTAGAAATGCAAAAGCAAATTTCGGAGAGATTAAAGCCTGGGGCTTGGCAAATTTAGGGCCTTCCCGTCTCGATTAAATGTGTTATGGCAAAAGGAAAATCAAAGTCAATCAGTATAATGTGCAAAAGCATCATATCCAGTTGACCAGTTTTCAAGTGCTATCTTTGTCCTACTGGTCTGAGTTAAACTAACGCTTTTGTCCTGACCTGGACCCATTATGTAATGCAATGGCTTGCTACCAACTACTAATTTTACAGAAGCAGAGTCATCGAATATGTTCCCTTGCTCTAAATTGACCCAAAAGTCAAATAAATACTCCCAAAACAAGTGCAGAGAGAGAATGCCAGCAAGGTTTTTGTTGTGAGATTTCAGAAATCCAATTTATACAATGTACACTACTATTCAAAAGTACTTCTTTTCGATCAGTGCTTTTTTAGAAGGAATATTTATTAAGCAGTGATACAATAAATTAATCCAAAATGACAGTAAAGAGGTTTGACAGACTTCAAATAAATACTATTTTTTGCATCTCATATGTTTTCAACATTGATAATAATAAATGTTTTTCTGAGCACCAACTGAGCATATTTGAATGATTTCTGAAGGATTAGGGACCCTAAACTTTTGAACAATATTGTAAATAATCAGCTAACTTCCTCTATGAAATAAACTGCTGACAAAAAGCAATAACACGCATGCATTCTCATTTCCCAACATGAATAATGTTCTTTGCTTCAGGTTCTGATGCAAGTGATCTGGACATAATGTAGATGTTTCAATAATACAGAGACAATGCCAGAACAAGAGGTAAGAAATGTATCACAGAAGAATTTTGCACAACAATAAAAACATTTCCAAATAGACAAGTAATTCAGTAACGCCAAACTGGTGGTGGTGCATAAAACAAAAGCCATGTGTATTAGTCCAGTAAAAATCAGGAATATCTCACCGAGGCAGACAGAGAACTTGGCACTTATGTGTGGCATAGCTGCGTTGAGTTTTAAAGAGAGAGCTCTTTGCTCCGCTCTCCTCGGAGGAGCCGCAGAAGGTTATGAAAGATTGCAAAGCAAAGAGACGTCTCCCAGTTTATCCTCCCTGAAAGCCTTCGTGCGCTCTCAGTTCCAGATGAGCGATCTGATGAGAGCCATTTGTCAGGCCCTCCTCTTAATTATCAGCCGGCTCAGAGCGGCATCCTGCAACAGCCACTGACAATGGCACTTTGGGCCTTATTCAGCACTGCCTCAAAACCGCTGTCAGACAGAGACACAGAAAAAAAAAAAAAGCAGCAGTGTTCGTCTAAGAGTGGAGTGAAAGCTACTCAGCATACTGAGTTCAAAACACTTGTGCATTACTTCTAGTCTATTATAGAAGCGGAAGGTACAGCCGTCGCCTTTCCGTGCCACATGGATTGGTGGGAAGGAAAATCATTTAAATGTTATAATTTAGGTCCATGCCAACAGATAAAACACAGGGTTAAGCAGCTGCGTGGGAGATGTCCCTTTATAATCAGGACTACGAGGAAGAAAATGAGAAGACAGTTGGGCAGAGAGCAGATGATATTAATGCTAGGGGGGAAATTGGTTTGTGGTTAGCTTCAAACAGCGTTTAAAAACTGCAAGTGGTTAGTGAGGAGTCTGTCCAAACAGGAGTGAATTTGTGGTATTTTAAAGGTTGTTTACTACCTTTTTAAATAAAGAGACACTATATTATTTTATATATAGCCTAGTAAGTAAACAACATATTCCTCTCTCCATAAGGACTTATGTAATTTAAAATATCTCCTGAAGGTCTGTCATACACTTTTCACAGTTTACAATATGCAAAGAACTATCAAAAATCAGCTCTTTCTATAAACACAACACTGCACGAAAGCCACATTTACATCACATTCGAAATTCAGATTTTTCTCTTGTTAAAATGTTAAAACAAACAGACACGCATAAATCATGAGTGAAATCGGGGGATTAGGTGAAAATTTAGATGTGACAAAAGGTTTTTGGTTAAATATTTTACAAATCTCCCCTGATGCAAGAACATTAAGGCATTTAAATGACCTTACACATAGTACTTCCAATGGAAATAATACATTCAGAAATGAAGACTTTCATTACAAAAACAACCAAGTTAACTAGTTCCAGTCAGGACATCATTAAACAAATTGTTTAAATTCCAATGTCAACAGACTAATTTAGGTTTGGGTCCATGTTGTGATGTTACATTTGAAGAATCATCAGCAACTGTTTATGCATGTATGAGGACTATGAGGACTTATATCTAGCTGGCTGTAGGAACCTCCGGGAAATCCATAATAGAACATTATCATAATACTACTGTCAAGATGCAAGATGTACTGAGTTTCTTAGGCTCTGACAGACAAAGAAATGCAATCTGATTCTTTGACATCTTTTAGTATAACCCAAGATACTGTTTTTAAAAGTCATATGTTGATCATTTTAAATATCCAAACTATTTATATATTTTTTTACTGAAATACATAAATTCAAAATGCACTCTACATGAGTGACAGACATGGCACAAAGCTTGCAAGATTTTTGATTGTTTTCAAAAAGGAGTCTCTTATACTCATCAAGGCTGCATTTATTTTACCAAAAATAAACAGCAATTTTGTGGAATTATTATTAAAATGTAAAATAACTTGTTTTCTATTTTGATACATATTAAAATGTAGTTTATTCCTGTGATGGCAAAGCTGAATTTTCAGCATCATTACTCCAGTCTTTGGTGTCACATGATCATTCAGAAATGATTCTACTATGCTGATTTGGTGTTCAAGTACCATTTCTTATCATCACTGCTGAAAACAGTTGTGCTGCTTAATAATCTGTAAAAACCATGATATATATTTCTCAGAATATTTTCATAAAAAGAGAGTTTGTTTGAAAAATTCGAACGTAGTTAATAAACATTTTGATACCTTTTGCATAGATAGTGTGCAGGATTTGTTTTTTGTTTTTTAGTTTTTGACCTGGCTGGTCTTTGTCTCCAACACACCTATCTATTGCCGTCAGGTGTGTGGAGTTTAATTGTTAAATAAAAAGAGAGTTTAAAAGAACAGCATTTTAAATATTAACCTTTGTACCATTATAACAATCCTAACCCTTACTGACCCCAAACTTTTGAACTGTAGAGTACCTCTGATGTAAAAAAAAAAACATTAATTAATTAAGTAATACTTAAATTAAGATTTCATATGCCAATTTCATATTTCGACAAAAATATATTGCAATATCATATTGTATCTCTTTTTTTTTTTTTTTTTTTTTTTATAAATCATCTCCACCTCTAGTATGCTCCAAATGTCCAAAAAACCCCTCAAATATTCACTGGTGCTTTAGATTTAACAGCTAGCAAAATGGGAACAGGCCTGAATATGTGAGGGTCACCAGCAAACCCCGAGTTTGGAACGGCCACTGCGCACAAGTGGCTGATGAAGCACCGAAAGAAGAGCGTCCTCAGCACCACTAGTGAACGCAGCACTCATCCATCGCAGCTGGGAGAGCCGCCATTAATATTACAGGTGCTTAAAGCTCCATCCAGTCAATAACCACTATTACAGCCAATGGAGCTAATGAGGGGAGCAGAGGTGACCATCCAGTTCCCATATGCACAATGCAGCCCAATCTCTCAACACTACTGTAAGACAGGGGCTGTTATGTGAACACTTCATTGTGCTAGTGGCCTACAATCAGCACGAGCAGATCAACGGAACACAACTGATCAAGTCAATGTCGACAATTAGACTCTTTGAAAACAAAATCGATCTGCTAGAGGCTCTAACAGTGGTGCAATGGCACTGCTCGCTTCCAAGAAAGGACTTAAAAAAAAAAAAAAAAAAACACATCGGAGAGGCGGTTTTGGCAAACCAAGGGAAACTCGGCATTCATCTACGACTGCGGACTGACACAAGAATCCCTCACACAACAGAGGCAGTCAATCAATCAACAGAAACGCACAGCAGAAGCGGCGAAGAGGGTGCCGAGGGTGGACAGGGACCCGTCTTTTACACCTTTATCCATCTGAAGCTCGTACACCGGCTTTCCCTTCAGGCAACACTCTCCTTTAAACTGCAGTCGAGAAGAGAGAAAAGCAGATTCTTTGTGCTTTGACAAAGAAGGGAGGGAAAAAAAAAATTACCCAAGTTTCCCCATTTGTATTCAACTTAACACAGATCCAAAAGTCACAACCCTCCTATAGAGTCCATTAGCAAAGTTAATGTAAAACTGTCAAGCACAACGACCCATAAATAATACATTGCCGAGGTGAGGAGAGGCCGGGTACCCTTCTGCTCACCGCCGTCCCTTTAGTCAGACACTCTAGCCCTCTACAAGGCCACATTAATTGTCTAATTCAGAGGCAATTAGTTGGCAGTGAGAGGTTGTGGCCTTGCAGCCAGCTGGCCCTGATAAGGAGGACAGAGGCTAGAGGGGCGGCAACCAGCAGTAGTAGCTCTGCCCATCTCTCTCTGCCTGCTGACCAGACTCTCCACTGCTACAGGCGGGCCACGTCACCTTGAAGAGAAAGACGACTGCCTACAAAGCCTGGTTATAGCTCATCAAGACTTTTCAGGGCCATAAAAGTATTTGAACACTTAAAACATGCTAATAAAGCAGCACCTTTTTTGACCAAAGAGCCATTTAAAAAAAGTTTGGTTAATGCATTTTTCATATACATACATATATATATATATATACACATACATACACACAGAGGGTACGGAAAGTATTCAGACCCCCTTAAATTTTTCACTCTTTGTTATATTGCAGCCATTTGCTAAAATCATTTAAGTTCTTTTTTTTTTTTTCCTCAATGTACACACACCATATTGACAGGAAAAAACACAGAATTGTTGACATTTTTGCAGATTTATTAAAAAAGAAAAACTGAAATATCACTTGGTCCTAAGTATTCAGACCCTTTGCTGTGACACTCATATTTAACTCAGGTGCTGTCCATTTCTTCTGATCATCCTTGAGATGGTTCTACACCTTCATTTGAGTCCAGCTGTGTTTGATTATACTGATTGGACTTGATTAGGAAAGCCACACACCCGTCTATATAAGACCTTACAGCTCACAGTGCATGTCAGAGCAAATGAGAATCATGAGGTCAAAGGAACTGCCTGAAGAGCTCAGAGACAGAATTGTGGCAAGGCACAGATCTGGTCAAAGTTACAAAAAAATTTCTGCTGCACTTAAGGTTCCTAAGAGCACAGTGGCCTCCATAATCCTTAAATGGAAGACGTTTGGGACGACCAGAACCCTTCCTAGAGCTGGCCGTCCGGCCAAACTGAGTTATCGGGGGAGAAGAGCCTTGGTGAGAGAGGTAAAGAAGAACCCAAAGATCACTGTGGCTGAGCTCCAGAGATGCAGTCGGGAGATGGGAGAAAGTTGTAGAAAGTCAACCATCACTGCAGCCCTCCACCAGTCGAGGCTTTATGGCAGAGTGGCCCGACGGAAGTCTCTCCTCAGTGCAAGACACATGAAAGCCCGCATGGAGTTTGCTAAAAAACACCTGAATAAGACTCTCTGGTCTGATGAGACCAAGATAGAACTTTTTGGCCTTAATTCTAAGCGGTATGTGTGGAAAACCAGGCACTGCTCATCACCTGTCCAATACAGTCCCAACAGTGAAGCATGGTGGTGGCAGCATCATGCTTTGGGGGTGTTTTTCAGCTGCAGGGACGGGACGACTGGTTGCAATCGAGGGAAAGATGAATGTGGGCAAGTACAGGGATATCCTGGACGAAAACCTTCTCCAGAGTGCTCAGGACCTCAGACTGGGCCGAAGGTTTACCTTCCAACAAGACAATGACCCTAAGCACACAGCTAAAATAACGAAGGAGTGGCTTCACAACAACTCCGTGACTGTTCTTGAATGGCCCAGCCAGAGCCCTGACTTAAACCCAATTGAGCATCTCTGGAGAGACCTAAAAATGGCTGTCCACCAACGTTTACCATCCAACCTGACAGAACTGGAGAGGATCTGCAAGGAGGAATGGCAGAGGATCCCCAAATCCAGGTGTGAAAAACTTGTTGCATCTTTCCCAAAAAGACTCCTGGCTGTATTAGATCAAAAGGGTGCTTCTACTAAATACTGAGCAAAGGGTCTGAATACTTAGGACCATGTGATATTTCAGTTTTTCTTTTTTAATAAATCTGCAAAAATGTCAACAATTCTGTGTTTTTCTGTCAATATGGGGTGCTGTGTGTACATTGAGGAAAAAAAATGAACTTAAATGATTTTAGCAAATGGCTGCAATATAACAGAGTGAAAAATTTAAGAGGGTCTGAACACATTCCGTACCGACTGTGTGTGTGTGTGTATGTATATATGTATATGTATGTATATATGTATATGTATGTATGTATGTATGTATGTATGTATGTATGTGTATATGTATTAGAAGTATTATTACTTCGTTACAGTACTTAAGTATTTTTTGGGAGTATCTTTACTTTACTTGAGTTTTTATTTTTCAGCCAACTTTCACTTTTACTCCACTACATTTCCTAATTAAAATGTATACTTTTACTCTGATACATTTCCCCGAACAATATTCGTTACTTACTACAAAACAGTCAGAAGTCAGAAGAACACAGACTGCAGGAAAGCATGTTTGACGAATCAGTGGTCTGGCGCCTGCAAGTTAAGACTCCTAAAAACACCTTTGCTCATGTGTAAACAAGTGTGCACACAACCGCGGATGATTCATTTTCCACTCAAGTCGAGTCTGGGGTGTGCGGTATACAGTATATCTTCTGCGATAATATGGTAAGTGTTGTTGTAATAGGGTGACCATACGTGCCATTTTTCCCGGACGCATCCTGGCCAGGATTTCTATATTGCCTAAAATATATAAGATTTTGGCTTTGTTTGCGTGTGCGTATGACATCGGTTACTTATGTTATCTAAAGGCTCTCGAGGTACTTCGAATCAAAGCAATATAGAAATCCTGGCCAGGACGCGTCCGGGAAAAATGGCACGTATGGTTGTAATGATGTGCGATCTGACATTATCGAGTAGGCTATATCACCAAATCACACAGTGCGCACACACGTTGATTTATTAGTCTATTAAAACGCAACATTCCAGGCATTCTAAACTGTAGATGGCTAAAATGCTTCTGTATGCTTTTTATATTTATATAATTTAATACAGTTAACAAACTATAATCACAAAGAGTACCGTTTTTTTCAGATATAAGCATGACATAAGCAAACATTTAATAATAATTTTATACAAGTTCAGTAAAGCAGTAAGTGATTTACATTTTAGACATAATATTACTTGTTTTTGCTTAATTTTGCCAACAAAAATAGTTCCAAACAAAGATCACAGCACTGTTTTGCGCCTCTGAACAATGGACGGTGTTTACTCATTGAATGAATCAGTTTTTTGAACGAATCGGTTGAATCTAAATGACTCACTCAGTAACAGTCACTTGCTGACACTTACTGGCGGTTTTCATTTCACATTTCGACTATTTTTTTTTTCATGTCTAAATATTTCAAATATCAGTATTCAACGTTTTATGTTAAAAACAAAAAATTAGGCCTATTTATGCATCTGTAACTGCAGTTTAAATGTATCCATGTCCCCTCTGAGATACATTAAACTGTGTAAATGCATCTAAATGCTATTTCATGCTATTTCATTTTAATGACTATTTCACTTCCTTTTATGTAAAGCACTTTGAATTACCATTGTGTATGAAATGTGCTATATAAATAAACTTGCCTTGCCTATTTCAGATGCAGATTCCAGAAATGTTTTCTTATGTTGGAATGAAAGACACTAAGTACCATATGAACATTTTTATATATATATATATATATATATATTTGCTTCTTTTCCATTTACTTGTACTTTTACTTTCAATACTTAAGTACATTTAAAATTTAAAAAATACTTTTCGTACTTAAGTACAATAAATATCACATGCTTTAAGACTATTACTCAAGTAATATTCTAAACAGTGACTTCAACTTCTACTAAGGTATCTGTACTTTTACTTGAGTATGGCTTTCAAGTACTTTATACACCACTGAACATGAGGGGGGTGAATTCTCTTTAGAGTTCTCTCTCTGCGCACGCGCATGTGTTTGTAAGAGACTGAGTGAGTGAAAAATAATACACGGTGCTTATGTCGACCGTATTTATGTGAATACACACCAGTGGAGACATTTTAATACTCAGTCAGAAGCGGATTGAGTTTTTAATACTGTCTTTTTGATATCAAGAATGTCCAACTCAGTCTCATTCATTCATTCACGTTTCTTTATTAATAACGCTAACAGTCCCACACGCTGAAAGCTGCACGGAAAAAGCTAAAGTAACCGGCGAAATGTTTCAAAGTATAAAATACATAAAACAAAGTATATGTTTCAGTCCTGTCACTTTTTTTTTTTTTTTTTTTTTTACACATACTTTTACACTTTTTATGCTGTTCAAAAAGTCTCTTTTCGCTATTACCACAAAGCTACAAATCTGAGCGCAGGAGGTGTACGTTACCATAAAAAAGTCAATGGTTTGCTCTCACGAACAGCTCTGAACGCGCACTGAACACACACTTTAGCCGGTACAGAAAATGTATTATTTTATATGTATATATAGAGCTTATGTAGGCTCTACAAAGGAATTGCTGATTTTCTAGTGATGTCTAATTTTTGTAATAGATAATTTGTTGGTAAAGGGTGAGAGATCTGGCGAGCCACATGATTTTTGTCAAAGAGCCAGGTGTGGCTCGCGAGCCATAGGTTCCCGACCTCTGTTATAAAGGATCGCATATTATTTCCATTAGATAAAAAATATCAAACCAAGTGGCCAGTGGCATCTGCAACACATTTTATTACTATAGGCCTCTCTCTCTCATATATATATATATATATATATATATATACACACACACATATACATATAGACATATAGAGAGAGATGTCTGTAGTGGTCTTAGACAACCAGAAATTGTTTAAATGTTGATTCTGAATAATACATCTACTCTTTTATAATTTAAAACGGGTCTCTTTTTTAAAAAAATGTTTTACTTATAACGTGTGCTTGTTATTTTTAAGTGCCACTTTGTTTGATGTTTTGCAATCTATAATACAATTACAGTTCTTCAATATGACTGCGGTGGCCAAACATTTTTGGAGCTACTGTACATGCATTTTTCCAAAGTTTTCTGCAATAAATTAGAATGGAAAGTGTATTGAGAGTGCTGACACTGATGAATAGGCAATCGTCAGTGAGGAATTAATGTGTCATATCCATGGCTGCTATGACCTGCGATTATCCAGAGTGATGCAAAGATGCTGGAGTTTTGCCTGTCAATGGCTATAGGATGGGAAGACAGCATTGATTTCTGGCATCTCATCCATCATTGGTTGTGCTCTACTGCTAGGAGGCACTGTCATTCTCCTCTCCAGAGTAAAGGGTGAATTCTGTAAGGACCCAGCGCCTGTGGATACATAAATACTGTAGCGACAAACTAATGATGATACCAGGCATGTGAAGTGCATTTTCTAATCTCGAGATGATTACAGAAATTGGGTTTCTGGCAAAAATGAAATAAATAATCCAAAAGACACATATGGCTTTGAAGCAGAGATCTTGTAATTTCTGCTGTTTCCTAGCGGGAATTTAAGTCAAAGGAGGGGGAAAAAACAGGCACGGGATCAAAAAAGCCCGGTCTAACTCATTAGACCTCAAAGTCCTGGCCTTCCCAGCTACCAGCACAGACAAACCAAAGTCACCCAAAACCCAGATAGTAAAAGCATGGAGCTCAATGACATTTTCGATGTGGGAGCTCTATGTGAAGTCCCTGGGCAGTGTGCCATATCCTCAGTGACACCACACACATGGTGCCACTCTGTCTGCAGCTCCTGCCTGCTAAAACCATGTCAGATGGGCATAAAATGAGATGAAACATTTCTGCCATTGCACATTTCCTATTGTTAAAACTCAGCATTGTACTGGTAATGCCTTGGCAGGCCTGCTTAATCTTTAAATTCGAGTCTTCAAAAAAAGAATTGACAAGAAGGGTCAGGTTTGCTAAAGAGTAAACCAAGTAAATGGGCAGCTTATGGGTAATTACTTCAAATCGCAAGTACTATTGTGTATGGCTGTGCAGCATTTGCCTTGGTTCTGGAAGAGGTGCTCCTCACACAAACATCTAGATCAGTTAAATCCACTGTTACACTAGGTCATGCCCAACCATTTAGATTAACAATCAATTTTTCTCCTCATTCACAAATAAATGAACAGATAAAGACAGAATGTCCATAATAGAGGAAACATTTGTGTTGATCATATTTAAATGATTTGAGAAGTTGCACAAAATGAAAGACATGCTCATCTTATAAGAGGTCTATGCAATAAAATATAAAATCAACTGCATTTCCAGAAAATAACATCAGATCTATATGAACTCCAGATTACTTCAATTATAGACACAATATGTTAATTCACACAATGACACGGAGGCCCAAAAGAGAGAAGAGGAGAATCACAAACAATTCATTAAAGATCATAGATGAAGAAAAGCTTTTCAAAGTGAACTGCACAACCGTTTATGAAAATTACAATTTCATTTTTTTCTTCTTTGTATAATGCCAGCGGCAGCGACAGACAGTCCAACTCCGGCTTAAGCAGATTTCAGAGAGTAGATTCGGAGTTAAAGGCGGATTCCAAGGACCAGACTCTATTTATAGCATGCACAAATTCATCATGGCTCAGCGCCTCTCTCTTGGGGCCAAATCACAGCAGCGATGAGAGGCCATGTTCAGGTCATCCCAGCCTCAATTAATAAAGAGTCGGGCATCCTCGCCAGAATGAGGGAAGCTGCTGACTTGTTTAAAGGCTGGCATGATAACAGTGTTGAAGGTTTTTTTTTTTTTCATTTATTTTTAAAAGTTGATTACGGAATAAGCAAAAACAAGTATCTTAAGCTGAACAAGGCAATTAATTGCTGTGGGGGAGAAATTTAAGCAGTAAGGTATGAAAGGAACAGCAACCCCTTCTTCAGCTGTGACTATATTCAAAATAAGGCATGTCCTCGATTGTCTAATACAAGACGGTGAATACATCACAATAATGTTAAGCACACAGCTTACTGGACCAACATTTAGGTTTGTTTTCATTTTAGCACATTCAAAAACACATTCAGAACAGTTTGGTTGAAGATTGTTTTGTTTTTTTTAACCCATAAGTGTCAGCTGCTATTATACAAGCAGTACGAAACGCTAAAGAGGCCGACATTTCACCTAAGTTCATCCAGCATTAAATGTTCCATGTCAGGTATTGGCTTTGTGTAACAGGCCTCATTATCACCGTAGATGGGGTTGAATCAATCAATGAAGGACAAAAGATTGCTGTTTAGTGGGTGAAGTATACACCTACATGCACAGTATAGGGATCATGGGCTTCGTGTTGTCTGTAAGTTTACCCACAAGATATACTAACTTTTATTCACCAAGGATGTATTAAATTAACCAAAAGTGACAGACAATGCTACAAAACTTTCTAATGGCACATAAAGACACTGTGCCAGAGATATTCAGTAGAATGTACATAATACTACTAATACTATTAGTACTACTAAAATTATTAAAACTTTAATTTAAGGAATAATCACACAACATTTTGTCCATATTTTATTGTTAATAGTAAATCCCCTTTGTTGCCAAAAAATTAAGTTTGATTAATTTTCAATAATTAAAAGATAAATGAAATTAATGTATTATGCCTTCATTTGATAACCAGAAAAATGTAAAATACACAACACAGAATTTCTGAGGAGAAAAAAAAAATTCATAAGGCTATTTTAGGAATAAATTTGTACAAATTAAGTCGTTTCTATGCATTCAAATTATTAGATGATTATACATGCTAAAACAGAGAATTTAGTAACAATAAAACATGAGAATAAAATATTTCATAAGGCCCTAAGCATGTAGTTTAAAAAAAAAAAACTTTTAATAAATTGATGTGAAATTGAGTAAGTTTCATGATTAATTAATTAGACATGCTTTTTAGATTAATACAATTTAATTTAACTATTAAAAAGGAGTCCAGAAAAATTATAACAGAAAAAAGCGGAATCCAGAAAAATTAAAATGGAAAAAAACTGAATTTGGAAAAAATAAATAAAACTGAAAAAGGAAAGCTGTAAACCTAGGGGAAACACTGCATATATACCAATTGCTCAAAAGTAGTACTTCCCTAAATTAAAAAACAAAAACAAAAAGTAGATCAAGACTGGTTACATGGCTACAACAGTACTGGTTAATGTGATTCAAGATGTCAGTTTCTTCCAAAAGCACTTCCAAAGTCAACTCCGTGCTTTGCGAGGTGTAGCGAGTGACCTCTCTGCCAGCTCCACCTGGTGAGCTGCTACGCTTTCTGCCCACCTACTCTGTGTGAGCGGCGGGGTACGAGTGGGATGGGGCAAGGTGAGGCTGGTGGGCGGGTGGCCAGGCGGGAGCTTCCTGACACGGGAGCCAGCCACACAGCAGGATCAAACTGGCTACGGCATGAATCACCACCACTCCCACCACCGACACAGCCACTTCTGCTGCTGCCACAATTAAAAACACAGAGAGGCTGCAAACTAAACATATGCAACAACACAGGCCTAATAAGTGCACACTAGATTTCAGATCTGATTTACTGTAAGGTAACTATATTTTTAGAAAAAGTTGGCGAAAAAAAAAACAAAAAAAAAAACACACAGACAACTTTTATCAATATGTATCTTAGCATTTGAATAATTTAATATCAGGAGGACGTTTAAAAATGAAATGCCCGACCGCGTAATGATCCTGGCTGGAGGATTAAACTGAAAATCAGAGTGCGCTGAAGCAATTTTACATCTTAATATTCCAAACCCCGCACACCAAGCCTGAGTCGAGAGATATGACGAGTGCAATACCTGTGCTTCCACATTTAAATAAAAGCAAGGGGAGCTGGGATTTGGGCAGTCAAGTTACTTAAGAGATAATGTTCGCGGCTCGCAAGTAAATAACGCCCTGGGGGGGTGAAGCAGTCCCCCAAATCACTTATTAGGGAAAAAAAACGGTCAATCGCCCCTGGCTTCCATTATTATGTTGGCTGCCCAGCAGCGGGTGCAACCTTTGATCTGTTTAGGTTGGTGAGCATTTGCATTTCATAATGAGATCAAAGAAGAAAGTCCGGACACTCCACAAGTGCCAACAGCGTTTTTAAACAGGGCAAGACTCAAACTCGCCAACCGCATTTATCCATTAGAGCAGGCCGAAACAGCTTTGGAGCATCAGCGGCTACGGCGTTTGTGAGGAATTAAGCATTTGCACACTTTTGCAGGTGTGGAAACGGGAGAATATCATGCCGGTAGCGATGGAAGAGATTCAAGAACAAACATTTCAAGCTTATTTAAACTGGTTAAGATGCGAGAACTGCTTGGGATTTTCGGCGGTGCTTCAGACGAGCCGTCTCCTGCACAATGAGATTCAGACTTTGGGTTCGATAGTGGGTAAAGCGATGACCTGAAAAGTCACCCGGCCTTCCCGAAGCACTGCTGGTAAATCATCAGGGAGCAATTAGGCGAGAAAGTGCCAGAACCACATTGTGTATTCTGAGGAGCAGCAGCCGTGGCAAAGCCATCATAAGCAGGCCGCGCTGTCACATCTGCTAGCGTCGCACGTTTTCTGAGTGCCTGATCAGATTACGGCCTGCTCTGTGGCCGGATTACAAACCTGTTGTGTAAACAGAGATTGAAAATTCTCAGAGGATAACAAGAGCTTTCGCGTGGCTTGGGTCCTCCATAATCCTCTAACATCCATACATTTAATGCTTTTAAACTGAGGTTTAGCCTGGTTGCACTCCGTTACAGCTTCAATATAAGTGCTCTGAGGTCAAACGGGATGAGGATGCTGGAACGCTCGGATCAGGTGGGTTGCGATGGCTTTCGCTTCACCAGAAGCAGCTTTCAGTGTCAAATGCATAAACTCAGATGGTGACGGGTGCTAAGCATCTTGACAGCATTAAACATCTCATCAGTGACAAGTGGGTTTGACTGGGAACAGTGAGCCTCTCAACCCAATAGACAGCAAATGAATCTCATTTGCTCTTTCACTCTTTACACTGAGGTAGCTTGCATGCAGATAATTGGGATTATGAGAACCGGACAAAGGCGAGTATATTACATAAGAGCTTTCAAAAGGGATGAAGGATTATTTCTTGCGGTGACAGTCAAAGCAATATCTTGAATCTGTGTAGTGGCTACATAATTGAACACCACCCTGCTGTTCTGAGGCAGTAATACTAGATTTTTTTATACAAATCATATACAAGAATTTGATCTTTAATTCAAACCACTGCGGGATTGTGATATAAACCTGCCTGCAGTAAAAATGTTGTGATGAAAAAGGAGGTATATTGTACGTTGTAAGTTACAAAAAAACTCTATACTAACGATTTCAAAAGTACCAGTACTTTGGTCGATACAATATTCTTTAATGAATAGAAAATTCAAATGGCCATTTATTTGAAATATAAATCTTTTATAATATTAAAAAATGTCTTTACTGTCACTTCTGATTAATGTGATGTGTTCTTGAATAAAAATATGAATTTCTTTAAAAAATAACTAAAATCTTCATGACCCAAACCTTTTAACCAGTAGTGTATAGGAATAGAAGTTCCACACATTGTGGTAGCTTATAAAAATCCAAAGAGTCCCCTTACAAAGCCAACGAGACCGTGTGAAAGCAAAAAAGAAAAGTTATTTTAAAACACAAATAATCTGTTCAATTTCACATCATGGTGAGCAATTTTATATAGGAAAAAAAAATGCTAGTTAAAAAAATAAAAATAAATAAACCCCTTGAGCAGTTAGTCAAATTCTGCATTTCACCAGCCACTGTGGCTTGTGGGCAAAATTTCTAACCCTGGCGACAACCTAACTCTACAGTAACGGGTTTCATAATATTGCAGAGAAAGAATGTGCTAAAATTTATCTCAAACTGCATATCTGTCTTCCCTAATATAGCGTTAATATTTTTTGACCTTGATGAATTATCTATTCTTATTGACAGCACTTATTGATATTTCTTAAAAGCGTTGGCTAATGGAGTTCTATTGAGATGACTAAATGAGTTGCCGCCGCCTGGATTAGCCTGGTCTCATCTCTCCGGCACAGCTAGAATTATCATAGAGAACAGACGTGTGCGTGCACTGGGTCGTAAATTCCTGCTGCCGACATCTCAGGGGGGATGTGGAGAGATGGAGGGCGATGACTGCACACAGACCTACATTCACCCCAGCCACGCTCGGTATATGTGCAAACGCGCAAATATAGCAGCGCACACTTCAGAGACAAAGGATCTCTCTAAAATAATAGTCAACGGCGGTCGGAGTGAGATTCGCGCTCTCCGGTCTATTAAAAGAAACACTCGTATTGCTGTTATACAATTCTTAACACCAACTCCATAGCTCTGTTTTCCCATCAGTACACGCTCTTCTGCCTGTGTGATGCATTTGTGCTGCGATATCCTGAAAGACATTTTCCACATCACATAGTAGGATGGCACAGCGCCTCGGTCTGTCTCGCACTATGCATTTAAACGCAAGTAGTTTCACAAAGAGTGACCAGCGTGCCTTTGATTTCAGCTATATCTTCAACTAATATTTACGAAAATAAAAATAATCAAAGGAACTGTGTATCCAATTATCTAACTTTTCATTACTCTGTTTAAACGAACGCTAACAGACTACAGAATGCATATTTGGCCCTTTGTAAACTGACATAATGCCAGATTCTCAATATAATAGCTGTAACAATAAATGATACAGAGATGGAATGTGGCAATTAGCGGCCATCATTGAGAACAGCGGTGGGTCGCCTCTTTCCATGAGGCTTTTGAAAAAAGGCTACATTCCAGCAAAATGGAAAGCCGTCTCTCGGTAAACGTGTCAGGGCAGCAACCTTGTACTGCGATTTCAGTGAATTCAGTGAAAAACGCAGAAATCCATTTGTTATGTCTGTCCACCGTGTAAAATGTGTGCAGAGGGGGGAGGGGAAAGGAAAAGAGAAAGGCTGATGTCACAAAAGGCATTACAGGTGCTAGCAAGCAATTTAACTTACAGCCATCTTCCCAGGTACCACGGACAAAGTGTGAGCACGTTTCTAGCGCGAGAATAAAAAAAGGTTCATCTTAAAGAGTAAAAGCATCACGTTGACCCTCAAACTCACCTCAGAAATCTGCAAATACAAATCTTTTCAGTGGAAATAGCGTTATGCTTCTGGAGGGAAGAAAACTTAAGGAAATAGGATTGATAAATATGCAATTGAAACTCTCCTGCTCTGTAATCCACAGACAACAATGGGGTGGAACTATATGGAGCCACATGTTTGATTTGTTATTTTGATTATAGTTATCAAGTAAAACCTGCATCTATAAACATTTTAAGATGATTTTTAAACTTACAAAATCATGTGTTGCTCTCATATCTACACTGACATAAATATCCGTTTTACAGCAGAGAAAAAGAGGGTGATGTGTGTGAAAATATGCTCACCAACAGATAGACGCATAGACACACGCATACACGCACAGATGCACAGGGACGCGTCTCGCACGGATATGAACCACGTACATCTTGTCTGCCTGCAATAAAGCTGTGCTACCGATTCTATTGCCAATAAATGTCAACTGATTGGAAAGCTCATTCTAATATCAATTTCCATCTCCGCTCTTTAAAAGGCAATCAGCACGGCTTCATCTCTGTATATCATATGCTCCTTGAGATGGTGACACAGCAATGGCTCTCTCCAACATAATGGACTTCTATCAAGGCATCTGGCATGAATAATACAAGCCATGAAAGGCAGTTTTTTTCCTCTTCTATGGCTTGTGTGGCTGGATCTGGCTGGGTGAATATCAACACACTTCCTTCTCACACATGTGTCTCCAAAAAGAGCCTTTATTTTCTTGTGTCTAGAGAGACAAGATACTGTGTCAAATATTAATGGTCATAAAAAGATCCGAATGGCGCTTTGCAAAATAGCAGCGTGGCTGTTGCTTTGATATTTTCTAAACGCTCCTTGGCGAGGAAAGGAAGAAAAAAAAGCCTTGACAGCATAAGAAATGAGAATAATTTCACACATTAACCTTGGCAGTCTCCTCTGACTAAATTCAGGGCTGATTCGGTACACTGATTGAATTTAAGTGGAGGGACGTCACTCGTGTGCATGCAAATGTCTCTGACGGGCAGAAAGCAAATAATGACAAATTAACTGGCGCTTACTGTCAACGCCTCGCCCCTTACCTTCCACCCGCTGCCGGCTTCCCTGTAATAGGGGAAATTGTCACAGATCCACTGGTAGATCTCGCTCAGTGTCATTTTCTTCTTTGGCGAGCTGTTGATGGCAAACGTGATGAGGCTAGCGTAGCTGTACGGCGGTTTGCCGTCCTTGTGCTGCTGCACCTCTTCCTGGTCCAGTGTGGTGTTGGGGTCCAGCAGGGCACTCTTCTTAGCCATGCCCGGCCCGTGAGCGTTCTGGGCGTCCGCTTTCTGAATGGCCGCCCGCATGGTCAGCTGCGGCAGCCAGTCCATGGAGGTCAAGCTGCTCTCCAGCTCCGACGTCATGGTGGCAGGTCGAGTGGCGGCGGCAAAGGAGGGGTGACGATCCGGTGCGGCGACGACGCAGAGGCTCCCTCAGATCACTGTTTTTGTCGGCGTCACTCAAAAACGAAACCTGCAGAGAAGAGCGAGAGAGGGGATCATTATATTGCCCGACACTGTCAGGATATGAGCGATTGCTTCTGAAGCGCGCCGACACTTCAATAGTTAGAACCACTCCAGCTGGAACCAATGTCATTTTAATTAGCACATTCAAACAGGCAGCATTTCTCTTTGGAGAGAAGCTCTAGAACAGACGCAGATCTGCAGACAAACCAAAAAAAAAAAAAAACACTGAGCTGCACAGACTGGCCAAACCGTCTGGCCCACCTCCTACCTCCGGCCTGCACCCTGCAGCTGACTCACACAACTGTAATCCGAGCTGCAAACTGAGTAAATGCTGCGGAATTGTTTTCACAACTGCTAGCCAAATGGGGGAATGGTTCACAAGGAATTCCAATTCTCCCGAGGGTAGCGTAACCCTTTCTATCTCCCTCTACCCTTCCCACCCCCTCCATCTCTTTGCTTTGTAAACAGGCCTCCGAGTTGACGTCTCTTATTCCCGTCTGCGGCTGCACCCTACACCCACAAACAACCTTGTGTTTTAGGCACGCTGCCCTCTTTGGCTCAAAATAGTAGCAAAAGCGTGAGGCCCGTCCCATCACATAGGTACACGATCGGGCGGCATAATCTACACATCGCGCAGAACATCTTATTGTGAAAATGACAACACGACTGGAAAAAAGGCACCAGGGGAGGGAATATCCCACATATTATTCAGACGAACCTCGGTTTAAAAATACCTCCCCGGTTCTCTCGGGAACCTCATTGAAATTCCTCTAGAATGGCGGAAAGCGAGCGCGAGCCTCTGAAATCTGATAAATGAGATGTCTGTGAGGCTAGTGCTATGACAGACTGTCTTTTTTTCATCATTCTGTCATTTCCATAAAGGTGAGTCATGACCCTGTAATTTAAACGATTTTTTTCCAGCACAAGGATGGGACCCTCTGATCCAGCTGTATGAAGTGCAAACTTAAAATTCTAATTTAGCATCCTCACCATTCACATGCAGGAAATGAGCACCTTTGGGCACTTGCTAATTAAATTAAATCAAATCTATGCACAGCGGACTCTTCAATTTCTCATCCATCCAATCTAATTTTCACATAGACTGCAGAAATAAACTGCATTGACAAACTGAAACCGCTGCATGTTGCAACAAACAGGCAACCACCCTGAAAGCAACGCCAGGCAGACAGCAGTCAAATAAATGTGAAAGGTAGGCAATCCATGAACTGATAAAATAAACAGCCTGAACTTGCTTTTGGAAAAACTCTCTGCCAAATGCAAAAATGTAAATTTATGGTTACCCAGTATCTGAAGGTTTTCAGAGTTATCAACATTTGTATCAAAAATCTAGACAAAAGATATCCTGTGGTGACATGTTAATGTCATCTCAAACTAATTTTAAACAGATTTTTGCTTTTTTTTCCATAACGAATGCAACATCTATGACCTTAAATTAAACTACATGAGAACCATTTATTCCAAATAAAAAAAAATAAAAAAAATAAAAAGATTTAAAACAATACACATTCAAAATATATTTTAACCCAAACACTTGACATTGATTCCGAAAAAAAGGCTCATGGATATATTGGATAACAACAGCGTCTTCAATAAAGGAGAATTTGTAAGCTTTGCCCTAGTCGATTATGACCATATATGCATTTGAAAGTAAAGACTACACAAGAAACACCAAAGCTGACTATAGCAGATAAAACTGTGGGCAGCAGAGTCTGAATTGCTCAGAAAAACTTTGAAATATTGATCAAAATAAAAGAGTTGGATATCAAAAAAGGATCAGATATAAAAAGCTGCAATAAAATAACTGAAGCAAAGTTCAAAACTTTCATATCAAGTTTCAACCAAGAAGTCATCTGATGTTTTTTTTGGAAGGTCAGAGTGACCAAAACAATGCTAAAAATACTTCAGGTGAACTTATAAAACACTTATATATAACAGTTCTTATAACAAAAAAAAAAAAAAAAAAGCTGATTGTGTGTTAATTTGGACTTAGGATAAATATTTTAATATTTGTGAGGCTGTTCATGCCACGTGCATAATGCACAATGTATTTTAAAGCTTTGACTAATAAAGTAATACATTACAAAAATGCCAAATGATGCATGCAGAATGAGGCATTCTGTGCACTTAATATTCACATCACCATCTCACAAACCACAGAACTATCCCTGCAAGAACTCTGAATGATGAAATCTGCAGATAAATGTTCAGGTCTCAAGCATGACCTACTTGCTACAGGGCTGCTGCCATTTTGACTCCATGCACATCAGCCAGGGATGCACTGCTCACAGGAGCGCTGCTGTGGTAATTAGCGCACCTCTGCAGTGCCAGGCAGTAAAATGCAGTCTGCATCTCCCCTCATTAACAGTGGCACCTGTACAGATGACTCGGTTACAGGCCCATGCTGCAGAGGAGCATGCATTGACTGACACGGAAAAGGGAAATGGCTGGTGGCCATTACGCACATCCACAGAGTTAGGTAGTTCAGTCTACTGAAGTCAGTAGCCCCCTGGGAACTGATTACAACAAATGCATGTCACTGCTTTGAATTAACAAAATAGAACTAAAATACTACTTTTTGAGCTAAAATGATGTACCATTTGATAATAGAGCTGCAGAATGTAATTGTTTTTATGATGCTGATGAGAACAATTCTGTATTGATGCATTAACACAAAAGAATCAATATTTTACAAAATGTAATTAAATAGGCCTATCATACATATTAATGTAATGTTTTATTGTAAATACCGTAGGCTACACTTATTACATATGATTAAAAAAAGTTGCATATGTGCTTAGGAAGCAAACACTTGTGCCTGATGTTTTGGTTTTTACTGAGGGTACTGCAGGACGTGCTTAATGTTACAGTTATTAAGTGCAATAAACCACAAAAAAGATCTCAATGCGTTAATTGCACTGACTATCGGACTTGAAGTGCACATGCACAGAAAGCCACCTCTCTCAGACAGCATGTGATCCCAAATTCAGTTCTCTTTAGTAGTGTATTGCACCTGAATAGTCAGATAGACAGAATCATTTCAAAATATCTGTCTTGGTGAGCATTCAGGTAAATACAACTGGTTGTGTCTTAATTGAACAGAAAAAAATTGGGGGGGAAATCTGATGTGTAACATTATATTTGACCTGTGCATTAACCTGCTGCTGTCCGGGTCATTTATGTTAATCAAACAACAAAAGAAAAGGGTAAATTCTTGACTGGACTTGACTGAATATCTTTTGCAGCTTTAATTACTCAATTTATTTGCAATTAATTAACTAAAAACTACAGTGATTATTTTTACATTTGATTACATTTCACATTTGATTTTTACAACCAGTTCCCATATGTACACCAAGCGGTGTTGATTTAACACCGGGAAATTTACTGTGTGCTTCTGTTAAATAGATTTAAAATGAGGAAAAAAGTAAAGCATTGTTAATATCATTCATAAACAAATTGTTACCTTCTGAATTAGGGCTGTGCGATATGACGATATATATCAGATGGACGAAATAAAAAGTCTATCGTTTCATATTATGTTCTATCGTTTATTTCGTGGTGTCGCAAAATACATTGTTTACGATAATACTTTTTAATCATTTGGATGACTGAGATCTTTACACACCACCACGGGGCGTGAAGCGGAGACAGAACCAGGTGGAGCTCGTTCCTAAATGAGGGACTACATCTGTAGCATGGGCACGCGTTTTTAAGCACTGCAGTTTTAAAACAACCGATTTTAAACCGTTGAAACACAAACAACAGAGCTATATGCGTGCGCCGCTGTTTCTGTGTGAGAGGACCACACTTTTTTTTTTTGCCGCTTTATTGGCTTTGAACGATTACATAAACACACTTATATGCGACAGAATCCCCGTCTTGGCAAGTATCCTCATAAAGACAGCGATTTAGGTCTTAAGAGAGAGGAAACAGCTAAAAGAGAAAACGCATATGTAACAGTATATTGCATCCGGACTTCGGTCGTAAAGGGGAAGCTGTCCAATATTTGTTCTGTCTGCCATTCATATTAATCATAGCACATTGCTAGAAAATCTCTCACTGCTCTTGACTAAATCACTTTTGTAACTTTAATAAGAAATAATAATAAAAAATAATGATTATACACATGTTAATTATACATAATACACGTGTTAATTATATCTATCATAGATAGATATAGATATAATTAACACAGTGAAGACTAATTCATTTACACAACGTATGCAGCGTTTCTTATTTATTGTAGTTTTTTGTCCTATTGCTTGCAATTAGTTTCTTATACTTATTTCATCACTGACTGTTTATTTATTTTCAGTGAGCTTGAGGTTTTTTTTCCTTCTTTTTTTTTGTCTATTTTTAGGCTTGTATTAGTTTGATATTGAAATGGGTGACAAGGATTATGAAAATTCTATGGTATCAAAGATTTTAATATCATAAAAACCTTTTTAAAAGAAAAAAAATTACTATATCGTGATATATATCGTTATCGTGATATAAAATTAGTCATATCGTGATATAAGATTTTGGTCATATCGCCCACCCCTACTCTGAATAGTTACCGAATCTAATCGTGAAGCAAGTGAAGATTCACACCTCTATTTAATACACATTTTCTATTTGGCAAAAGGTTAAACATTTTAGTGTTTTAGGTGCTTAAAAGGAAAAAAATGTGGCCTTCCCTAAGTGAAATAAAATAAGTAATAAAATAAATTCCAAGATTAAAACAAAATAGAAATATATTTTTTTAAATTATAAAAGCACAAAAGTAAATGTTTTCTATAAAACAAATAATAAAATTACATACACACATACATATATATACACACACACAGTATCTCACAGAAGTGAGTACACCCCTCACATTTTTATAAATGTTTTACTATATTTTTTCATGTGACAACTGAAAAAAATTACACTTTGCTACAATGTAAAGTAGTGGGTGTACAGCTTGTATAACAGTTTAAATTTGCTGTCCCCTCAAAATAACTCAACACACAGCCAATAATGTCTAAACCACTGGCCACATAAGCGAGTACACCCCTAAGTGAAAATGTCCAAATTGGGCCCAATTAGCCATTTTCTCTCCCCGGTGTCATGTGACTCGTTAGTGTTACAAGGTCTCAGGTGTGAATGGGGAGCATGTGTGTTAAATTTGGTGTTATCGCTCTCACTCTCTCATACTGGTCACTGGAAGTAGAGGTCTGCATTCCCGCAGCTCTCCCGTGGGAACCGCGGGACCCGACCAGATTTCTTGCGACGCAGGATTAAATTCCCGAATAAAAAACAGCATATCTGCGCTTTATTCTTATTGACCACTGGTACAGCCTGTACTCAGGACTGTTATGAATGCGCTGCACTCATAAACCAGTGCTTTCTGCGTCGCGCATTTATTATAAAATAAATACACTTTTGTGCAGACTACACTTTTATTTGTTAGCCTATCTCGCTTTCTTTTAGTAGCGGAAATTTAAATGTGAGATTCTGGAAAAGAGATCTAAATTTAGCGGGAACGGTCGGGTCGTGAAGAAAATTATTCTAAGCGGACAGCGGGTGAACAGAGAATATATAGCGGGATCGAGTGGGTGCGGAATATAAACTCGTGGGAGTGGGACTAAAAAAACAGTCCCACGCAGACCTCTAACTTGAATTTCATGGCACCTCATGGCAAAGAACTCTCTGAGGATCTGAAAAAAAATAATTGTTGCTCTACATAAATATGGCGTAGGCTATAAGAAGATTGCCAAGACCCTGAAACTGAGCTGCAGCACGGTGGCCAAGACCATACAGCGGTTTAACAGGACAGGTTCCACTCAGAACAGGCCTCGCCATGGTCGACTAAAGAAGTTGAATGTACGTGCTCAGCGTCATATCCAGAGGTTGCGTTTGGGAAATAGACGTATGAGTGCTGTCAGCATTGCTGCAGAGGTTGAAGGGGTGGGGAGTCAGCCTGTCAGTGCTTAGACCATACGCTGCACACTGCATCAAATTGGTCTGCATGGCTGTCGTCCGTAATGCTAAAGACAAGCATACTAAGGACATGGATTACTGGAACCATGTCCTGTGGTCTGATGAGACCAAGATAAACTTATTTGGTTCAGATGGTGTCAAGCGTGTGTGGCGGCAACCAGGTGAGGAGTACAAAGACAAGTGTGTCTTGCCTACAGTCAAGCATGGTGGTGGGAGTGTCATGGTCTGGAGCTGCATGAGTGCTGCTGGCACTGGGGAGCTACAGTTCATTGAGGGAACCATGAATGCCAACATGATAACGACCCCAAACACACCTCCAAGACGACCACTGCCTTGGTAAAACAGCTGAGGGTAAAGGTGATTGACTGGCTACGCATATCTCCAGACCTAAACCCTATTGAGCATCTGTGGGGCATCCTCAAACGGAAGTTGGAGGAGTGCAAGGTTTCTAACATCCACCAGCTCTGTGATGTCGTCATGGAGGAGTGGAAGAGGACTCCAGTGGCAACCCGTGAAGCTCTGGTGAACTCCATGCCCAAGAGGGTTAAGGCAGTGCTGGAAAATAATGGTGGTTTTATAGTTTGTGTGTAGATTGTTTTAAAATCACTTAATATTTCAGAGCCTATTAAATGTAAAAAATAATGGCTTTCAATTATACTGTAATGTTGAATGGCTATAATTAATAGGGAAAATTGAGGGAAAATGCATTTAATAGAGACACCATGCAGTAGCAGTATTGGTATCAATACTTCATTAATAATAGGCTTCTTAGTAAAAAGATGTTTAAAAACATTTACATCTTTATGTTGTTTCTACATTAATTTGGAGGTTCAATGTGAAATTATGACAATATAAATATGCGATTAATCATGATTAATTACAACAAATGTGTGATTTTTTTTTTTTAAATCTATTGACAGAAAGCACTAATGTTAACCTTTTATAGATTTTAGATTTCAATTTAATTTCAAATTTCAATTTAATTTTGAATAGCCCTGCTCTAATCTGTTAACATGGGTGTGGAAAAAATACGCACCACATTTGCACTGCAAACTGAGTATGTGTGAAACAGGCGAAATACGATGGCCTGCTCCGTTTACCAAACAAGAATCTCAACTTTTTTGAGGGACAAAAAAAAAAGAAAAAAAAAAAGAAAAGATAAATCAATAAATCTGTTTTTTTTTTCTTGTAAGTAAAGTAAAGGACAAATTAAAAACATTGTAAATGTGTTTAGTCATTGTAGTAGTAATGACTGCCTGTTTTTGCAAAAAGAGTTTCATGGCCGGTAAAAAAAAATATTTTGACGGTAAATTTGATCACGTCACCGGCCTTTGGCAGGTGTGGCGTGTATGTATGTATGTATGTATGTATGTATGTATGTATGTATGTATGTATGTATGTATGTATATATATATATATATATATATATATATATATATATATATATATATATATATATATATATATATATATATATATATATATATATATATATATATATATATGCGCATGTGTGTGTGAGTTAGGATGTTCATTTCGGTTATTTTTCCTAACCGACAACCGACGCTCGTTAACCGATTATTAAACGTTAACCGACAAGATTATTTTAAATTAGAACTGAATTAAATTAGAAAGAATAAGTGTCTGTGACCCCTTAAAAATACTAACATTTGTTTTCCGGGGATTCATTTTACATGCGCAAAAAGCAACAAACAACAGAACATGAGGATTCACATGGTCATCATAGCTATCACATCACGCACCTGCTGCACTTCTGCAGCGGAGAAAAACATAATAAAGCTAGGCGCTATATAGCCTATATATTATAACGAATAAATAGGCCTATACGAGAAATATATTTTCACTTAAATCATAAATTTAAGAAAACGAAAGAAAAACTGTGCAACAAGTAGCGCGAAAGGAAGCCAGACGGCAGAAAGTGGCCCTTTTTTTTGGCTTATTTTACAAAAGCGCAAAGATTTGTTTTTATTGTGAATGTACACAAATAAAAGCAAACCTTTTACAATTACGATTATCTTCATGACTAAAAGGAGTAGTTGCTTCCACTGTTACAAGGGGGGGAAAAAATCAAGTGATAGCTCCTGCGCCGCATGCGCGCACACAGTAAAGCATTCTACCTTAACAATGCAGCCTGTTCATTATCATTATAAAAAACAATCAGTGAAACATATGGAAAAAAAAACAAACACACTGCTCAGTTTAAATATGTAGTAAAATCTGTGCCATTAAGCGTTATCACCGTACCGCCGTGAAGTTATGCAAAACGTTTTGTTTTACGTGGATATTGGAACGCGAGTGAAGTAGGCCTAGGCTACATAAAAAGGTAAATAATATTTTGGCATTCAAATACATCAGGAATACGGAAACATTTGATTTTGTATGAATGAGAGACCCAACATTGGTTTCAGTTTCGTTTAGCCTAAATGAATTTGTTTTGGTTTGTCGTTTATATAGCTAGGCCTATAGCTTCTTACATTTTAAATTCTTGTTCTTTTCTAAATAGCCTACTGTTAATTGAAAGGATTTGTTGTGGAGTGAGGGGAACTAAAATAGCCTGGCTATGTTTACAGTGTTTATTATCATGTTTGTAATTCGCGTTGGCCTATTTCTGAATGAAATAATAAAATACGACTTATAGGCGACTTATGTTTTTTTTTTCTCTCTCTAAAAAAACTTTATTTTTTTTATTTTATTTTTTTTATACACGTAGCTTAGGGGTGGGCGATATGGCAAAAATATAATATCACGATATTTTTAAGAAAAATCACGATTCACGATTTTATCACGATTCTTTGTCATGTTGGTTTTACTATTTTGCAAGTTGTCTGACCATTACAGCCAAACTAATTTCCCTATTATAAAGACAAACCCTTTCAAGGTAACAAATTTTAAAAAAAGAATGGCGGCTATTTAGGCCAAAGTGGGCGAAGATAAAAATCTTTGTCATTATTTTATCTTTGTTATTAAAAAATGAGAACAAAGATACACATTACAAATACACATACTATACAAATAAAACGGTGTTTTATTTTCAGGTACAATAGGTGTATTTAGCAGGAGCATTCGAGAAATTGAATCAACAAATATAAAAATAAAACACTATATAGATTGATTCCTATTAAATCAACTGTATTAACGTTGTGAGTGATTTTTCTCTTTGTGTTTTGGTGTTTTATTAACATTGAAGGAATAATTAACCCCAAAATAAAAAGTTTTATATTTATACCATCATTTACTCACTGAAAAGTTTCTTTAAACCTGAATGAGTTTCTTCTGCTGAACATAAATGCTATTTTGAGGAACATGGAAAACCAAACAGTTGCTGGTCCCCAGTGACTTATTCCATAGTATTTTTTTTTCCTTCTATCAAAAGTCAATGTGGACCAGATACTATTTGGTTACCCACATTCTTCAAAATATCTTCTTTTGTGTTCAGCACAAGAGAAAAATACAGGTTTGGGACAACATGCGAGTTAGTAAATAATGACAGAAATTAAATTTTAAGGTGAACTATCCCTTTAATGGCAGTCGGCAGCATGTTCAGTACTGCCCCTTTAAGACATGTACGCATCTAATATACAGAGGCACGCATCCGTTTTCTCTAAGCTGTTTACTTACTCATTTTAGACATAAGCAATGGAGTCTATACATAAACCTTGTGTGTTTTGAGAGTATTAGTGCACAAGATAACTTAGTTCAGTAATCAGGCGCTTTTTGACAGGCTTTAGCACTCGTGCTTCGGATGTACGGGCTCAGAAAAAGCGCACGTCAGACCAACACGTGAATAAAACATTTAACCGGCAAGGCTTTAAAGCAGATCCGAATAATGTACAGTATATTGAGATGGAGGAATAAGAACTGCAGCTGATAGAATGTGCGCTGTAGCACGATACTACGATATTTCTTCAAAAGCAGATCGTGGAGACATTTTTATCGTCCACGATCAAAAATCGTCATATTGCACACCCCTAACGTAGCTTATATTCATGCAGCAAACCTTTTAAAATATTTTGATAAAGTGCTGAAAAATAAATAAATAAATAAAGTGATTTTAAACCGTTTAACTGATTGTATTAATCGGTCAAAGTTCTTATCGGTCAGTTAACGGTTAAAATGAACATTTCTAGTGTGAGTTATATGCAAAAGGTAGATTTTACTAATAAGGCCATGTTGAAACAATGAGAGCGGTTTAGTAACAACTCACTAACTGTGCAAATGCTCTGAGCATTAATATTCATCCTCTTATAGACTGCATTAAGAAATGCTTGAGAATTCTCAAGGTAAAATATACAAAGGCAAATGCGATCCCACTGTAATTCAAAGACAACAATTACTGGGAGTAATCGCTTTCCAAAACTCAATATCATCCGATCACAGTGTTAAAAGAGAACGTTAATTGCTTTGGCACGCCGTATGCTCTCTCAGACGCAGTTTCTACGAGTCAAAGCGTGAACAATAAATATTTACTTTACGGAACAAACGCGAGCAAACTCGTGTGTGTACATGGATGTGTGGATTAGTAAGCAGACTTGTGGTGGAGAAGGCCCCGTCGGGGGGATGGTAACTTGGCTTCGGCAGAGGGGAATCACTCTCTGTGAGCTCCTTCCACAGCGCCTGAAGACCTGGCACACCGCTTCACAACAACAACAGTGATGTAACCTAGTAACAAGCCCTTGGCTTTTCTACTCCTAACCGAAACTCTGGCCATGTCTTCTACATCAACAACATTATTACGGCGTGTAGAAAGGCTTGTGTTGTCTTAGCGATCATGAAAGGGAAAACAGGGAGGGGTGGGAAACACACTCACCTGCCCCAGAGTAAAAAGGAGATTCCTCATTTTTTCCAACACCCTAGGCACTGCTCTCGAGTTATTTTTGAAAACAAGAATAACTAAAATAGCAACGGCTCATTGTTTTGCCTGAACGTCGAGTGCTGTAATTGTTCGCTGCGGCCAGCCCGAAGACTCATCTTCATTAAATGGAAAAGTAGGTAACAGCAACAGCTTTTAAATGTCACTCTTCCCTCTCCATTAAAGGCTTAATGGTTGCATTGAAACCACCCCCAGGATGAGAGCATTAATAACCCAGTCGTTACTCGCATTTTTAGGATGTGTCAATTATCGCTCCGCTGTGCACACTGCCAGCCAAGCGCATTGTTCGGCTTATTACAGCCTGCAGCAGATCAGGGCTTGTCACAGTGAGACCGCCGCTCATCCTGGCCTGTCGGATGCCAGGGCTGATCTCGGGCCTGCCAGAGAGACTCCTTTAAGGCAGCGCGCACAGACCGGGAGATCCAAGGCGTCGGAGTAGCCCTGTTCCAGTAACGAGGTCTGGCAGATACACATTGGCCGGGGTGCTGTGTCCTCCGAGCGCCAGTCTCATTGCTTTACATGAGGGCAGATTCCCACCTCCCCGGCTCAGCCGTCTACAGGGGACGCATGCATGTACTCCATAATTAATCTGCCAGTCACAGCAAAGTGCCACTCTGGCTGGAGAGAAATGGAGAGCTGCACGCATACAAGCAGCTGATAATCATAAATGTAGCACCGTGTTAATGGTAGGTTAACGTGAAAGCCGAAGGATTTTAAAAAGCATAGAGGGCCAGGAATGCAGCTAAGACAAATGGACACTGAATTCCCACCCAATGCACTCATACATTTGGCAACCCAAAATAATAATAATAAAAAATAAAAAAAAATTTAAAAAAAAGTGTAATTTACCAAATTTTAAAAACACTAACAAATCAAATCACTGTCAGTCATTTTTACAAAAAAGCTAATCCGTTTTAAATGATATATAAGACCAATGTAGCATCATCTGGCTTCTCTTGCGAACACTGTATGCAAATTAGTGTTTGGCATTAAAAAGTGCAGTTTTCTCACAAAGTAATGCCACAGTATTTCATAGATTTTACTAACAGTGACAGAATAAATGTAAGGTAACATTAGTTTTCATGACATAATGAATTCACAGAGACTTGCACTTGACAGTAGCCATGAAGTAAATCTTAGTGGAATTCGTGGTTTAAACAAAAACTAAACAAAAAAACAACTACAATCATGACTCTGCAAAGAAATATCACCAAAGTACTGAAACAAGCAAATCACACCGAAAGAACTCTTTAGCGACCATCCATTCCCATGAAGCACTGCGAATGAACTAATCTCTTACAACAAAACCATATACATATTTGTAATTTGCATATTCTGCATTAAATCTAAAATATATTGTTTCAATACCCATAATAGTGCTGGGCGGTATGACCAAAAATTTATATCACTGTATTTTTCAAAATTATAACGGTTTCACGGTATATGACGGTATTTATTTTTTTCCATTCATAACCGGGTGTTAACCACATTTTGTACTGATTGAGGGAGGAAAAACTGCATTTGATTGACTCAGTTGATAGAATGCCCTATTTTACTGTCATGATGAGCGAATATTGTAGAAAAATTCCACACTAAATAGTGACTAAACACGACTCATTAATAGCCTACATGTTAACCAGGAGTCACTCTCATTTATAATCGCGACATCGTCTGATAAAATCAACATGCATCTAATGTTACACTAAAGAGTGGCTATGCGGTGGTTTTGGCTATATTACTTTTTTGTCTCATGCAGTGCACTGCCTGCGTCTGAGTAACAAACTAAAAAAAAAAAAAATAAAAAAAACAACAAACAAAAAAGTGCATAATATTAACATACGAACTATGCTCATATTTATAATTCCAAACAGTCAGTTAGCGGCAGGTGCTTGGAAACGCTATTTTGTACTCATTTATTGACGAATCTGCTGCGGTACGGCCAGCTGAATGCGGTGCTTCGCTGCCGCTCGCTGCACAGAACAGACGCCGAGAGAGGCGACACTGCGCTGGGAGTCAGATCTCGCGCTCGCGGGGCAGCACTGGAGACATCTTCCAACTGAACCATAGCTAAGGTTTATCCAAAAAAGTCACTAGGTTTGTCAGTTTGTATGTTCTATGTAAAAAAAGCCGCTAAAAGGGTCTGAAAGTTGCTAAATATAGTGCTATAGTCGCGCTCGTGTGTGTGAGACGCGGGAGCTGATGGCAGCGGGCGGTGGATATTGTGGATAAGTTCTTCTGTGTCATCACGTTCAACTAGTTTACAGCTTCAGAACTTTCACGCTTAGTAACACATACAGCTGTGTTCTTGCCACAATGCAATAGTGAAAAGAAACCCCTCTCAAACATGTCGTGTTCCGAACGTTATTTAAATGACACCGGTTTTGCGGTATTTTAAAAATTCATATCATAAGAAAAATAAACACCGGTATTCGGTATGAACCGGTATACCGCCCAGCACTAACCCATAATAAACATTAAATCAATAGTTTTATATTTCATCATCATTTTTAGATCAATTACTTATTGCGGTTTTGAGGTCACTGTTTTGGTTCGGTTCTGTATTGGGTGAAGGCATGTATAGACTATTCTTAATGTGGTACTAAACTAATAATAAAAGGCTAATACTCCTACAACTGTCTATCTCTATAATTATTCAATGTCTGCATTCTCTCTTACTTGAACGCTACTGTTATATATAGTACCTAAAAACACTTTACTTGCAATTGTTTGTTACTTAAATCTACGTTCTTATCCTAAATAACAGAAAAAAATAAAAATAAATACTAGGCCTATATCATGATATACATTGTTATTGTGTGTTTTTAAGGGGGAAGAATGCTTTTTTTTTTTTTTTTTTTCTTCAAATCAACTTTTACAATGTTGTGATTGACCTTGTAGCTGTATCGTTTGGATCATGGCTTTTAATATTTTCATTAAAATCTCTATGAGAAAAATACTTTCATAACCTGAAAATGTGGGCGTACACTCTTGCACTCTATATATCTTAATAACAGGATTTGTTAATTTGGCTGTATCAGGAAATTGTTGGATGTTAAACTTTTTCTGCCTATTTAACCAAGATTGAATGGCAAACATCTATATACTCATTGGGGAAAATAAAGCAAAAAACAACAAAAACACATCATGACTAAAACATTAGTCCATCAGAGTGCTAAATAATGATTATTGTGGTGCAACCTTCATTCTCATAATATAACTATTCTGAGCAGACCTCAGATTGCCGGATGCAGAATGCAAAGAACGAAAAGGTACAACAAACAATTTTATCCTTTATGACTGAATCACATATCAGCCTCCAGCTGCAGACACTGCACTAGTGCCTACTGAGAGAACAGAAAAAAATCCTTACAGGCTAATCAGCTGCAGGATGTCACATGGGGTTAAAAGCAGAGACAACAGGCTTTGTAACCTCTGATGCAGATACACTCAAATAATTACTGAAAAGGGAGGAAGGAATTTGAATTTATGCAAGAGTAATTATGCCATTTGGGGATATTAGAGAGATTTTCTCAGCAGTCTGCCACCACTCGCAGTGCTTTTCAGAGCCGGGCGGCTAAGAGCTGCACACGCTGACAAACACAAGGCCTTCGGCTCATTGTGCAATCTGCGGGCCCTTACAAAATGACGCTCAGCATTCCAGTAATTCAATAAGCCCTTCCAGTGAATTACAACCCTGATCAGGAGGGGGATTGTCTCTGAGTCCCTGGCAGCTAGGCTGGGAGGTGCCCTTTGTGTACGAAGTGGTGCCGCTGCCCTGACACTAACCATGCGAACCCAATTACACTGCTTTGTGAGCCCGCGGCCCCCATATTAACACATTCTCCCCTGAGAAGCGTCGACCAGTGCCAGCCTGGCAGCCATTTGCCAGAGCCCACTGTTGAATCTCAAATAAAGCACTTAAGGCTCTGGCAAAATAATCATTTGTCCCTGGCATTCTTGAAAGCCCCCTTTCTCATCAGAATTCCCTGTTCCTTTCCTTGGCAATTAAATGCTAAGCTCTTCTACTCTCTGCAGCAGGCAGCACAATGGGACCTCAGAGCAGCAGCAGACACAATCCAATGCTCACTTGCATTATTAAAAAAAAAAAGAAATGAAATGAGAGACAATCACGTTTGCATGTAGCATTCTATTGCTTTGGATATGCATCGTAACCTTTAGACGGGAGGCTCTTTATTAAAGGATCTACATTTCTGGAGTTTGTCTGAACTAAATTAACATTAATTGCTCTACTCTAGGTATAATGACAATCATCTGTACTACTCATAAATCTCACTCGTATGTCATTTTTTCCAATTCCAAAATATATTCCTTCGGAATATTATGACAGTTTATCATGATCTATCTGGTTAAATTTGTCACACTTTAACTATTAAGTCACAACGAGCGAATAAACAAGCCGAAATAAAAGGACTGAATGGCTTTAGCCATTTCAAGTTCATCTCACGTAGGCCTAAAATTGTCAACACTTGGGATGACATTAACACTTGGGTTATAATTAAACCCGTTTTGCTTTTCAATCAATATCCAATCTCTCAGAAGTAATTAACAACATATTAAAGAGTTTATTGCCTGGCAGAGCTGGCTGCTGCTGCATCATTAACTGTTAAAATGTGACTCTTTGACACCTACAGTCATTTCGCAGCTTTTTACTGCAACAACCCCCCCTTCTCTTGGCTGTCATTCCAGCACCCTCCTCAAAAAGAAACACATTACCTTCCGGCGGGCGCAGATTCATATTAGGACTCGCACATAATGGCGGATACCAAAAAAAGAAGTGGCAGAACGCGAGAGAGAAGAGATATGCATAATCTGCATCAACCACAATGCACAGTAATTATGAATCTGCACCTTGATGGATCATTAAATCAGATGTTTAAAAATTAAAACATAGCAATAATGCAGATATCAACCCGAACACATGCAGAGACAAAAATGATTCACAGGGTTGTGAGTGTGGTGCGTGATGTGTCACAGGGGGCTAATCCCTTAGGAAATGAAGAACTGAGACAACATGACTCAGAGGGGGAATACCAGCGAGGGCTGATGAAAATATGGACTAAAGTTGGTGATTTCAAACCCACACGCTTTAGTATTACAGACGCAACCTTATTTATCTTTGATGAAGGTTATTCTCAGCAAGTCTGCAAGGTTCAGATTACAGGCTAAAAATGTGAACGTTCAGTGTTCAGAACCATATTGTTGGCCATGAGGAATATTGCCATTTCTCTATTCATACAAATACACACAGAGAGTGCATAAAACTGAGCCAAACGATGTGTTTGAAGTGCAATGCATTACTAATAAAAAAAATAAAAAAAAATGACTGCATCTAGGGAAAACCCTTAGCGATGTACCGACGACCAATTCAAAGAGCAACCGTTACTGTTCAAAAGCAGCCACCCACTATAAAGACTTACCCTTTTCCCAGAATGATAATGCATCGGAATCTGTGGTTGCACAACGCGGCGGCACACTAGAGATTAGAGGATTAAGTCACAGGTCAGTAGTTTCATCTTTTGTTGATGTTCCAGCTTACCCATTGCTTTTAAAAGACAATGCAGGAAAGGAGCCATGTTACATGAGGCAAGAGGCACGTGTTGTCAATATACTACAGTCCCAAGGACACTTTAAGAAATGCTATTGCACACAAAAATGTATAAATAAATGAATGAAACATGGCAGAAGCAGGTGACAGGGAAGGAATCAACTGGACCGACCTGCAGAGGAATTTGACCAGGGATTCCTGGTCATGCAGCTTTATAGTTACACCCAGTCATAAATTCCTCTGAATGATGCCATATATAGAAAGTCCGGACCGAGTCATACTCAAGGCTGGGTTTAGTTCTGTTGCTGCACAGTCACCGCTTTTAGCAAACAGTAACAGATAGTAACAAATTCTGCATGTAGTTAAACACTTCACAAGACCAGCTTTGATGGTCCCAGTGACTAAGAAACCCACCCAACCATATACTTTATGGGTGAGAGTATATAGCTTCCTCATTATTCATCAAGGGCAAGTTGTTTACATACAGTTAATAAAAAGGCTTTCAATGTAATAAAATGGGGAGGTGTTTATGTTTCTCCATTGCAAAAGGAAAAGTATCAAAGTATTAGCCTCAATATCTAATATCACTATAGGATTTGTGGAAGTGAAAAAAAAAAAACATACATGCATATCAACGTTATAATATAAGTGATGGTATTTTAATTTAATACATTGAAAAATTTATCTCAAAGTAAGATTAAATGTGCTAGACTGTCTTGGTTAAAGGTCCCCACGGATTAAAATAGAAAGGAAAAAGAAATCAACAAGCTTTTTATTTAGTGCTGTCAAAAGATGAATCGCATCCAAAATAAAAGTTTTTGTTTACATAATGTGTGTGTGTTCTGTGTACATTTATTATGTATATATAAATACACACACATACAGTATATTAGGGGTGTGAGAAAAAAAAAAAAAAAAAGATTCACCTATCGCGATTCTTTTTAAAACGATTTAAAAATCGATTGATTTACCTCAGAATCGATTTTTATTTAATTATTTTATTTTTCCTAAGAGGTGGTGGGGAGAAGTTAGCGCTTTGTAATTCCAACAGAGGGCTAAAGGTGTTCGATCAGCATAAGACAAAGTACCGCGAGAGCGATTCGAAAGCATGCAGAGCGTCTGTTCTCTCTGTAGCTCTCGCAGTGCTTTGATGTCATACAACAATCATTCCGTGCACGCAGTGCCGCTGCATTAGATGACGTCATATACATTTCAAGCTGGCGAGAGAAAGCAAAACCATGACAGAGGCAGAGGATCAAGCCTCTTCCAGAATTCTTTCTGCACCTTCACGTTTTGAATCCCAGCTGCCGGGAAAACATGACTAAACATGACTGAAATGGTGTGCAAAGTAACATAGCACTATTTTATTTCAGAAAGTATTTTTTCTGCTCATTTTATTGAACATTTGTTTTGTTGAACATATTATATTCATGTGCAAATTCACGGTTTCGGTACTTTAAAGTTTCATGGTTCAAGGTACTTTACATATACAGTGGGTACGGAAAGTATTCAGACCCCCTTAAATTTTTCACTCTGTTATATTGCAGCCATTTGCTAAAATCATTTAAGTTCATTTTTTTTCCCTCAATGTACACACAGCACCCCATATTGACAGAAAAACACAGAATTGTTGACATTTTTGCAGATTTATTAAAAAAGAAAAACTGAAATATCACTTGGTCCTAAGTATTCAGACCCTTTGCTGTGACACTCATATATTTAACTCAGGTGCTGTCCATTTCTTCTGATCATCCTTGAGATGGTTCTACACCTTCATTTGAGTTCAGCTGTGTTTGATTATACTGATTGGACTTGATTAGGAAAGCCACACACCCGTCTATATAAGACCTTACAGCTCACAGTGCATGTCAGAGCAAATGAGAATCATGAGGTCAAAGGAAATGCCTGAAGAGCTCAGAGACAGAATTGTGGCAAGGCACAGATCTGGCCAAGGTTACAAAAAAATTTCTGCTGCACTTAAGGTTCCTAAGAGCACAGTGGCCTCCATAATCCTTAAAAGGAAGACGTTTGGGGACGACCAGAACCCTTCCTAGAGCTGGCCGTCCGGCCAAACTGAGCTATCGGGGGAGAAGAGCCTTGGTGAGAGAGGTAAAGAAGAACCCAAAGATCACTGTGGCTGAGCTCCAGAGATGCAGTCGGGAGATGGGAGAAAGTTGTAGAAAGTCAACCATCACTGCAGCCCTCCACCAGTCGAGGCTTTATGGCAGAGTGGCCCGACGGAAGCCTCTCCTCAGTGAAAGACACATGAAAGCCTGCATGGAGTTTGCTAAAAAACACCCTAAGCACACAGCTAAAATAACGAAGGAGTGGCTTCACAACAACTCCGTGACTGTTCCTGAATGGCCCAGCCAGAGCCCTGACTTAAACCTAATTGAGCATCTCTGGAGAGACCTAAAAATGGCTGTCCACCAACGTTTACCATCCAACCTGACAGAACTGGAGAGGATCTGCAAGGAGGAATGGATCCACAAATCCAGGTGTGAAAAACTTGTTGCATCTTTCCCAAAAAGACTCATGGCTGTATTAGATCAAAAGGGTGCTTCTACTAAATACTGAGCAAAGGGTCTGAATACTTAGGACCATGTGATATTTCAGTTTTTCTTTTTTAATAAATCTGCAAAAATGTCAACAATTCTGTGTTTTTCTGTCAATATGGGGTGCTGTGTGTACATTAATGAGGGAAAAAAATGAACTTAAATGATTTTAGCATATGGCTGCAATATAACAAAGAGTGAAAAATTTAAGGGGGTCTGAATACTTTCCGTACCCACTGTACACTGTGTATGCTTCTGAAATAAAGATGTGATCTTTAGAAAGATGTGATGCATTGTTTTTGTTAATATGACTCATATACAGTCTCTTTTAAGGGTATAATCAACTATTTTCCATTGTCTAGTCTTTAATAAGAAAACAAATCACAATAAATTGTAATATCGAATCACCATAGTGACTGCTAAGATGTGTTTTTTTTTCATTGTGACTGTATATTAAGTGTATCATTCAACTTTTTCCCATGGTCTACAGTTAAAAAACAAAAATCTCAACATAGCAATATCGAATCTCAATACTTGTAGAATGGAAATTCTTTATTAAAAAAAAACAAACAACAAAAAAATAAAATAATCGCAATACATATTGTATCGGCACCCAAGTATCGTGATCGTATCGAATTGGGAGGTAGGTGTATCGTCCCAACCTGTTGAAAATATTTACATGTATTTACATGTCTATATTTATATTAATATAATTTATATTATAAATAAATATATTTAATATATAAACCTATTTTTCTGAAATATATACATGCATGTGTGTGTATTTATCTATGCACATAATAAATATACACAGTACACACATCTATATTACGTAAACACAAACTTTTATTTTGGATGCGATTAATCGTTTGACAGCACTATTTTTAATACATCTACTTAGGACTGTCAATCAAAGACAGAAACTAATAAAGACAAACAAACCCTAAATGTGGGTGACTTGACACTGATTTATTTATTACTACAGGAAAGCACGTCAAAGATCATACATCGCCTGACATCCCCATCTAACTATCCCCTAATTAGGATGTAAAATGATCCGTGGAGAGCAACAGGGCAACAGGGGTAAGTTCCACATAAGGTCATGTTACACCAAGGTTGGAGTGCCCACTCTGGCTACAACTCTGCAGTAGAGGCAGTAGCAGACGTTAAGACTGAAAGAGGAACTCAAGCATGACAGAGCAGCAAAAGACTGCAGTTTGAGATGTCCTCAGAAAAGGAAAGTTTAGTTCTGCATGGAAACTCTCAATGCAAGACACAGGCTAAGTCTTAGTACAGGGCATCCACAGTGATTACCTGAGAATATTATCACATGTATGACTTGGTCTGAATTAATTGGAGAAAAGTCATAAAAAGACATTCAAACTCTTGACATGAAGAATCTCTGGGTAGAGGTGTAATCAGGGTCTAAATTGGAGATTCGGGGCCTAAAATTAGGATCGATATAATTCTACTATATTTCTAATAATAATAATAATAATAATAATAAATTTAATAATAATAATAATAATAGTAATTTAAAATAATAATAATAATAATTAGTATTAGTTCAAGCTATTTTCTATTTTTTTCAAGCTAAACTGTCGCAAAAATGTAAATATAACCCATCATCATGTTACACATGTTGTAAAGTTACTGGCCACCGTTTTGTTTCCTTGCCAAAACCAATTTTTATTCACATCTGGCATTTATGGAGTGTTAATTTTAATACCCTGGCTGCAGTTATTTTGCAGTGTAGGCAAGAAAAGTTAGTTGATAAAATGACCACAAGTGTCACTGATCTGTCTGTTTAGCAGTTGAATATTCACAGCTGCATCAAAGCTGCTAAGAGTCACACTACAGTAATGCTGACTCCCCCCTCCCTACCCCCTCAAAAGCTCGAACTGAAAGCATAATATTAAGATACATCAGATATTAACTCAGCTATTCATTAAAGAATAGAATTGTGTTTTAATTCCTTTACAAACAGATGATATGTCTGAGGATTATGGGACTAAGGGCAGACACACCTCTCTCACTCACACACACACACATCACATATATCAACAGGATACTGTTGGGGCAGGATGCAGTAGCAGTGACTCATTTCCTTTCACTAATTTGTGGCATGAATCAAAAATCTCAAGCTTTCGTGGGTCAAAGCAGATGTTCATCAAAAAGATTTCACCTAAAAGTAGCGACTGACCTTGGCCTCCTCAATGAGTAAAAGAATGAGAAGCACTGCCTGTCTGCCCCCTGTGACTGCTATTGACATGTTTCCTGCAAGAAAACACAATTGCTGGCTAACAGGAAAGTAATCAGCTAAACTGGCTGGCAGACACAGTGCCAATACGGTAATCATGGAAGCTCAAGCTTATCATCCAATGGCTACTTTGGACAACTACTTACATAAAATATAAGCACAGTGGTCCTAAAGCTTGAGACCATATTCTCTATTCTAATTTATTACAAAAATAAAGTAATAATTTGTAAATGTAAAAATACAATTTATAAATGTAGTAATAAATGACTTCTTAGACATATAAATGGGGGGACAAATGTTTAGGGCCAGTAAGATATGTTTAAGAAATCAATACTTTTTCAGCAAGGATGCATTACACTGATCAAAAGTGACAGTGATGCCACAAAATTAAGAAGCTCAACTGTTTTCAATTTTGATGATAATAAGAAATGTTTCTTGAGCACCAAGATAGCATATTAGAATGATTTCTGAAGGATCATGTGACACTGAAGACTGGGGTAATGGCTGATGAAAATTCTGCTTTGCAATCAGATTAATAAATTACATTTTACAATATATTACAATAAAAACAGCTACTTGAAATTTTAATATTTCTCAATATTACTTTTTTCACTGTAATTCTGATCGAATAAATGCCTTGGTGATAGGGCTGCAACAACGAATCGATTAAATCGATAAAAATCGATTACTAAAAGAGTTGCCAACGAATTTCATAATCGATTAGTTGTGTCGCGCGACGCGGAGACGTTTGATTATTTAAAAAAAATAAAAATAAAAAGAGCTTGTCAGTAAAACTTTTTGTTTGCTGCTTAAAACTTCTGTTTGAGATTATATCTCATTAAGATTATTTTTCTTACCCCATTGGCAGATAATTTTGCTTGTTTTAAGCAAACAATCACTTAATTTTGAGGTGTTTTTTCAGAAAATAAGACAATTTCTTATGCTATTTCATGTGTCTAGTAAATGTATCTTGATTTAAGATTTTTTAGATATTTGGACTGAAAACAGGACAAAACTACTAAGTCAGAAAAGCATTTTTTGCAGTGTATATTCTGTGCTTTGTCCCATATAGGTTATTATTGACAAATATATTTGTGTGTTGTACTTTAATTTACTTTTAATTTAATTTTAAAGTTCTTTTATAGCACTTGGTCATCTTAAGCTGTGTTCAAATGTGGTGTATAAATGAACCTTGCACTTACTACAATGATGGTAATAATTTAATGAATAAGCTTCAAGTGAACTTGAGAGAGAGAGAGAGAGAGAGTGTGTGTCAGTGTGAGAGTTTGTGAGTGTGTGCATCTGCGAGTGTGTGCGTCTGCAGTGTAGTGTAGAGAACAAGTTCTGACATTCAAACAAATCCTGTTAAATTTTCTGATTTGTATTGTTCTTTATTTTTTATAAATTATTTATTGTTCTGGCAGCTCAGGTGGCACTTTATTTAAAAAAAAAAGTGTATATATTTGGCAGATGTAAAGTATACATGTGTATGTTTTTTGTGTTAGTCCATTTTTATTTTAATTTATTATTATTATAACAGCTCAGGGATGTTCAAGGAGCAACATGTTTGTGCACTTTCTAAAGATTTTTGTTCTGTTTTTGAATAAAGTGTTGGAAATGAATGCTTTTCTTGTTTTGTTTTTTAAATCCGATTCATCGATTAATCGAAAAAATAATCGACAGATTAATCGATTATTAAAAATAATCGTTAGTTGCAGCCCTACTTGGTGAGCATACTGTGTAGTGGGGGAAAAATCTAGTTCCTTTGCTTTTCTAGTATCACTGAACAACCTATATGTGTCAAGTGAAATATTATTATAGTATTGAGAATTATTAGCATCATGCCTCACAAGTCTTCTCTTCAATCACATATTAACTCAAGTAACCTTCATCCTAGCCACACATTACTGAAAATGTTTTTGATGCAGTACCCAAGACATGATTTGCAACTACTGAAGCCTGCAACTTATAATGGACAAACCTGCTTCAGCATGCTACACTGACATTAGGGTTAACACATGACAGACATAGACAATACAACTGCAAGTTGGATTAAAGAATAGCTTAAACTGAACCGGAGTTAACTGCGTCCAACACAATTCAGCCAAACAGCTGTTCTGGGGGAAATGCAGATGGCCTGCTAGCTCATTTACCAGCTCAGGAGGTAATAAACGCTTTGAAATCTCGGCGTGAACTACCGCTTAAGTCTAAGCCATGAAAAAAAGCAATACCAGTCAAAGACACTTAATGTGCTGATTTACTGTGAATCGATGTAAGAAGCTCATCAAACAGTATCTTCAAATCCTCAGAGTATTAAGGCCTGCGAATGATGTCTGATGCATTTTTCATTGATTTGGAAGATCATTTAGTTGAACTATAAGAACTGCTCCAGGCATACAATTAACCCCTCTTTTAGTGCACAGAAACATCATTTTCAGCACTTCTACGGTACAAATAAAATTGCGTAAAACACGCTGCCCAAATCTTTTTAACAATGCAAACTGTAATCTAGCATATAATGTACATGAACCAAAATGCAGAGTCGGCATTGCTAGCTTAATACTAAAACAACTAAACCAGAACATTATAGCCGCTTACTTTCACCACTCTGTGCCAGCTTTGTTTATTCTAGTTTAATACTCAATTACCCAAACCATTAACAGCTTTCCCCTTGAGCACTTTAACACCATAAGAGAAACACTAAGCAGGAAATCCAGTTAATTAATTAATACTTGATTTGAACGTGGATGAAATCCTGTTACGAAACCATGTCTTGGTACACTTCCATCTAATTCCACCTATTTTATTTCCCAAATCTGTCTGAAGCTCACCTTTATTTCCTCTCCACTTAATATTCGTGAACGCTTTCTTAGCTTCGACACGAAACGGGCTGCACTCATTTCGCTGGATTTGCATGTCTGCTCCAGAACAGTGTGAGTGGAGATAAATCAAAACTCCCAGTGGCTGCCTCTGCCAGGCTTCACTCATTTGACAGCAAGAGCTTCAGCTCAGGGCCCAGACTGAGCGGCATAACAAGGCAGGAACTTAAAGAGGCCTCACTCACCAAACCAAGCAACATCTGCAACAACACAGTCATCACAGGTAAAAACAAAAGAGAACAATGAATCATGGCAGGTCAATATCACACAGTCCCATGAAGTGTTTTCAAATAAGTCAATAAAACCAGGAAGAAAGAGCTTTGTGGTTGCAGATCTGAGCTGGCAAAACCAACGACTATAGAAATACAAAGACGGTTCACTCCTATACTTATGAATGGGAGAAACTGCAACGCGCAATATGGCGGAATAGTCCCACCTTTTAAATGAAAGAGCCAATCGCTGATTGGTAAAATCATTGCGTCACTGCAGCCGCCGTTAGAAGCTCTGGTTCCCCGTGGAAACCTGAGGCTAGACCAGCCGATGCGTATGCACAGTCACAAGCGTGTTATAACTGCATGTGCATTGGCTGGTCTAGACTGAAAAATAAGCATTTAAATGCTATTTGAGCATAAGAAACAACATTCCTGGGGCAAAATATGTACCGTATTGACCCGAATATAAGACGATGTTTTTTTCTTGAAAATACATATGAAAAAACGCGGTCGTCTTGTATTCGGGGTCTAGGCTTTGACATGTCAGTAATACACCCACAACAATAGGTGGCGCCAAAAACGCATAAAACGAGTGTGCCATGAAATATGTAATGTAATGTGTGTTGTAAAGATCGCAAGTGAAAACAAAAGAAAAAGAAAAGCTTACAGCGGCACGAGTCGTGACTGTTATGTTAGCCTGATGGGAACAAACTTCCTCTGTAAGTGATTTTAAAACATAAGACAGTACCCAGATTTGAAGACTACAATAAGATTTCACTTCTACTGTGATAAAATTTTGGTAGGCTATGAGATGGATAGCCTAAATGTCATATAATTCAGATGGGCTACCTCTTATTTCAATGGTATATCAAAAAGTGTATATTTTTCAATGTCATTGTTAGTACATTTTACCAGTATTTACCATACTTTCAAAACAAAAATTAAAATAGGAAAAATATGCAATTTGAAAATAATTTAAGAAAAATGTTTTACAGAGAAAGAGAGAGAAAAAAAAAAACAAGATTTAGATTTCAAAAAGCCTTTTTCCAAAAGGTACATCTGGAAAAAGGGGGGTCGTCTTATAATCAGGGTCGTCTTATATTCGGGACAATACGGTAATTTAATTGCGACTTCAGCGAGCAGTTTTTGAGATTTCAGGATTCCCCCATTCATTTAAATAGGACTTGGTCTTGTTTGAGCTGCCTGGAGGCATTGTAAATATGGCCACAGGGTGAACAGACTTTCCCTGAAAGAGACTTTGGAAAAACTAAAGGTTGTGCATTCAAACCTGACGAACCAAGATAGAATTCTCCCCACTGTAAAAATATACCGCAAGTGGCTTTGGACAAGAAAATATCTGTTTGCTATTATTATTAGCAGTAGTAAAAGCAGGCCTAATAAAAAAATAACATTTAACAACAATAATAAATATTAATGTTGTTATTAATAATTTTCATTATTATTATGATATGGTATTATAATAATTATTATTAAGATGACCAGCTTTGTTACAGATTCTTTTAACACCAAACACTGATGAAGATGATGATAATATAGGTCGACTGATTGATAGGCCGGCCGATTAATCGGGCCGATTTTTTGCATTTTTTACTTAATTGGCATCGGCCGATTGTGCTGCAAATCAGGCTGATTTATAGGCAGGCGCATCTGCAGGCAGCTAAGCGTGGTCGTGGAACGCCGTTTCCTCTGAGGCTGCGTGAGACAGAGTAGCTGAGCTTACACTCTGCAGCAGCGAGATAAAAACTGACCACAAATAGATTTTCCAAAAGGCTTATATATTTTGTTGAATAAACTGAGCAATGCACGTTTCAAAATTAAAATGCAGCGCAGGTGTTTTTATATGAACGTATCTTTGAGAAGAAATTACTGTCTTCAGAAAAGTGTCGATGTCATTTCATTTCGCCTTTCCTGTAATGCCTGATAAAGTAGCGTTTCTGAGTGCAGTGCTTATTTGATTTCAGCCGTTACCGTGGAAACCGTTATATCTCTACTCCAGCAGCGCCTCCTGCTGGCAGAGAATGAATTTGCATTTCCAAGTCTGTGGGAAATGCTGGTGTCTGTCAGCAAACAAACAAAAAGCATGCTTCAGAACTGTTTTGAGAAGGTGCATAAGTTTTGAGCAATGTATTATTACTATGATTTAGGCTACTACTACTATTACTATTTTTCTTGTACCCTGCAATCATTGATTCAAACTCTCTTTTATGAGATGAAGTGGGCAGAAAAAAATAAATAAAAAATTGGCCAAACAATCAGCCAAAAAATAATAAAACTAAAAAAAAAGCCATCATATATCAGCCATCGGCTGCCCTGATTTCTAAATAACGGCATCGGCATCAACCAGAGAAAAACCCATATCGGTCGACCTCTAGAAGAAGATTATTATTATTATTGCTATTTGTATTAATTATTATTAAGTATTTGTTAAAATGGTAGTTAAAGCAATCAGTATAAAAGTGTGCAAGCTTATTATTAATATTCAGAATCAAGTATACGGAGATAAAACAACGCAAGTATCGATAACAGTATTGTTTGTCCTGAAGCGTATCGGTAGTCCGGTATTGACCCAATTACGTACTGGTCCAAAAAATAATAATAAAATACCGGTTCTCGGTACCCATTCCTACATATTACTGTTAACTTTTATCTTGAAATATTTCAATAGTCTTCTGAAAATATAAGCAATATTATAGATAATTCTCCCCCCCAGAAAGCATTAAAACAGATTATAATTTATCAATAATTTCAGTCAATAATTTATCAAAGTCCCTGATTTAAAGCCCCTGATTCTACTTATAGCGGTTTTAAAAAAAACAACTTATATGCCCTATGTAAGCATACATGCAACTGCAAATTGTTATTGTGTACTTCAACAAACCCCCCCGAAATCCTGCCAGTACTAAGACATCAGAGTGGGAAAACTCAATTTTAGTTGGTGTGAAAGAAATGAGAGGTCTCTTGACATTTCACTTTTTCTATCAACGTTTCCATGAGAAGCTCCATTGCAAATGGCAGCAAAAAGAACTCTTAATGACACCTCTAACCTCAGTTAAAACAGTAAACCTTACTACTATAAAAAACTCAATGGTCATCTTGGTAAAACACCACAGGCAGCAGGCAAACAAATACAGCTCCTACCTACTTCCGATCTACCTGATCCAATTGCAAAAGAGTCAGGACACTAAAGCAAATAATGCCCAAAATCATTAGCTAGCCAAAATATTGTTCATCTCCGTAAACCACAGAAGATTTGATTCCTTTGGCCCCACTCATTTTGGATGACTCACTTGGCAGAAGTCACACGTCATGTGGCAGGCAGCATGACTCATTCAGAACAGAGGATTTCTAGTGCAAACTGCTGACCTGCCATTATCAGACACCAGGAGCCATATATTAGTATTGACATCTCAAAAGCACTTCCAGCACTCAAATGTTGTGTGTTACTTTAAATATTTAATGAAGGGAGAAGTTTTAAGGCAAATGTTTGTGTGTTCTTCACCAATATGAAACAAGTTGAAAAGTTATTCATTTGCCAATGTCATTTGCACTTGTCATTTAGCTTGACTTCCAATAGCATAAATGTTGTTAACAATGACAGAGATTAAATTGCTGGTCACTCTGCTGTTGGTTTCCAGTAGGAGTTCCTAGTAATGCAAGATATATCATTACCATATTGGCTGATGTAGAGATTTTAATTTTTTGCTGCACAATAGTCATAGTGGACATTTCTGTTATTTTTATAGGTAGGTATAGGTTTATAGGCGCAATAAAACAAATGTTTGGGTACAGAAATTAATACTAATTCAGCAAAATGCATTAAATTGACTTAAAAAGTGTTTTGTTACAAAAGATTTATATATTTCAAATAACTTTTTGATTTTATTCATTAAAAAATAAAATCTGAAAAAAAAAAATACTAAGCAAGCAGCACAGCTGTTTCTTTTTTTTCTATAAAAAAAGTTTCTTCAGCACCAAATCAGCATATTAGACTGATTCCTGAAGGATCATGGTGACACTGAAGACTTAAGTAATGGCTGTTGAAAATTCAGTATTGCCATCATCAGAATAAACAGTTTTAACAAAAAGTGTTTTAAAATACATACTTTTTACAATTAAAAAAAGTTGTTTTAAATAATAATAATAATGATGATGATGATTCACAATATTACTTTTTTAATAAAAAAAAAAAACCTACTGAGCCCTACTAAAAGTATTTTTATAAAATACGGTCTTATCAGTATTGGACAATTTTAAAATTGGTTTACACCAAGTTCCTACTCTAGTACACCGACATCAGGCTGCGAATCACTGCTTTAGTGCTTTACGATTGGCTACATGACTCCTGGTTAAAAGAACTCTCAGATTTACAGTCGACTTACAGTCATTATAAAAAGACATCACAATTTCAAATTGACTCACCTTATAATGTATGGAAAAAATAATACTTAAATACAGCACAATCTCAATTGACTGGACATCAGCCTCTTTGAAATCAAAGCATGCTTACTACCAGGCACCCTAAAGAGAGACAACTGAGTGAAAGATTTCAAAGCCTCCTACCTAAACTTAAAAGTTCAAAGCTAAAAACGGAATGACAGGCAAAAATACCATAATTTGCAGACCCTATTTGCAACCTTCACAGTGCTGTCTTGTAGACTTTTAAATAAAGCTTTTAAACGAAATAACTTTTTAAAAAATGCAGCTAGAACTGGGTATGTGTGGTCACTGTGTTCGGCCATTAAGCACCCTATGAAAAGTCTGCTACCCCCTACCGCACAGCAGCTTTTACAAGCAACATCCTCTTTGCATGTTAATGGGATAGTAAATCAAGATGGGGATGTGAAGGTATCAAACCGTATTTAAAGACATCAGACTAAATGAATAAACACACTCCCCGGAGCGGACATACTAGGGGTTGCAGGGAGATTGGACTGTGCACGACTGCTCGTGTCAGATGTAGCTGCAAGGTTCACAGCAGATGACATCAAAGACACAGAGGCTTGCAAAAGGGGAAAAGCAGGCAAGAAGCCACACTCAGTTCAAATTTGTCTCCGATTCAAAGCAAGGCAACAAATCCTGGATATAGCAATTAATGGTTCAAAGTACCATATAAGAAGAGGAGTGTTATTTTAAGCTCAAATAAGAACAGATTCGATTTTGCAAGCTGTGTATTTTTTTTTTCAGTATGACTTATTGTCATGTCACCAATGTCATTTCTTTTACCAAAGCCTCACTATCCAATGCAAGACCCATCATCCGTTTAAACAGAGAAAGATGGTCTTGGGAAATCCCCCAACATGGCGTTCCCTTCATAGCCTTTGATTTCCTCTCAAGAGTAGTCAGACCAAACCATGCTTTTGAAAATCCTGTATGCCGGAGATGCAAAATGGTCTTCTGAGTAGGGGAAAAAAAAAAAAAAAAATTCTGATGAAAAGCAGATTATTAAATGGTTCAGATTTCATGTTCAGACAATGGTGACAAAAATGTGTCTGTTTTTGCTTTATCAGTACAATTTCTTTGAGGTGATGCACATACAGACACAGCTTATAAGCATCGTCCCGAATCAAAAATAAAAAAAGACCCTTATTTATCCACTCTATTCTCGATTATAAAAAAAAAGGAAAACTCAATCTGGCACTCCTTGAAGACATTAAAAGTAGGTCATTCAGTCTCCAGTGACTCACCAATTCTGGCAAGAAACCAAATAGTGCAGGTATAGGGAAGGCAAGAGCCTTTTTGACTGAAGCTATTTGGCAGAGGGGTCATGTTTTAACAGCTTTAAAGGCAGTTCACAAATCAACACACAGCCCCTTCAAAAACATTAAATCCTTATGAATATCTCACAGAGCATGTAAAACTAGATCTCTAATATGGTGCCTCCGCTAGAGTGTTTAGGCACATTTGGGCTGACTGAGATAGCTGAAAAAATATTCAATACACCTTAATACATTTTAACTGTTTGAATTCTTTGATCAATCGGCCACCGATCAGTTTTGGCCAATAATCACATTTTACGACTCGATTGGTAGTCACTAAATTTGGCCGATCTCACGAACCGATCCCATGTGATGATGTAACGATGTGATCAAACTTTAGCACCGCAGTCTAGGGATGTAATGATTAACCGTGAGCCAGTTGAAAATCGATTCAAATGTGTGATGATTCAAATTGGTTGAGATGCTAAACAAATCACGATACAATTAGAGGTAGGAGTTTATATGAATGTATGTCTGATGGGAACTTACTGTCTTTAAAAAAAGCTTAGATTTTTCTTTTCATCTTGCCCCTGTATAATGCATATTAAAGTTCATAAGTGCAGCGCTGCTTTGTTTACAACGGAAACCAAGGTAACGCTTTAAGCGCCACCTGCTGGCAGAGTGTGAATCTACATCTCATTCTGCTAGTCTGCTGTTTCCGTTTCACGCAGATATTCTTTATGTAGTTTCACAAAACTGAAGTCAGACCATTCTGTTTTTGCTTCAAATTTCGAAATTATACAGTCTAATTTGTTTGGATCATGATTAAAATGCAGTGGTTGCCTCTAATTTTAAATGGAAAGAGCTAGGGTTGGGTACCAGACTCGGTACTTTTAAGGGTACCGACCGAATTGCGTCGGTACTACCGAGTATCGATTCATATTAAATCATTCGGTACCAAATTTCGGTACTTGAGAACGCATTTGGGCGCATGAGAGAGAGAGAGAGAGAGAGAGAGAGAGAGAGAGAGAGTGAGAGAGAGAGTGAGAGAGAGAGAGACACACCGACCCTGTGACTTGTCACCACTTCAACTCTTTAAAACACAACACACAGGGCAAACCGAAATGTTCTGAAGTGTGCTTACGTTTCTAGGGTCATATGGTTTCAGCGAAGACGCGGACAAGATGGAGGAGTCCATTCATAAAAACGGAATTTACTCTATATCGCGGAATGCCACGGAATTCATCAATTTTTGGATGAACAAAAGAAGCTGTGTCACTTAATTCGAATCACGATATGAACTAGTGTATGTGAATATTAAAAAGCAAAAAGACAGTTTAAATATGAATCCTGCATGTTCCGTTAGTCTCGGTATTTACGAATGGTGGAGACGCGGTTTTGTTTACTACACAAATACTGAAGCACACGTGAACTCGCGGTGATTTTCGGACTCTGCACTATATGAACACATGAGCTTAGAGGCTGTGAGTCACTTCATGAGAATTTTACAGTTTCATTTGAGAAAACTAGCATCATATGTATACACACAGAAACTTCATGGCAACCTGTCAAAATAAAAGTGCGGTTTATCATGTAACAGAAATATATTACTCTTGTATTACTTTTGTACAGTATAATGAACGTCTTTATATATTCTATTTACTGACAAATTTAAATAAAACAATTAAATGATAAAAATAATTATTACAAACACATTAAGGACTTAATTATAGAAAACAAAATACAATTATTAAAATATATTCACACGATTTTTCTACCATTAATTCTAACAGTAAACCTCTGTTTGTTTGCCAAAAAAATAAAAGGGTTTCATTTTCATTAGATTAAAAATAAATAAATGTTTCATGCCTTCATCTGATTATCAGAAAAAATAAAACAAGAATTTCTGGAAGGAAAAAAAAAGAAGAAAAATTTGTAGGGCCCTATTGTTTATCATGCATTTTTTTGACTGAAATTTAAATCATGGACATAAAAAAACAAAAAAAAAACAAGTGAATTTACACCACTAATGTCCAATTAGATCTGGCGAACTGCAGCTTTATGCAAATGAGCAGCAAAATGATGTGACAAATAGGGCTGGGAAAAAAAAAACAAATAAAAAAACATGCATCGCGAGTCAAGAAATGATTCAGCATTGATTCTGAGATTTTCAGATTGCATCGCGATTCTTTCGAGTTGATTCTGAGCTTAGTTTTGAACAGCAGATGGCACTGCATGCTTTAGAAACAGCCGCACTCTGCTCCTTTCCAAATTCTTACACACACTTGAACCTAAAATAATCATTCATAAAATTCAAAAAGGTTGTGGCGAATTACAAGGGTGTTCACAGTGGGCTGTGTTTACATTAATCTCGCATCATAAAAGCATTCTGAGCCGAGGTGAAATCACAGACTCAGCCGAACACATAAGCGCTCTTCAGCGCTCTTCTTCATGAGCATTTGAGTGTGCGGATAAAAACTAGAGTAGAGCACCATCTGCCGTTAAAATCTAAGCTCAGAATCAATTCCAGAGAATCACGATGCAGTCGGAAAATCTCAGAATCGATCCACAAATAGATTCTGCATCGATTTATCATTGCAGCCCTAGTGACAAACAATGGATATCAAGACACAATATCAACAATGTTGCTTGTTGTACATCAATGGCAAAATCACTGCAAACATATCATTATTACTAGGCAGACTGCTCAGTTCAAGTCTAATATCCTTTGCAAACATTCAAAACATCAACACCACAAAACTAGACACTTCCAATGCGGAATTACCAATGCTGATCTATCATCCAACATATATAGCTGGACTCCCTCTAAAGCTTGCATTATTTAAAATAATAATAATAACAGAACACCATAAAAGTGAGTTTAGAGTTTAGAGGCTCTCCTGCAGCCAATGGTGGGGTCACTCCAAGGGCTAGGATTCCAGTCGGCCTATTTAAGAGACGATGACTCAGCCAGCCCAACCCGATGTCAGTGGTGTCAGCCACCATGGGATCTGGCATTCTAAAGACCCATTGATCAGTGTGGCTCATGTCCCATCACTGACACACCAACACAGGGCCAATACCACTGACCAAGCCTCCGAAAGCTTTGGAGTCAAGCAGGGATGAGTGTGCCCCTCCCCCATGCAGAGTTAATTCAAACTGTGCAAAGGGAGCAGCGCCGAGTCCAAAGGAAATATGACTCATTTGAGTAACATGAGGCATTCTCCACAGAACTCTTGTTTGTTAAGTGAGAGAGGCCAGTTGAATGCAGCAGTGTGAGACTTCAGGAGGAGAGCGGGGCTTCGAGGGGGAGAAAGAAATCACTTTTGGTGTCAGCTGCGTCATCTTAAAGCTCCGTTCCCCCAGTTTCCCTGAGAACTTCTTTGGCTTCATTAAAGGACTTTCTGAAGCATAATGACAGAATCGTTCCCCTTTAAGAAGAATGATTTAGTGCAGCAGAAACTATTAGTCAATGGAGTCAAAAGGTTGAAAGAACTTGCGTGAAATGCATCACAAGAGAACGCCAACACTGTAACTTAAGCTCGACAGTGTGCTAAATGCATTAAACACTTCCTGTGCCAGTTTTACCTTTGATGCAAACCACAGCAGGTCTGTAATGATGCTGTAAACACATTTTAATCAGAAGACAGGTGAGACCGTCAAAGACTAGAGTAGCTCAGACTGACCTAAGATTATGCATAATAGTGTTGTTGAACCTGTCATAATTACATAATCGCCTGTTCACGATTTTTTGAGATTACAGGGATCATTGACCACTTAAGTTACAACTGCATCCTTAAATGTAAAATTCTGAACATAGAAATACATGAAATTACAATGAAAAGTTTGAGAAGTTACTGTCAACTACATATAGAATCGCCAAACATCCTCCAATAAAGAGGAGATGATGAAATAAAAATGTTTTTAGTATAATGTGATTGTTTATATAACAATATATGCAATATGTGGAAAAATTATCAGTTTCGTTTCTCTAAAATAATATCCAGGCAGGTTCTAAAATGCAACACCTAAGCAGACCAAAAAGATAAATATTTTAGTTAAAGTACACTACTATTCAAATGTTTGGCATCTGTAAGTTCAATAAAGTAAACTATCAGTAAGTGGCAATAAAGACTTTTTAACTGCAAAAAACCCCCAAAAAACTTTCAATTGCATTAAATTAGCATATTAGAATAAATTCTGGTGAATCATGTGACTCTGAGAACTAGAGTAATGGCTGCTAAATATTCAGCTTTTCCACCACAAAAATAAATTACATTGTAAAAGACCTTAAAATAGAAATCAGTTATTTAAAATTGTAATAATATTTCACAATATTGCTGTTTTTACCATATTTTTGCTCAAATAAATGCAGAGCTGGTGACCATAAGAGAGACTTTTTTCCAAAAACACACCAATAGTGTATGTTAAAGGGGTCATCGGATGCCCAAGTTGATTCTTTAGGGTCTTAATGAAAAGTCTATAACATACTTTGTAGGGCTGCATGATATATTGCATGCGATTGTCATGTGCATCTCGTCAGTAAAGCCGGTTCCGTGATTAGTCGTAAATCTCCATCACCTGCTTTCAAATGGAGCGGCATTTAATACACAGAACCGTAGTTCACTGACAAGCTACGCAATATCACGCTCATTATCGCAGGCGATTCATCTGCGATTATGAGCATGCATTGTGTTTCTCTCATGTGCGCGATGTCATCTAACAGTCTAAAGCGTCTGTCATAGCAAATCAACCCATGCTGTTGTGTATAATTAAGTGAAGCGTCATCTCATAATTTATTAGACATCGATGTACTGTAGCCAGTGATGGGCAGTAGCGTCGCTACAAGTAGTGACGCTACTAGTTTAACTACATTTCTCAGTAGCGTGGCGGTAGCGTCACTGCTTTCTGAATCAAATAGCTTTTCGGTAGTTAAGCTCTTTTTTTGATCAAGTAGCGCGGTAGCGTCAACAAAAGCTAACGTTACATTTTCCAAAGAAAGCATTCTGAAACTCAAGCTCAAATCAGAAATATAACAGCTACGGATCACTGATCCTGAATCAGTAAGTGACGCCACAGACACTAAAGCTCGTAACGCCATTGGCTCCTCAAACTGTCAGTCAAACCTCATTATTCCTCCCGCCTCTTTCGTCAATGAAGTGCGGCGTGCAGTTTGGAGCATCTCAGCTTGTTTGCTATCTGAAGGTAAATAAAGAACTGTTGATTGAATAAGTACAACGGTTTATTTACTCAAAAAACACTATTTATAAAGGCTAATGCTTTTTTTGTTTGTTTGTTTTTGTTTTCGAGGAGCGGAGAAGAGTTTCTCTAGCATTTGTTGTCGAGTCACAGCCAAATAGCTCGTGCAAAGCGCTGAATCTTTCATAATATGATACTTTGGCCAAATAACAGAAAAAAACTGAACGCCCACATAATGACAGAAAACTGGGGAAAACGGGACGAGTCAGGAAAAAAAAAAACATTCGCTGGTCAAAAGCTTCGTATTTAAACTTGATTTTGGTGAAATGTTTATATTAATATCTAATGACACATGCAACGATGCAAATAAACATCGCCTATCTGTAGGCCTAAACATCTATATGGTAACACTATACAAAACGATTTCATTAAAATACATTTGTTACAGTATTTATTAATCTTTGTTAATGTTAGTTAATGAAAATACAGTCGTTCATTGGTAGTTCATGTTAGTTCACAGTGCATTAAAAAATGTTAACAAACAACTTTGGATTTTAATAATGCGTTAGTAAATGTTGAAATTAACATTAAGATAAATGCTGCAGAAGTATTGTTCATTCTTAGTTCATGTTAACACTAGTTAACTAATCTTAACTACTGAACCTTATTGTGAAGTGTTACCATTTATATAAATGTATCTGTATACAATAAAGCCACAATACCAACTACCAATAGGAGGTTTCCGGCCGACAGCAAAAATGTATTTTGCCCATGTCACAATTTGAGGTCAATCCGGCCCTGCATTTGATACTGATTATGTTGCCAAATTGGTTTGGAACAGCTGTTGAATAAACAATTAAACTGAACATGCCTGTCTATCTGCTTGACTGACAGTTTTATTGATCACTGAGAGAGCATTGACTTGGTATTATGTTGGTTCAATAGAATTAAAAAAAAATTTTTTTTAAATAGCTTGGATGTAGTAAACTACTTTTGCCGTAGCTTAGCTTGTTACATTTCCCAGGGCTGTAGCTTTAGTGTAGTTAAGCTTCATTTAAAGAAGAGTAACTGTTAGCTTAGCTCACTACATTTTCCAAGTAGCTTGCCCAACACTGACTGTAGCCCATTGCCACGTCACAAATTGTGACATCAACACGATGTAGATTTTAAATCCGAAGATGAAAATAGTGCAAAAAAGCTTCAAATTAACCAGTTTTCTCCAACAGTTAAAATGATTGGATGCTAACATTGTCTTCTATGATGTGCAACACAAACACCTCTGGTAAAATCTCAGAAAAAGTAGTCTGGGGTTTCATGACCCTTTAAAAGACTTAACTATACACGTGCATGATGGAGCGCATCAGAAAGGAGAGCAATTACATTTACTGAAATGTTTTTTTTTTAATGCATATTATATTTGTTGTTGTACCTCAAATGTTTTTTTCTTTTAAAAGATAAATGACATTATAATGAGTCCCTTACATTTACATTAAAAAAAAGTGACAGCAACATGTTAATATGTTCACAAGACTGAACTGTTCCTGCAGAACATTCCACCTCTGACACTTATTTTGTGCTTTTATTTCCATTTACTGTCAATAATTTGTAGGGCTGCAAAATTATTAACCAGATTAAATCGCATTCAAAATAAAAGTTTGTTTACATTCTGTGTGTGTGTGTGTTTTTAGCTGATACTTGAAGATGAGTTGGGTATATTTATTATGTGTAGATGTCGACCGATTCATCGGTTTTGCCGATTAATCGGCACCGATAGTTGATTGCCCCAACTATAGGTTATCGGCAAAAACCCATGCCGATAGTTTTCCGGTTTTCAACCGTTGGTGGAGTGGCTGAGAAGGGTCCGCTGGCATTATACAGTACGAGAGCGGCCTCTAGAGGCGGAAATCACTGACAGCACGTGTTGTTTATTTTGACACGTGACACTGCACGCTGCACAGAGCGGGAAACTCCAGACTCACATTTAAATACAGCCGACAGAAAAGCCTGCCGCGGAACAGAGCGCCATTCACATAGTTCTCTATTAAATTACATTATATTTGTCCCAAATTGTTGTGAATGTACATAATGACTTCACCCTAGGCTATAAATTATATATTGTGCATTTTTCAGCAAAACGTTTGTCTTTCTGTGGCTCTAATAAAGTCTGTATGCTTCATATAGAGAGCTGTAATACAGATCGCGTGTTCTCTTTCCACTTGCTGTTTTTTTTTTTTTAAACACCAAAATTCAAACTCATTTATGCCACATTGTTCATTCTTGAAGCAAACTTATGGCCGTTTGGTGTTTAAATTAATAGTTTTAGAATGCCACTTGATTTGAATGCAAAGCGTCTGGTGTGCGTGTGTGTGTGATACCTCTGAGTTCTCCTAGACGCAGCTCTGCGCTTTTGCCCGGTGTGAGACTAACTTTTTTTTTTTTTTGGATAATTATCGAGTGTTAAAAAATAGAAGCAAATAAAGTGTGTGAATACACATATAATATCCATATGCATGTAATTTTAATGCTATGGCCTTGTGTAGGTATTTAAAGATGGCCATCTTTAAGCATGATTGTTGAAATGAAATGGTAACACTTAACAATAAGAGTCCATTCGTAGCATTAATGAAAACTGTAGAAGTATTGTTCCTTGTTAGAGTGTTCATTTCAATATTCACTATTAGCTACTAATATGCTACATTTTGAAATTTTAAAGTTTCTTCTTTTAACATTAGCAAACTATGAAATAACTTTAATGATCAATATAGTAAATATTAATATTTTTAGTCATTTACAAAGTATGGTTCAGTACTGTTGCTGCTGCTTTTTTTTTTTTTTTTAAATAGTAAAGCACTAGCTCTCTTTCAGTATCCATTTTGAAAACTATCGGTTGATTAATCGGTATCGGCCAGTGTAGTCGAACCTAGCTATCGGTATCGGTAAAATCCACTCTCTCTAATTATGTGTATAAACACACACACATTCATGTATATATTAAGGCAAAATGTTAGAATGTTAGCTAAAAACTAGTGGTCGACTGATATTGGTTTTTTGACAGTCGATGCCGATATCTTGGAAAGCAGGGTGGCCGATGGCCAATATAAAACAGATTAGTGTTGTCACGGTACCATAATTTCAGTATTCGGTACCGATACCAGTGAAAATCCACAGTTCTCTGTACCAATTTCGGTACCACATGCTAATTAAAAAGCACACTATTTTTAATAAAGTCAAACAAAAATAAAATGTACAAAAATCAATACCATTCTTTATACTTATTTAAATTGTGTTTCAAGTTTTTCCGCAAGTAATAAAAGTATGAAAAACAGTAAAGTTTCACCCAAATTTAATTTGTGTTCTACTTAATGAAATTTAAACACTTTTTTTTTTGGTAAATAAAGGGGATTTACTATTAAAATTAAAATATGGAAGAAATATTGTCATTATTTTAAAAATAAATATTCTTTTTTTTCAACAGTAGTAATAGTATCACATACATTCTACTAAATAATAGTAATATATTTCTGGCACAATATCTTTAAGATAAACTTTTATTTTGACGGGTTGCCGTGAATACCTTTAAATTTCTGTGTGTGTATATGATATGACGCTGGTTTTACGGTAACGGTAAAATGCTCGTAAAGTGACTCTCAGAGCAGTTCTGGAGATACTGTTTATGTATTTATGTCCTCATTGAGAGGGCAGATGCTGAAATCACCGCAAGCGTCACACGCGCTTCAGCGTGTGTAGAAAAAAAAAACATTTTAAAAAACGCGCGTCTCTGCCATTCATTCATTCACACAGTGACTCGCAGAACATGCAGGATTCATATCTGAATCGACTTTTGCGGCTTAATATTTACAGATACTAGTCCATGTTGCGATTTGATTTAAGTGTAATGACCTACTTTTGATTAATTCATCCAAACTTTGACAAATTCCGTGACATTCCGTGGTAAACTGTAAATTCCGTGATTCCATCCGCGTTTTCATGGGGCCGTACGCGTCAAGAACCGGGTTGACCGGGTACTCAGTACCACCGGCACTTAAAAAACCTGGTACCGTGACGTTTTCATTTTTTTAGTACCGACTTGGTACCGAAGTACCGGGTCTTTTGACAACACTAAAACAGATATAATTTTATTTATTTTAAATAATATTTAAGAAATTTGAAATCATTTGAAAATGGATTAAAAAAATAAATGTGCAAAATAAACACACTATTTTCACAAATAAATAAATACTTAATACAAATACAATTAAAAAGTAAACACTAACCAACAGGGCACTCAGTAATTCTGGGAAGTTTGTGTTCTTTGGGAATCTTTTTTTTTTTTTACGAGTTTAATGTTTGTCGATCGCGCATCTCCAGCGAAGCTGAACTCTCCTCCTGTCAGCATTCAACTCACACGGACTGACCGTCACACAGAGAACACGCGATTACGCAGGATATAAATGCACACTTCACAAGATCTCACAACTAGATCCGACTAAGTTTGCAAGGTATGTGAAATTAAATGTTCATTAGTTCGTATTTGCTGAATGCTGACGGGAAAATATTAGGCTATAATGTTTGCCTTTCTATTAATAATAATAATATAAAAGCAATCGCTATAATACTTTTGTATACATTTTAATTCCTTTAACCGTTCTTTCTTTCTTTTTTCAAATCTTTATTTGACCCTCTAACTCTAGCACTCTCTATTCTAATTCTATTCTTTAAAAAAAAAAAACTTGCCCCTTTTAGACTTGCACTATTCATTTACTGCTTGTTTTCTTTAAAACATCAACAACAACAAAAAACTAACACTAGCTTTTCTAATCTTTTTGTATTCTACCATTGTTTTATTTAAATTTTTTATACAATTAATAAAAGCAAAAAAGGCCTCTAAAGGCCCGTTCACACAAAGCACACACAGAGTCCACACCACAGCTATAACGATAAAGGCACAGAGAAACTATATCGTAGGAGTCATTTTCAGAACGATTTTTTTCCAGCTGATGAACGATACAAACACTGACACCCAATCAGAATCCATCCTGCTATAATGAGCTCCAGAATTTAAAGCGGCAGTCGATATCGTTCACTGATGTGGACGCTAATATCGTTATCGTTCTTGGTGTGAACGGGGTTTAATACTAGCTTGTTCTGTTATTTTTCTATTCTATACGTTTTCTTTTTATTTATTATATAATAAAAAAAAAACACCTCGCTACGTGTGCTGCTTTAAGTTAACTGAGACTTGTTATAGCACTTGCATATCATTGTTCTTTTGTTGATTTTGATTGCTTCCATTGTCTTAATTTGTAAGTCGCTTTGGATAAAAGCATCTGCTAAATGACTAAATGTAAATGTAAAAACACACAGTAAACACACATAGTATGAAACAAACTTTTATTTTGAATGTGATTAATCGCGATTAATCGTTTTGCAGCCTTAATAATTTATTAATAATTAATCATTTTACTCCATCCTGCTGCTTTCAAACTGTGTTCCTTTTTTATTATGTTAAAAGTGCTGTTCATAACATTTATGGTTTTGGTACACAATGTAGAGTATACAGCTATACATTTTAAAATGTTTGTTCTTTAATAAATTAGCCCTTGGTGTAACAGATAAACTATTTTAGTTCAAAAGTTCACTAAGTAATTAAAAAAAACTTTTTTTTAAGTTAAGGCAAACTATTAAAGTATTTAACAACAGTAGACTATTCTTGTGGAAATTTCTAGTACAACATTAACAATAGCATACACCCCATGCCCCCACCCAATACCGAACCGAAACCATGAACTGAACCATGAGAAACTTGAACAGTTTCACCCCTATTCAAAACACTTTTTTCAATCAACAGCAAACATTTTTATGATGCAGCATTTTTAAAACTTGAGCATTTTTCAAGGAGAGGTAGAAACGCAACACTGTAGTGTTCAGATTTACTTGAAAGTTCTTCAAGCACATCTTAATATAACTAATTTCACTGCTTCAGGAAAGTGACCTAAAGCATTATTCAATTCTCCAATTAGCATAATTCCATGTCAAATTAACGTTGAAAAAGTGAGGCATTAAGAGCTATAAATCCTTTAGAAAAAACGTTTTGAAAACCATAAATGTAACACTATTTAAAATGAACAATCTGCCATTCTGCAATTTCTAAGCCAACTTTAAAAACAAAACTTGAATATTTCCACTGCACTAAACCAATTAGCTTTATTAATCAGACAAATGTCTGCATTACAGCTTTGGCTACTCAGACTCATATGGGAGAAATGAACCAAAACATGGAGGGAATTGGGCAAAAATTGCTCTCAGAGTACGTAGCATGGATAATTGTCCATCTTTAGCAAGTTATTAGGGCTTCTCCAGAAGTGCATTTGTAACTACAGCTGAATGTGCAGTAAGCTGAAGTAATTAAAATGGTTATTAAATGGCATTATCCAAGCTTGATTATGATTACTTAAGCTGTGTAATCTAGGTAAAATCCTTTCCCTGCTCACAGCGTCCACATCTCTGCTGAACAAGAGAGTTTCCGTTACCTGCAGCAGGCACTATATGAAAGATACTGTGCTGCTCTACTGTTTTAAGAGACACAACACACACAAAGTCCTCCAATTCCACTGTGACACACCCTTGCAGATCAGCCTTTTTCACCAAGGACAAACAGGCAATGCAGCAAGACATTTTTCTGCAGTCATAATGAAAGAAATGAACGTACACCAAGGTATATCCCCACAAAGTTCATTGACGTGCCTGTGGTGATGAACAGAGGACATGTGTAGTCAAATAGGTAATGCTGCATGGTTAATGAAAGTGACTGACTGCATGCAACCTGCTGAAGCCACAAAACGCTACAGTAGATGGGGAAAGAGGTTAGTCCAACCAATGCATGAGGGCAAAAAGGCATTCGAGGCCACGTTTGCACTCGTGAAAAACTTGATCTGGAAGGTACAATGGGTCTCCAGCCAGGCAATGGGGGTGGATGACACATAATCTGTCCACTGCACTGAATATCTGGAGTTCCAACTACTGTTGGATCTGCCAGTGCAGCGCAGCACAGCACAGCACAGACCAACATCTAACAAAGTTCTCTGTACATGGAGAGACTGGTGGAGCTCTGGCAGTGTATTTCAGCATTAATAAAAAATGAAAGTGTAGTGCTTCGGTAGATCTGCGCTCCTCTTCCCAGGGGTGGGGTGGGTTGTTTGAAAAACTCTGAACCAGTGCAGCATTCCCATATCCACCCATATCTAGTGAGGGGCTCTTTAAAAATTCATTAATTTACAGCAAAAATAGATTAAAGCACCCAGCTGAGCAAAACTCGAAATTTGGCTCCTGAATAACATTAATAATAAAACAGCTCCCAAAAGCCCCGGGGGTTTCGCCTGAAGAAACTGTGTTGGCTTCGGCTCACCTCATAACACCTTGTGAAAGGCTCGTTTTTTTTGTAAGTGCTAAAATCTTTTAATTGTCATTCATGAGAATGAATTTGTGCAAAATAGTTCTGCTATTCAACGTCAATCCATTTCCAATCTGATCATAGCCTTGAAACTGCAAAACTAGCAACCAGTGGCCCAAAAATGCCTGGAACCGCAGTTACTGTAATTGCTCTGGTCAGTTCTAAATGAGGTTCACTTAAGTGCAATTATCCCCCAGTGATCTTTCACATAAAGAGACTTTTTGAACATGAAAAAGTGGGCTCACACAATATGACTGCAAACAAGATTCAAATTGGAATCAGAGATGAATGGCTTCATAACTCATCTGCATTCCAGCGATGAACGGCCTTGCTAATGAAGACCGAGCTACTTACTGACTTTCACCACTTGCACAGCAAGGCTTCATATTGGTTTTTGGCATAACAAGAGCCTCGGCATGCAAGCCGTTATTGCAACAGCCTGAAATGGACAATACAAAACAGGCATAGGCCAAAATGGTTGTCTAGTTGTCTAATAACAGATAAATTAGTACACTGACAAGTGAAACAGTGTTAGTATATTTAAAGGTGACAAAAGCAGATGCTATTTTCAATTAAGTTATGAAACTTCAAAGAGAGCATTTTAGCATCCTGAGCACAGGCTTTGCTTTTGCAGGCTAAAAGACCTCACAGCAAAAACCTCTTCAAGAGGCTTGGTCTGTTAATTCATCATTTACAGTGATAATATCGACAGAATTTGACAGCAATTATTAGATGAGGGGTGTTTAGTGAAGCTTTATTTACACAACAGAAAATAGACTAAAAGCTCAATCTTGGGATTCACAAAATCGATAAGTTCATCAAAATGAAAATCAACTAAAATTGAGAAATCAAAACGTTAACTAGACTTTCAACCTCAGACTAGTCGATTATGAAAATATGTTCTCTAACATCCCTGCTACAAAATGAGGAGAATATTCTATGAAAGGACTATAATATTAATGGTGGCAGCTTGTCTGAATTAACACTGCTTACCAGAATGTAAATGATTCTGCGTTTAACTAATAAACACTAATTATTTTAACACTAGCATTGCGAGAGTGCTATGCTCTGAGTATTTTCTATGCTTTGAAAGCACCAACATGCAATATTGACAGCCACTGAGGGTTATAATACATAATACCAAAAAGTAACAATTAACAAGTAACAAGCATTTTTATCCAGTTATTTAATGGCATTGCCAGAAGGAGGAGGGGAAGCAATGCAACGAGTGGTGACCTGATGGGCAGTTTCTGAGCTGGGCAAGCCATGCATTTAGCTTGCCTGGACCCCATTTACCAACAGGGGTCTGATAACTTCATCTCACGGACAGCCATTTGAATAATCGCTTCAACAAGGGGGAAAAATTAAAAGCCTCTCAGTGAGACAGGGCTGGGCAAAGGGCCACCGCTGAATTCCAAACGAGCTATTGGTATGCGAAAGGTGAGGGGCTGTCTCTTCTTTGCTCACGTCAGACTGCTCAATCTACACATGCCTTGCTGCTAATTCAATGTCATAAAAGTGCTTTCCAACATCACAAACTAAAATCTGTCCGATTGTGAAAATCTAATGGAGAAAATGAGAAGCAAACCACTTGTTGCAACCAGACAGAAAAAGAGAGAAAATGATACACTGGTTTCACACGACACAAATGTAAGAGAACAGATGTTTGTGCTGCACAGCTGGAGAAAGGCTTAACTTTTCTAAATGTGGGACATATCTCATCAACCAATTCAGCAGAGGGGAAAAAAAAAAATGCTAATACCTCAGAAAACTCTGTAAACAGTGCAATGGTAAAGACAGCTCATTACACTGAACACCGTATAGCTCCAACGTATAAAAATTTATAACAGTCACCAAATATCAAAAGCGCCATACAATGCCCCATTTGGCGTGTAGCCTATGGCGTCGTTTAGCGATGATAAAGTAGGTGGAATGCATAAAGCCAGCAGTTTCCAGGTGAGTTTAGACATAGCGGCAGGATGCCCACTGAGGCCTGAGGGCAAGACGGAGACAGGTCTGTATGCAATACTGCAGCAGAGGCCTCGTCAAATCCTGGCATGGGAACAGTTATGGTACACTACAACAGATGCCATGCTTGTGTTCTTTAAGAACTCCCATTCCAGCCCATTTAGCAACACACTAATGAACAACATACAGAACAAGTTGAAAGATAAAAGACACTTAAGGGGTAATACCTTTCTTAAGACAGCATTTAAACCCAAAGTAACAAAAACTTCTTTCATGCTACTCTCAGTTAGCTTCACTGTGATATTAGGCCCAAAAGGTTATAGTACATGCAATCAGATTAAGAGAATATTAACAATGAAACAACAAATAATAAATCAATTTCATGTCCTCATCTTCTAGAAAAATATATTTCAAAATATTAAAAATGTAAACGGAGATTAATTTTAAACTGACTGATATTTCAGGGGGGGGTTTATCTAATCAAAATGTTTCAAACAAAACATGTATTACCAGGTAATAATTTCATATTTTTTCCTGTATTCTTAATATCACTTTCCATGCTGTTAGTCATTTCTAATATGTATGTAACATGTCCTAATATACATTTAACTAACAAATGCTATGTCCCTAAAGACATCATCTTCCAGGAAATGACATTTTTGGTGGGAAAACAACTGCGAAAACATGAGCAAGCAGCAGTAGCAATGAATTCTGTTATGTTGTATGGCATCACATGATCAAATCTGATCAATTATGTGTATATACATACATAAACCTAAAAGGTCTGCTATAGCTTTTAACCATTTTATATCTATACAAAAGTACAAAACATTACAGAGATCAAAATGTACAGCATAACATTCATGACTCAAATCACTTTTTGTACAAGTGTAACAATGTTCTTGATGCAGTAATTGTAAATACTAAAACGCAGTGGTTTCAGCACAAGAACCACCAGGCGTGTTCTGACAGGCAACTGATAGTTCAATCATTTTCTGCATTCTGTGAGCTGACAACCCAAAGACAAACAAGTCTGGTGCTAACGTGAATCTTTCACACTATTGTACTGCTACACTGACTGGGTGGGGAAAATATGTCCCGGGTAGTTCGCATATGTCCATCATTCAGTATTTTAAGCATGCTGGTACATAATTCAACAGTCTCTCCATTCGTACTCTATTCTTTAAGTGAAGGAGGAGGGGAAGAAAATATTATAACTAATAGAATGCTGTTGGTCAATCCTCATCAGGCCAATACAAATTGCAACATGCATGCAAAAATATGCAGACAAGCTGTCATTGTCAACTTAAGGCAAGACACTACAGGCAAAACCATTGTTTTCATGCACTGGTCAATTTTGAGGTATAACGTGTCTTTTTTTCAAACTAGTAGAAAAAACCCCCCATCTAAATTCACATTTAGATATTTATTTGATTACATTTGATCTATTTGCATCTGCAGACTTCAATTAAATATCTTTATAGGCTGTTTTCTCAGAATTACTTTTTTTTTCTTCCCTGCACTAAGCCAGAAACCTTCACTTAAATATATTATATATATATATATATATATATTTTTTTTTTTTTTTTTTAACAGAGTGGCTTGTTCATATATCACTTACCTGACTGCATATATCCCCTCTGTAACTTAACTCTAATATGCCATCAAAATAATACAAGAATTCTGAACATGGATTTTTCTGCAAATTAGTGCATATTTAATTATATAACGCTTCATTTACATATTTAAACATACCATTTCGAACAAAAAACTGGAACGCAAATAATTGTCATATTGTACTGTGATTAATCAAATGGGGAAGTACAGTGACATATATTTGTTACTATATTCACCTGTGGTGTCTTGCCTTAATGTCAAATTATGGTGGCTCCATATAAATTATAAACGTTAGGCATCGCGGTATAAGCAACAAGAAAACAAATTCAACCCAAAGCACAAAATTGTTCTTGCAGTAACTATAGGGGAAAATCCAAATACCTGACAGACAGCGGGTAACATTCCAGCAGCTGACTAGACGGGGGACTAGTCTTGCATTGACTAAATATGACAGTCTATATATGATGTGTATAAAATCTTGCAAATAAGCCACATGAGTTACATGCAACATCAGAACTGTAGAGCCTTACTGTTTCTTATCACCTGTCGCATATGCTGACAGAAAGGCAATAACTCACGCACAACTTCATAAAGTCAAACTAAACAAAACATTTCAATAACGCTTCATTAACAATCTTACATCTCTTGTTCGCACAAAAACCGAGCTCGTATGCATATTAACGACCCCACAAGTTGGCCAGGATTCGTATTTAAAATGACACGCAGCTGCCGCGCGTCTGTTTCCAAAATATTAATAGATACGGCCTCCACCTCCAACTACTGTTAGTTGACAGCACCAAAAGTTGCTCGTTTGGCAGTTCCCGGTCGAAGAGCTCGCTTCCAGCTCGGCTTACTGACCGAGTTTCAGTCACAAATATTTCAAGTCAGACGCCTGTCAGATACGCGCACAAATAGCAGGCGAGCTAAAGTAAAGCTGGCGGCTAATTAGCAGCTCACTCTCGCTACCTGTCTGACAAAAACCGTATTGGCGGCTAGCAGCTTGCTAACTAAACTTGTTCTGCTGTGACAGAGGAGCTTGCAGTGTCCCCACCTGCCCCCGACCGACGGCTGCAACGGCATACCACTTGAGGCCTGAACGTCTGTCCTCCCGCTCTGCTCAGAACTTCAGCAGCACACAACTAACAGTTAAAGTCGTCCATTTTTCGCGGGCCCTGACTTCAACTTCGCGAGCTCCATGTCGCGAGCTCGTAACGTTCACCCGCACTCACCCGGGCTCGCGTCCGCTACTGGAGGCCAGTGCAGGTCTGTCAAAGTTAGCCGTCCCCTCCCCTTCCTTTTTTCGATCACAGCTCCCTCTCTCTCCTCGAAACGAGCCTCAGCGCTCCGTGTTTATCGTGGGTTTGAGACCCGCAATCCCTTTACCGGTTTGTCCGTGGCGTCTCCTAGCTTCTCCGCCTCTCTCTCTCGCTCGTTCGTCTTTCTCTCTGAATAGCTAACATCCGGGGACTGCGCGGATCAAAAATCCGGAACTACTTTTGGACATTAGCCGGAGAACGGCCCACAGTACCAAGCTGCGACAGGCTTTGCAGCCGGAAAGTAGTGCCTTTAGTGTACAAGAATATTATCACGAGCATTATTAGCAATGGCTTTTCACATTTACTCTTATCACAAGTACAACCATACCATACAATAAAAACAATAACGAATATGAAATGTACTAGTCAATTCAAAAGAAACTTTATTATTGCTAATACAGCACTGATCATAAAGCCTTTGTCGAAAGAGTAGCAGTATGTCTGAATATACATTTTCGGAAGGTGTAGTTAATTCCCTTTTTCTTTTCTTTTTATAATAAAATGAAGATAGTTGTATGCGGTTATTAGATTTTATCTGGTTATAAATCCGTCAATTCATGGATGCTGAGTTACCACAGTGGATGATTTCGTCAGGTATCTTCGGTATTTGTAATATTAATTTGTATTTTAAATATGAAATGCCTAAAAGATTAATAAGAAACGTTATTACGGCTAAGAACAGTGCAGTTCATAAAACCTTTGGCAAATGGGTAATTATATCTATACAGGCCAACTAATATTGTTTTTCCTAATAAAAAGATGTGGACAGCACCCCAAAATTATTTAATAATAAAATAATGAAGGTTTAAAATAATAATAATAATTTCAATAAAGACGTTTCCCCGTTATGTCTGGAGGAAGAAAAATATTCCTCCTCATTTGTTTTACTTTTGTGGTACACCGCGTGTTTATGCTTTCAAATAACTTCCTTATTTTTAATATTTTATTATTGTTTAATTCTTATTTTTAGTTTAGTTTAGTTTTGAATCTTAAAATAAAGAGTATTTATTTGTAGGATGTGTAAATATCACATTTATAATGCGAAGTATTTATGACCCCAGTCCTAAATGTTTGCTAAATGATTTGCAGCTTTTAAGCTGTAAAATATTTGTCATGTTGTATTGCTTAAACAATGCTGCCCCCTGTGAACCGAACGTGGATCACATGATGTTATACAAATATTTAGCAGTTCGTTCTTCCTTCAAAGTCTACATTAGAAATATATTTTATATGTTGGATGGATAATTATACCACTGTTTATTGACCACAGTAAATTAAAAATATTCAATAAATTAAGTATTATGCTCTTCTTCTTTTATCTCTGTTGTCTTGTGTAAGCCTACTTTCTTTTGTCTATCATACCTCTGTGGTCCATGTTTGCCATTAAAGCGGAGAGAACAACCGTCATCTGAAAACCTTTATTTTGGAATTTTCACAGTAGTCCTCTGAAAGAGCCAATCACGACATCCGAAGCGGCGCATGCGCACGCGCTACCATAATAAGTTGTAGGAACTGCTCTTGCTGGTCTGTAACACACTAGGTCCAAGTTTATTAGGTCATTCGCAAGTGAATTATAGTCTTGCACGTATTATTTGTGAGTAAGCAAACAGGTAAACATTTGTGTATCTTATTATGTTTATTTATTCATATCAGCGCGATAATAAGAGAATAATAAGAATAGAATAATAATAATAAGAGCTTAACGTACACTGACAGCGAGAATGTATTGTTTTAGGGAGCAACATATGATTTGTGTACTACGCATGTTGAGTGAAAATACATTAGTTTTTGTCTTGTAAAAGTCATGATAATTATGGTACTCTTTCTCACACTTAATTTGACATTAGTGCAAGAACTTGGTCAACTATTCATCTGACCTTCATTTCATAGTTGACCAACGGTATATTGCTCAGGGGAAATTATGCAACATAAATGTCATATTATTTTAAGATCTGGAATCCGTCAGAATCTATCATCTACAGTAATGTTTTTTTTTTTAAATTCCAAATCGTCATTCATGAACACATGCATAGTGATAACACTTTATTAACTAAACCCTATTTATTTTAGGTTTATAATGGCCCACTGTGACCCCTCAGCCTCAAAGGCAGTGGATGGAGGACTGTCTGAAGAGTTTGCGGTCCCCTCTCATGTGGAGGAGGTCAAGAAACTCATGGCAGAGTTTGCCGAACAGCACGGATCGACTGGGCGCAGAGTAGTTCTCATCACCTCAGGAGGAACCAAAGTTCCTCTGGAATCCCGAACGGTACGGTTCCTGGACAACTTCAGCAGTGGTCGGCGAGGGGCCTCCTCTGCCGAGTATTTTCTGGACTCGGGCTATGCGGTGATCTTTCTGCACAGGCATCGTTCTCTCTACCCATACACTCGTCTGTACACAGGGGTCAATTTACTGGATAGCTTACAATTAGAGACTGGTAAGGAGGACGCTGGTCAGATCCTGGTGGATAAGAACGCACTTCCAAACATTGCAAAGGTTCTAAAGCGCTATCAGGCGGTGAAAGCTGCAGGATTACTGCTGCCGGTGGAATTCAACACCTTGTCAGAATACCTCCATCTACTCAAGGCAGCAGCTCAAGCATTAAGCTCCATAGGTGAGCAAACCCACTTTATGATTATTTGAGGCTGAATACGTTTGTAGTGGAATTACTAGTTACTACTATAAATTTCTGTTTTTCCCTCCTAGGGTCCAAGGCTATGTTTTATTTGGCTGCTGCTGTTTCTGATTTCTACATCCCAGCATATGAAATGCCAGAACACAAAATTCAGTCTTCTAATGGGCCACTTCAGGTGTTGTATAAAAACAAATATGAATTCAGTCTGCTAGGCCAGGGGTTTACAGTCTTTTAGACTTCCTGTGCTGTTTGATGTATTATGAATTTTTCAGTGTGTTCACTTTTTTTTTATAACTATGTAATTTAGAATAATTTATTATGCTTTTATTATTGATTTATTTTTAGTAGTTCAGTTTAATCTATTTTTTACATTTTTTTTATTGCATCTTTTCCATGGACCCCCTAGAATTAATCCACGGGTCCCAGTTTAAAAACCCCTGTGCTACGCTACATGCAGTTAATCTTGGCTCCAAATCTCATATAAGAAGTCATTCATCTGCTTGTTTAATGTTATTTAGATAAGTATGAAGATGGTTCCCAAGATGCTGTCCCCATTGGTGAAGGACTGGGCACCTAAGGCATTTGTCATCTCTTTCAAGTTGGAAACTGATCCCTCCATCCTTTTGGAGCGAGCACGGCGTGCCTTAGAAACATACAACCACCAGGCAGTGGTTGCGAATGTTCTGGACACGCGCCGTGGTTATGTGGTTGTTGTCACCAAGGATACGCAACAAGAGCTAGTTCTCACAGATGAGGAAGTGCAGAAAGAGGTAGAGATTGAGGACAGGATTGTCAGTAATCTGACTGAAGCACACAGTCGATTTATGTCTCAATAAGTATGAAAAAACTTGCTGCGATTTTGTAGCATGCACTGTAGGCTCAAGGCAGATCTGGGATCAGTTTTTTTTTGTATTGTAATAACTGGTTCAAATCTAAATAGAGAAAGAGATCCTGGAAAATTGGCTTGTGTCGTTCAAAAAATGACATCTGTAAGTTCAGAAAAAAACTAATAAAAATCTAATAAGTTCCTTAATATTGATTTCCTCTGTACATTTTATCTATTTTCTTTGACCTTTAATCAGTTTAAAAACAAGATAATATATGCTTCAGTAATTATTATCCTAATCTTGCCTTTGCTTAGTATTGAACTTTGAGTCCATCTGCAACAAATTACTCGCTTTAACAGCTGATGTAAATTTTGAGTAATATAGGATGACTGTTTAATGTATTAAAAAATAAACTCTTTCTTCACATGTATCACCAAAAATAATTTAGCATTTTACTGTGATCAGAACTTGATTTTATTTCATTTGCTGTTTGAGCAGTTGCGTTAAACGTGTCAACTCCATCTGTTAATATCTGTGATACCAAGTATACACAATGCAAAAACACCAGAAAAGTTCATTTTTAATATCACGTTGAAGCTTGGATGAGTATCATCTGTAGATTTATCACTTGAGTTTGACGCTCCTTTTAACTCCGGCACGAATACCAGACCATTCTCCACTGTATCTCGTCTCCTCACGCCGCACCTCACGAACCTGACACAAATAATCTGAGCTCAGTGTCCATTTTGGGTGGTGATACCTTATATTTCACAAACAAAAGTGAATTAAAGAAATGAATCTTATGACACTTACCTGACCCTTCCGACGAACCTGAGCACGTCTGAACTTCTCTCTGTGTTTGACTCTGGGATTCCGATCAATCTTCTTCCTCTTGGGTGTGAGCCCTTTGTTCTTGGACATCTTTTCACAAAACATATGAAGCGATTAACACTGATAACACTGTCCCTAATATTGTTTGCAAAGTGGGTACACGTAATTTAAACAACACCTCACCTGATAGGTGATCCCTCTTTTAGCATCTCCCTCCATCTTTTCCTCCTCCACCAAACTTGAAATGCAATCAGTGACAGTAAGTTTTCTGAAGCATTATTTATGACAAACTGAATGTTGTAAATGGACCTCTCTCACCTGTCCTCGTTCTGCATTTCATTCTTCTTCCTCTTGAGTTTCTGTCTCTCTGCCATGGCGTTATAAAAACGCAGATTCGCTTCCTCATCGGATTCTGACTCCTCTGCTTCTTCCAGCCTAGCCTTTTCTGAAACCTAAAATAAAGACATGTCAGACTTAGCAAAAATGGAGCCAATGCTATAACTTATATAAATTAAAACTGAATAACTAGCAATTACTTTGATATGTTTGCTGCTTGCTGATTTCTTTAAAGTTCTGTCTTGCTGTTCTCCAGAGAGAAGCTGACGCAGTTGAGGAGCCAGTCTAGCATCTACTGCTCCTAGTTCATTTATCAGCTGTGAAAGTGTTAATGAGATATCAAGTTTTGAAAGCTTATGATTTTTTAAATGGCTACCTTTGAAAAAAGGGTAAATTTGTTTGTACTTACATTTCTGTAGGTCAGCAATCTCTCAATCACAGGATGATTATGTGCTGGAATTCTTTTCGCTTTTAGAACCAAATAAAAACTAATGTTTGTGCAATAGCTGGAAAAAATGAAAGTGCATAGCGAAGTGACAATAGGGAATATTTCACAATTTATGTAACTATTCAGGTCAAGTCAAGGAATATTTGTAGTGAAAAACAGAAATGCACTACTGTTCAAAAGCTCAGAGTATGTCAAATTTTTAAATGTAGCCTCTTTTACTCATTTATTTGATCAAAATACAGTAAACTAATAATATTATCAAATACTATTGCAATTTAAAATAACTTATTTTAATAGATTTTATAATGCAATATATTCATATGATGGCAAGCTGAATTTTCAACAGCCATTACTCTAATGTAACACGATCCTTCAGAAATCATTCTAATATGTTGATTTGCTGCTCAAGAAACATTTCTGACAATGATCAATGAAGAAAAATGTCCTGCTTAATATTTGTGTAGAGCTCTGATACATTTTTTCTTTTATTTCAGGAACAGCATTTATTTTAAAGAAATCTTTTGCAACAATGTAAAAGTATTAACTGTATTTTTTGTAATTTAATGTATCCTCCTTGCTAAATAAAGGTTTTTTTTTTCTGACATCAAACTGTTTATTGGTATGTTTGAGCTATGACTATAACTTATGTAATATACACTGAAAAAAATTATAAACAACACTTTTGTTTTTGCCCCCATTTTTCATGAGCTGAACTCAAAGATCTAAGACTTTTTCTATGTACACAAAAGGCCTATTTCTCTCAAATATTGTTCACAAATCTGTCTAAATCTGTATTAGTGAGCACTTCTCCTTTGCCGAGATAATCCATCCACCTCACAGGTGTGGCATATTAAGATGCTGATTAGACAGCATGATTATTGCACAGGTGTGCCATAGGCTGGCCACAATAAAAGGCCACTCTAAAATGTGCAGTTTTATCACACAGCACAGTGCCACAGGTGTTGCATGTTTTGAGGGAGCGTGCAATTGGTATGCTGACTGCAGGAATGTCCACCAGAGCTGTTGTCCATGAATTGAATGTTTATTTCTCTACCATAAGGAGTTTCAGAGAATTTGGCAGTACATCCAACCGGCCTCACAACTACAGACCACGTGTAACCACACCAGCTCAGGACCTCCACATCCAGCATCTTCACATTCAAGATCGTCTGAGACCAGCCATCCGGACAGCTGCTGCAACAATCGGTTTGCATAACCAAAGAATTTCTGCACAAACTGTCAGAAACCATCTCAGGGAAGCTCATCTGCATGTTCGTCGTCCTCATCGGGGTCTCGACCTGACTGCAGTTCGTCGTCGTAACCGACTTGAGTGGGCAAATGCTCACATTCGATGGCGTCTGCCACTTTGGAGAGGTGTTCTCTTCACGGATGAATCCCGGTTTTCACTGTACAGGGCAGATGGCAGACAGCGTGTATGGTGTCGTGTGGGTGAGCGGTTTGCTGATGTCAACATTGTGGATCGAGTGGCCCATGGTCGCAGTGGGGTTATGGTATGGGCAGGCGTATGTTATGGACAACGAACACAGGTACATTTTATTGATGGCATTTTGAATGCACAGAGATACCGTGACGAAATCCTGAGGCCCATTGTTGTGCCATTCATCCACGATCATCACCTCATGTTGCAGCATGATAATGCACAGCCCCATGTTGCAAGGATCTGTACACAATTCCTGGAAGCTGAAAACATCCCAGTTCTTGCATGGCCAGCATACTCACCGGACATGTCACCCATTGAGCTTGTTTGGGATGCTCTGGATCGGCGTATACGACAGCGTGTTCCAGTTCCTGCCAATATCCAGCAACTTCGCACAGCCATTGAAGAGGAGTGGACCACCATTCCACAGGCCACAATCAACAACCTGATCAACTCAATGCGAAGGAGATGTGTTGCACTGCGTGAGGCAAATGGTGGTCACACCAGATACTGACTGGTCTTCGGACCCTCCCAATACAGTAAAACTGCACATTTTAGAGTGGCCTTTTATTGTGGCCAGCCTAAGGCACACCTGTGCAATAATCATGCTGTCTAATCTTGATATGCCACACCTGTGTAGTGGATGGATTATCTCGACAAAGGAGAAGTGCTCACGAACACAGATTTAGACAGATTTGTGAACAATATTTGTGAGAAATAAGCCTTTTGTGTGCATAGAAAAAGTCTTTTTTAGATCTTTGAGTTCAGCTCATGAAAAATGGGGGCAAAAACAAGTGTTGCGTTTATAATTTTGTTCAGTGTAAATACTGCAATCACAGAATTAGAGTATATAAAATGTAGTAGGTAAGGCTTACTTAAGATAAAGCTGCTGTTTGGTAATGAGGTATTTTGCACCCTAGATGATGAAAAGGATACAAAACAAAAAAATAAAATGACAAAAAAACGACAACATTAGACTCCGTTTTAAAGTATAATTACATAAAAATTGAATAGCAGTCTAAAAACATGTCTTAAGAGCTATAATCAGGTAGACTAGCCTTTCCAGGAGGAATCCGTCCATTTTTGACCATCTCCACAAGAGGCTGAACTTCATCCCTCAATTCTGTAAGCTGGGTATGCAATAAACACGCAAATGAATCAATAAAACAGCATTAAGGGAATAACCTTATAGTCTTGCAATGGAAAAAGCAACATAAATGTCATTGCAGCAAATCTCTACCTTTGCTTTGAAGTCCTGAATAAGTTCCAACAACTCTGGTGATTCTTTCTTTAGCAGTTTGAGCTTTTCCTTCTGTGACATGGTCTTCAAATCTTTTACAATCCTTTCCTCTTTTTCATCCTCCTCCTCTGCTTCAGCCTCTGCTGCAAATTCCTAAAAGACCACAGGAAGGGTACAAGGACTTTGGGTAATATGATGCAAACACCTAAACTCTACTCATAGCTTCAGAAAGCAAAGTAAATTTAGTACCTCAAGAAGGTTTAGATCATAGTCTTCCTCACTTAGGTTGGCTGCCAATCTCGTTTGAATTTTTTTGGCCTCCTCTTCCTCTTCTTTGTCTTCTGCATCTATGTCTTCAATAGATTTGCCCTCTGCAAAATACAAAAATCAAACATGCTGGAATGTGTGTGTATTACACATATGAATGATAATATAACATTTTACACATGCTTCGATAAAATGAAGAAATCCTTACTTTTAACAATATAATCAGAATCATAGAAAATCTTCTTTTTAGTTCCCCAAGCCATGTCATTTGGGAGATCTGGAAGAACAGAAATGGAAGTGTCAGAGACAATACCTCAAACATGTTTGAGCGTTTTTTTAAAGTGGAAGAAAACACTTGAATATTCTCATTAATATGTTTCTTTAATAACATTGTAATATATATATTTTTTAAACACACATGCATAAACAGTGTTATATTTGGCTAATCTTTAAAGAGTATTACCATCATCTCGCTTTCCTTCCAAGTCACTCTCCATGTCTGTCTCTTCCTCTTCTTCATTATCCTCTTGCTGCACTTCCTCATCATCATCTGAATCAGAAAGTGCCAGGGGCATGATCTCCTCCTAGAAAGAAAAAAACTATTATTGCTGATCACAAGGTAAAGCTGAAAAGGTACCATCAGCAAAAAAAAAGCCCAATGTTAAAAAAAAAAAAAAAAAAAGTTTCAAAAGTTGTTTTATTTGCTTACCGCTTTATCTTCATCCTCTTGATCGCTGTCTTCTTGAATCCCTTGAGCCAAAAGTTTCTACAGATGAAAGCCAAGGTTTGAATATTATGTAACAGGATAGTATTGTGGCAGTTCATGCTTAAAGAACATGAGAAAAACATAACTCACCGAGATTTTTTCATTGTGGAATTCATCTATTTTATCCTCCACATACTTTGACGATTTCTGATGAGGAAACACAAAGTTGTTTACAATCAGATAATCACAATAATACAAACCCAGTTTCATCCAAAAATTACCTTATCTGGAATGGCTTCGTTCCTATAAGCTTCAGGATCATCACTGTCATATTCTCGCTGCTTCTTTGCTCTAGGCTTTTTTACTATCCTTTGAAATGAGGGAAAATGCAATATTACTACACTGCAATGGTAAAATCTCAAAGAACTTAACGTAATTATATATATTTGCACTGACTTTTAGGGCAGACGTCTGCCTACATAGTAATCTCGTGTCTTTTTATACAAATTTGTTAGTCAAATGCGACTATGCAAAATACAATAAATTGATTGATTTAATCATACATTAAAAAAAAAAAAAAAAGTTTCATAAACTGATATATTTATCTGCTCTCCGTTATCATAACGTTGGGATACGGCACAAAACAATGAATTACAAAATCAAGTAAACTAACGTTACCTACCTTTTTGCTCGGACCATGCTGTCAACGGTTTACAAAAATTACTATTTAAACTAAGTATTCGAGCAGTTCACAAATAGTGTAAAGCTCATTAACCAAGAAGTAACTGAGTGAAAACAGAGCAGTATCTATCCGCGTGGATTTCCCTCACGCGTTTAGAACAGGAAGTAAACCATCACTGAGTGAGTACTTCCTCTACTGTCAAAATTAAAGTCTCTACACAAGCAATTTCTTTGTTTCAGAACATACTTCGCGTTACTCCCTTATGTGAGAGCTTGATATACTATATACAGGTGCTGGTCATATAATTAGAATATCATCAAAAAGTTGATTTATTTCACTAATTCCATTCAAAAAGTGAAACTTGTATATTATATTCATTCATTACACACAGACTGATATATTTCAAATGTTTATTTCTTTTAATTTTGATGATTAGAGCTTACAGCTCATGAAAGTCAAAAATCAGTATCTCAAAATATTAGAATATTACTTAAGACCAATACAAAGAAAGGATTTTTAGAAATCTTGGCCAACTGAAAAGTATGAACATGAAAAGTATGAGCATGTACAGCACTCGATACTTAGTTGGGGCTCCTTTTGCCTGAATTACTGCAGCAATGCGGCGTGGCATGGAGTCGATCAGTCTGTGGCACTGCTCAGGTGTTATGAGAGCCCAGGTTGCTCTGATAGTGGCCTTCAGCTCATCTGCATTGTTGGGTCTGGTGTCTCTCATCTTCCTCTTGACAATACCCCATAGATTCTCTATGGGGTTCAGGTCAGGCGAGTTTGCTGGCCAATCAAGCACAGTAACACTATGGTCATTGAACCAGCTTTTGGTACCTTTGGCAGTGTGGGCAGGTGCCAAGTCCTGCTGGAAAATGAAATCAGCATCTCCATAAAGCTTGTCAACAGAAGGAAGCATGAAGTGCTCTAAAATTTCCTGGTAGATGGCTGCGTTGACTGTGGACATCAGAAAACACAGTGGACCAACACCAGCAGATGACATGGCAGCCCAAATCATCATTGACTGTGGAAACTTCACACTGGACTTCAAGCAACATGGATTCTGTGCCTCTCCTCTCTTCCTCCAGACTCTGGGACCTTGATTTCCAAATGAAATGTAAAATTTACTTTGGACCACTGAGCAACAGTCCAGTTCTTTTTCTCCACTGCCCAGTTAAGATGCTTCTGACGTTGTCTCTGGTTTAGAAGTGGCTTGGTAGCCCTTTTCCTGAAGACGTCTGAGCGTGGTGACTCTTGATGCACTGACTCCAGCTTCAGTTCTCTCCTTGTGAAGCTCTCCCAAGTGTTTGAATCGGCTTTGCTTGACTGTATTCTCAAGTTTGCGGTCATCCCTGTTGCTTGTGCACCTTTTCCTACCCAAATTCTTCCTTCCAGTCAACTTTGCATTTAATATGCTTTGATACAGCACTCTGTAAACAGCCACACCTTTCAGTAATGACCTTCTGTGACTTACCCTCTTTGTGGAGGGTGTCAATGTCTGTCTTCTGGATCATTGCCAAGTCAGCAGTCTTCCCCATTATTGTGGTTTCAAAGAACAAGAGATACCCGGAATTTATACTGTAGGGATGGTCATTTATTCAAACTCAAATGTAAATATTCTAATATTTTGAGATACTGATTTTTGACTTTTATGAGCTGTAAGCTCTAATCATCAAAATTAAAAGAAATAAACATTTGAAATATATCAGTCTGTGTGTAATGAATGAATATAATATACAAGTTTCACTTTTTGAATGGAATTAGTGAAATAAATCAACTTTTTGATGATATTCTAATTATATGACTAGCACCTGTATGTGTCTATTTTCAGTTTCAAAGTAATCTATTAACATGGTTGTATTACATATAATATTGCCAAAATAATCAACACCCACACACGAACACTGACAGGCAAAATAAAATAAAATAAATATAATAATAATCAATTAAATTTAATTACATTTTTAATTAAATGTAATAATAATAAAAAGCTTTATTAATGCCAAAACCATCCTATACATGTACTTGACATTAATAAAATCTATCTATCTATCTATCTATCTATCTATCTATCTATCTATCTATCTATCTATCTATCTATCTATCTATCTATCTATCTATCTATCTATCTATCTATCTATCTATCTATCTATCTATCAGAAGAGCTCTGCTCTTTTGATGTCTAGACTCATAGACCCGCCCACTACACCGTGCGCCTCCAACTGATTGGCTTACAGGAGCGCATGAGCCGTCGCTCTTTTTCCAGTGTCGACGCTGAGCAGAGAGCACGACCAGACTTTGAAGAACACAGCTGAAGCGTCTCGTCTTTATTTTAAAAAAAGATCAGTTAAGACAAATAATTTCGGTAAGAATATGCAAAGTACATCAATTCACACATTGTATTTCATGTAGCCATACACAACACTGTCGACATTTGCAAAAGTGCAATGGTTTTTCTCAGTTTAATGGAGGGCAGGGTGATTGTGAACTGTAAGCAAACGAATTTGTAATGCGCAACTAGCCAGTCATTTCTTCCTTTCCGTGCAATGGTTATGTTGTTTCCTTATTTCTAAGAAATGCTGTGCTGAAATAAAAGATTGAGGGAGTAGCAGCGAGCTTTGTTTCTGCTTTAGACGGCATCAGCCCGTTTGCGCTGGTAAATACAGACGGCGCCATTTTGTTTAATCTCGCTGGTTTTGAGGATTGAATGGCTGATGACGCCATGCCATGGGTGTTATTGTTAAACTCTTATTTAACTAGATGATTTTTATTCAAGAAATCAAAGTGCTGTGGTTCAGAGCCTTTCTCGAACGGCTGGTCATGCCTGTTTGATTCTATTATGATTCGCTCTTGTATTTCAGTGGTTGGTTGGTTGTTTTTTCCTGCAAAAGCAAGCTGCAAACGTGAATAAGTTCTATTTGACGCATAATTTGCAATGTGCCACGGATGAAGCTCATTTCATATTCGATGTTGTATGAAGTTTGTAGCCACTTTGTCCTATTTCAGCATAAATCTGAATTATGGTGACATTGGAGCGTTTGATTTACGTTGAAATCTTGTGAAAAGCGTTGCTGCAATAGAAATCTCCAAGTGAAGGTTTTTACACAATGTTTTCAAAGTGCAATTAACATACTTAAACATTGATGTCTTATTTTAATTATTTGGTTGATGGTACTATCTGTTTTTATATGCATTCAGGTTTATGTTCACATGGTTAGTGGCCTCTGATTATGTGACCTGGTTTCCACCTCTGGGTTGTTAAGACTCTTAACGTTATTTAACTGGCAGAATGTAGGAGACTGTCACATTTTGGTCTAAAAACACTCTCACGTTAGAACTAACCTAGTTTTTGTGGTTTCTGGTGGTAGGTGATCAAATAGGCCTACTTCTCTCCTATTTAAACTGTTCACCCAGAAATGAAAATTTGTATGTTCTCACCCAAACGTAAAATTTTCAGTCATCTTCGAAACACAAATGAAATATATATAATTAAATCTGTCTATCCTTTGAAAGTTCACGCAACCGAAGCTTAAGCACATCAAAACGTACATAAAGAGTAAATAGTAGCCAAATCCATGGAAATGAAGAGGTTTAATCCACTACATCTTGTTTTAAATGATGACGAGCACGAGCTTCTGTTTACCTTGTTTATTGAGCTCCATGTATGAGAGCTGATGATTGTTTGTATGTGAATAAAAGCTTGAATTAAGTCTTTTTATCGTATAAAGTCATCTTGTCTCTTTAGAAGGTTTGGATTAACCCACTCAGTTCATATAGGTTATCTCTTAGGTGATCTCTTTTTGTACTTATTGATGCGTTACTTTTGGTTGCGTGGACTTTAAATGGATGCACAAAAATTAAAGAATATGAAAAATATCTTTTGGTTTCCAAAGATGAACTGGAGTCTTGAAGTTGAGTAAAATACTTTCCATTTATGGAGGGGGTAATTGTGTCATGGATTAGCCTAAGTGGAGTGTGAAACTAGAAAAAAAGGTTTCGAAAAATTTACTATGGTTGTATTGTTGATTTTAGTGTCACACTGGCTTTTTTCTTATTTTCTGTATGTTTACAGTTTACCAATTTGAAGGTCAGAAATACGAGTCAGGTTAAGATAAGCTAGATGCTGTTAGATATGCTGTCTAATTACATTTCTTTCCCATTGCTCACAACTTAACATTATCAGATGTTCTCTTCACTCTATGGAAGGTCACAATCTGTTTTTGTAGTTTAATATGCTTTGACATGTTTTTTTTGTTTTTTATATGGAAATGTTCCTGTATTTTTGATGTGTTGCTATTAAGTATGAATGTTTGCTGGGATACTTGAAATACATGACATGCATGCGTTTTAAGACCAATTATTATGTGTATGGCTTTTGTGAAGCAGCTGGCCAACATCTCATGTGCACATGTGGTGATTTTAAATTTTTAGTTTTGCTGTACAAGAATATGTTATACTAAATGGGCTGGAAATGGCTGGCACTGAATGGTTTTCTTGGAGACACTCATGGGTATGCTTGTTCTAATGCTGTTTACATATATTTCCCTCCATTTATTCTTTTTATTACAGTCAAGAATTGATTTTAAATGATTGCCGTCAGGATTGGCTTGGGTATCCTGTGCATCTTGTAACGAAGCAGCACTTTTAATACAGGTAAGCATCTGAGGGATCTTAGTCAACAAAAATTAGAGATGTGGTCAAATACTTTTATCTTTTATTGTTATCTAAAAAAGAAAAATGCATTCACTTACAATCTTGAAATGTGGCTTAATGATTTTTGTTGTCTTAAAATATGTTATTGCAATGTGCAATACACATTCTGTACAAATGGTTGACTATATCTACAATGCAGTTCTCTTTCTCTCTTTTTATACAATCAATGCTATTAAAGTTTTGGGGACAATAAGAAAATTGCTGCAAAAATTTATTTTAGGTTGTTGCTGGTTACCGTAAAATGTTATAAAACATTTAAGCCTATTTAGGGTTCCCATAGTTGCTGGAAACCTGGAATATAAGGAGAATTTTGAAATTGGAATTTCTAAGGCTGGAAAAGTTGAGGAAATTAAAATCTTTAAGTCATGCAATGTAAGTTTTTCTGGTTCTGCTCAGCTCCATATAATTTGTCAACTAAGCTATAAATTGCTTTTGGTGAGTGCAATCTTTCTGTTTTAGCTATAAATTGCTTTTGGTGAGTGCAATCTCTAGTTTTATTCTAGTTTTTTTAAAAGGATTTAAAAAATGTGTATCCATTAATCACAGGTGACTATAAAAGCCATGAAAATTCATGGGTCAAAAGGTTTGGGAACCCTGTGGTCAGTAAATCATTAAGCCAGAAACACTGTAGAATAGGCTACACCAGTGGTCTTCAATCTTGGTCCTGGGGACCCACAGCACTGCTTATATAGAACGTATATTTTATTTAAAACACCCGAGTCTGATTAGCAGCTCATTAGGAGAGATCTTCATGAACTGAACTGAATGGCTGTTTCTCAATATGCATTCTTCAGCGATCTTGTGTTCTCGTTCTACGTCATCATCAACCGTCGAAGTTCAGTTCCAATTCTCAAGAACGCAAGTACAGAGGACGCATGAAAGTTCCCGGACGTGTTCTTGATATCGAGGATATATCGAGTGCAGACTTGAGAGAATTGAGCCGTTAGAAATCCCAGAAGACGCTGTGGGCGGCCGATGTACAGAAGCCTGTAAGCTTTAAACTTACTCTCGCAGATACTTGATTGCTCTTGAAAGTAAACATTTATCGTTTTGCTTAATTTTAATAAAGCGGTAAGACCCGGAGAAAGTCTGCAGTATTTTTATTGGCATATTAATATGAATCTTAACATAGTCATAGTTAAACATATAGGCCTAACGCTGTAAAATAAACCAATATACAATTATATGAAAATAACATCTATAATAGTATGAAATGTTTTAATAAGTTATGACATTTGTTTGTATGTTGTTATATTTATTGTTCGTTGGCTGCTGCTTATGCTTAGACTATGTGGTCAGTTAAGTAAGAATGCAGTACATCTCAATTCTCACAAGGAAGCGTTCTGTGTCGTCGCGTCCTTCCGAGTTCGCTCTTCCAAGGAAGCCTTGCAAGACTGGTCTCCACGAGAGCACAAGTCCATTCTCTGCGTTCTTGGAATTGAGAAACAGCCAATGTGTCAGATGTGCAGTGCTGTGGGTTCCCAGGACCACTTTTGCTCAATACAAAATACCAAATGGTGTTATTGGTCTCTGTCGTCTTGTCAGATTTGAAGATTGTGAGTTGTTAAATTCAGGCAAATGGCATGTTTATGTAGTGTTTCAAGATGAAGTGTTTAAAAATAGTTTTAAATGCACTGAAAATTGCCGTTGTTTGATAAGTTTTGTTCAGCTCAATTCATTAGTCATAATTTGTTTTGGTTTGGTTTGTTGCATGCTATAAAATTAATTTAAGTATGGTAGTGTGCTTTGGCTACAACTACAAAGCCATTAAACAATGTGATGAGCTAAGAGTTTGTGTTTCCTACTGGCTTTGCAGTGTTACAATTCAAGCTCTATTTATTCTGCTATAATGTGTTTATATTTGGTCTTGCTGTTAATTGTCTTCTTGTGGTTTGTTTACTGGTTTTCTGTTATCCTTTTGCCTTTTACCATAGCCTGACAGTCATTGCCTTCTTTCATCTACAGGTGTGTGTTGTTGCACCTCAGCATGGCTGTGGTCATCCGTTTGCAGGGTCTCCCCATTGTGGCTGGGACTATGGACATACGCCATTTCTTCTCTGGATTGACCATCCCGGATGGTGGTGTGCATATTGTAGGGGGTGAACACGGTGAGGCTTTTATCGTGTTCGCCACAGATGAAGATGCAAGGCTTGGGATGATGCGCACAGGGGGGTCGATCAAAGGTTCCAAGGTTTCTTTGTTGCTAAGTAGCAAAACCGAAATGCAAAATATGATCGAGCTTAGCCGTAGGCGCTTTGAAACCGGCAGTGCAGAGGTTGCCACAGGAAATGGCAGTAGGCCGGGTCCACCGGTTAGTACTGGTGGAAGTGGAAGGGGCAACTTGCCAACCACAGCACAAAGTTTTAGTAACACAACTTCAACTACAGCCACCACAGCAGCATCAACACACGAGCCTGTAAGCAACAAGACTGTCCTTACTTTTTCCACCACTACCATGGGCAACATGCCCCCAAACTTTAATAATTTCAGCAGCCCAAGTCTTAGTTTGGGATCCACAATGACCACGGCAATGTCGTCACTGAACTCTGTACCTCCCCCGATGCCTCCCTTGCCCACCATGCCAACTCTACCACCGATGCCCCCCATGCCAGTACCACCACCAGTATCCACATTGCCACCGGTACCAGCTGTTAATCCACTAACATCAGTGCCTCAGGTCCCTCCCATTGCACACATGCCGCACATGCCTGCACTTCCTCCATTCAACCCTGGTGTCCCTCCCCCAGTTGGCCCTGTCGCTGGTGGTTTAGCCTCTGGTCCACTGTCTCTCGGAAATCCCAATCCAATGTTCCTGAATCCCCTAAACCCTCTAAACCCCCTGAACCTCCAACATCACATGAAATCGTCAGTGACAAACCCAGATGAGTTTTACATTCATCTACATGGCCTTCCTTTTTCAGTCACTGAAATTGAAGTTAGAGATTTTTTCCAAGGACTTGGGATTGAGTCTGTTCGTTTGCTCAAAGACAACCTGGGTAGAAACAATGGCAGGGCATTGGTTAAGTTCTTCTCACCCCAAGAATCTTTTGAGGCTCTGAAAAGAAATGCAGGAGTGATAGGCCAAAGATATGTTGAGGTATCTCCAGCTACTGAGCGGCAGTGGAGAGAGACCTCGGGACAGTCTAAAGCAGGTGGTGATGCAGAACACAACCGTCATCGTCGCAGAAGCACCAATTCGCCACCACCCTCTGGCCGTGAGCGAGCCAGGTCCCGCTCTCCCCACAAACTAGAATTCTGTGTCTATTTGAAAGGACTCCCATATGAAGCAGAAAACAAGCAGATCTTTGAGTTTTTCAAAAATCTTGACATTGTTGAAGATAGCATTTACATTGCATATGGACCCAATGGCAGGGCAACCGGTGAGGGATTTGTGGAGTTTAGGAACGAAACAGACTACAAAGCTGCTCTCGGGTGCCATATGCAGTACATGGGTAGTCGGTTTATACAGGTGCATCCAATCACAAAGAAAAACATGTATGAAAAGATAGACACCATTCGCAAACGGATGCAGGGTTCCCAAGGTGATCAGAAGCATAACTCGGGTGAAGGAGGAAAGAGTGCCAAGAATTGTGCTCACATAACCAATATTCCCTATAACGTGTCAAAAAAAGATGTCCGTCTGTTTCTTGATGGCATTCAGTTGTTTGAGGAAAGCCTAAAGGTGTTAGTTGACGCAAATGGTAACGGTCTTGGCCAGGCTATTGTGCAGTTTAAGTCCGATGAGGATGCACTTAAAGCAGAGAGACTACATAGGCAGAAATTGAACGGCAGGGATGCTTTCGTTCATTTAGTAACATTCGAGCAGATGAAGGAAGTTGAGAGAAATCCTCCTCCCCAGGCAAAAAGAGGCCAGAAATCTCAAGGAAATTCCCATGCTCATGCCTATGCACACTCTCAGCCTCAGGCCCAAGTTCCCCAAGCACCTCATGCATTTCCAGGAATGACAGGGGATGAGTTTAGTTTTCTGAGAAATGCTGTAGGGACCCTTGGCAACGGTCCCCCTTTTGTCAACCCATTTATTGCCCCAGGTAACGGATTGGCAGCTCCGCCGCCTTTGCCGCCACTTGGTGCTTCTTTGGGTGATGTCTCGCTTAGCATTCCCCCGCCAATGGTTGGAGGACCTCTGCCCGGTCCTGTTCTAGAGCATCCTGGTTTCAGACCCGATGGCAACAGTGCACCTGCCGGCTTTGTTAGCGCGCTAGAGCCCTTAAGGGGCATCCCACCATTTGATAATGGATCTTCTCGTAAAGCAGTCAACCAAAATCGTGGTGGTAGCCAAGGTCAGCGGCCAGCTTCTGAGAATTTAAGAGGACCATCTAGCGGTGGTCCAGGTAATACGCGGCCCACCATTGTCAAAATTCAAAACATGCCCTTTACTGTGACCGTTGATGAGATTATTGATTTCTTCTACGGCTATCAAGTGTTGACTGGGTCAGTATGCTTGCAATTCAATGAGAAGGGTTTGCCCACTGGGGAAGCTATGGTTGCTTTTGACTCCCATGATGAAGCAATGGCTGCTGTTATGGACCTGAATGATAGGCCCATTGGGGCAAGAAAAGTTAAGATCACTTTGGGGTGAAAGTAACATCTTCGTCTTTGCAAAGTGTCTTATCTTTTGACACGGTTTTCTGGAAAATTTCCTTATCCGGTTGTTTTATGTACAGAAGAAACTGACAAGTATTAGATTTTTTTTTTTCTTTTTTTCTGGACACATTATTTATCCAAGGTTGTAGTTACATGAAGCATGTAATAATTGAGGAGAGACTGTTTATTTTAAATTCCTCTAAACAGCATCGTTTAATACTTCAGGCCAATAATGTTTTAGTTCACATCTGCAGATCTGAAAGACGGGCATGTTTATAGTGGTATGTTCAATAGAGCCTAATATCTGCAATAGAGGTTAGCTGGCAAGTACGTTTCACTCTCAGATTTCCTCATTTTTTTGTATCTCTGCTCAAGTTCTACACATCTGTATGATCCATGCTGCATCTACACATTTCTTTCTGAGGTACAAACCGGGCTGCCGTGCATTTTGTGCTAAATTCATGCCTACATTTCAGTTACAATGTTTGCTCTCTGCTGCAAGCTATTCTCTGTCAATAAAATGCAAATGTTAATGTCTTTTTCAATATCTGTTGCTGTCACATTGGATTGCTCTAAAAAGCCTGATGTCAAACCAATTCTGTAAATGCTAAGCGGGATGTGAAGCAAATGCAGCATTGTAATATGTATATGAAAGCATTTTATTCTCTTTGCTTAGCTTCTGTTCTCTTGTTGCTGTGGTGTTTGATGATAGTTTCCTTTTTTTTTTTTTCCTTTTGGATGTTTCGCTTTTTTTCAGTGTTGCTGAAATGGATCAATTGTTATGCTTAGTTTTCGATGTTCCATCGCTTTTTCTCTTGTAAATACTTTCCAGCTGAACTATTTTGTCAATAAAATGCCATACCAGAAATGATGACACTTAAAGTTATTGTGTTTTCTCCTGTCCTTTTTTTTTCCAGTTCAGATATGAACAATAAAATCTTTTGCTGTGACTTGCTTGTTTCCGATATTAAACTATTTATATTTTAAATATTTTTTCATCAGATGTTTTATTGTAGAGATTGGACTCTAGCTCTAATCTATTGCTTGTTGCTTTACATTGTCTTTATATTGTAGTCTTGACCTTTTCTCACAACGCATTATTTAAAATGTATTTTTTTTTATACCTGAGATGAGAAGGCACTCTTTAAATATGTTTCATGTTTTCTGCTACCACAGATAAGCATCTCTGACACCCATGAAATTTTGACCTGGTTGTGCTACAGATGGCTTTTTAAAAATGCTGTGTCTTCATATGTAAAAAAAGAGGAACACATTTTTGAATTTCGCTGTTTTTGAACTTTGTTCTGATGTTATTCAAGGGAATGAACAATTCTCATGCAAACTGAACTGATGAGAGGCACATGAAGTGTTTCATTGTTTTGGCTGTGGATTATGATGGCAAATGTTATGCTGCATAAATGCTTTTCTAAAGATTGTGCATTTACATGGTTGTGATTTTCTCTCTTCCAACCTTTTTATAAAATTTTTTTAGAATTCTACACATTCTCAATGCATTTCAATCAAAGCAGGTCAAGAGGGATTGCTCTTAAATGCTGTTCTTTGATGCTTTGAATCTGCTTGTGATTGTGTCCTGTTCAGAAGATCAAAAGTTCAGGTTTATTTATGCAAGTTATTTCTCTTTGGGTTGATCTTTTGTACTTTTGTTGTTGTGAAATGCTTTAGAATTAAATTCATGATGAATTGAGTGGATTTCTGCCTGTTTCGCATTCTCGAGCGGTTCTCCAGCTTTGTGGACTGCATATTTTGCTTTGTGCCTTTTTGACACTGAGCCTTGGTTCCTGATTAACATGTTAATGTTCAGGTAAGTGCTAATCACAGACATGAGTACTGCTATAAACTACCAGTGAGCATTGGATTGTCTACCAGATTTATTACTGTTTGTTCTATATTTCAAAGGAAGAATGCATTGTTTGGGGAAAAAACATGGAATTATTTAGCTTTGTTTTGAGAAATAAAATGCTGCTATGCATTGCCACAATTTTGGAAAGATCTTGACTGATATTGCAACAAATAGATGTTTTCAAGAAGCTATATTTTGTGGAGGTAAGCAATTGAAATACTGAGTCTATAAGTTGTGTAAGAGTTACAATGCTTTGCAATGGTGATTGATGTGGTGAGACTGGTGTTAAGGAGTGAAGGTTTTTATAGACATTTGAAGACTTATCTACATTTTATATTTTGGTTGCACTGCAATATCAAGAAGCAACACATGCCTCTAATTTGTCACTGAAAGATTATCCAACAAATAAGGTACAGAGTAATATAGGAATTTGTTTTGTATTGTTTGTTCGCTTTTTGCAAACAATTTGCCTAGTTGAGGAATCTCGGTTACTATGGAGACATAGAGGTCAGTGAAAGCACGCTCTGCCTCTGCTCGATGTTTTTTTTTTTAACCCAGATGCTACGACAGGTTGCGCTTAACCAGTCGAGGCTTACTGTGCTGTGGCACTACAGATGCTGGTAGAATACGTTAACAAATATAAAGCTGCTGATAGATCGCTGCATTGTTGGGTGTATTACGTGAAAATGTTATTAGCTCATGCAGTCAAGCTGTTATTAACGCTGAAATGCTCTTTTTTTTTTTTTTTTTTTACAGGTTCAGTTGGTAGTTGTGGTTATACGCGTGTTTTAATATCATGTAATGAGAGTCGGTTCACGGCGTTGGTTAAAATTAGAACTGCTTGTTGTTGGGTCCTCTGAGGAATGAGTCAGTCCACGTTAGATTCATGCACACAGCTCTGTGCTGCGGGCTGGTGCGGTGATTGACAGGCTTCTGGCCAATCGCAGAGTAGTTCAGCTGGCGTTCTGACCAATAGCGTTGCACGTCTGGAGAGGAACTGAATGGCAACGCCCTGCTCATTTTGTATTACGTGAACGTGTCTGGGTGGAGACGGTAGTAAGTAGGCAGTTTTGGCACAGTGTGTCTTCGAACAGTTTCCACAGTTTGAAAATTATTAAGGGTATGATATTTTTTTATTTTATTTCATGGTCGCATTTTTTTCAGCTCATTGTATTAGCGGGTTGCCTGTTTTAGATTTGCGGTACGCCGTTAAGCAATTCACAAGTGTTTTAGTTTTTTTTTTTTAAATCGCGTTGTAATACATTTTAAGGCGTGACTGTCGGAAAGTCTCAAATACTGACATTTAGGCCATCTGATGCGATATTTACCTAATTTCTTTGTTATTCGTTTTAAAACGCATAACAAGTTAGTTTTGTGAAATGGAGCATGCATGGTTCGACGATTATGTGAACTTTTGTTTTGCTTTACTACGGACAAGTTCCAGCAGAATGCGTCCTTCTGAACAATTCCTTCCCCTTCCTTCATGAAATATTTCACTTCCTCACGTTTGTACGCTTTAGTGGTTCATATAAGATGTTTAGCTTCGAGACAAAAACTTCATACAAGTTTGTATCTGTTGTGGTTTTCAGATGGCCGCTCATTGTGTGTCGAAGGTCGAGCTCTCCATCTCTTGCAATAATCTTCTGGATAAAGATGTTGGATCCAAATCTGATCCACTCTGTGTTCTGCTGCAGAGTGTCGGGGATGACAAATGGTCTGAGGTATGCATTTTAACTCGTAAAAAGCCGTTGTGGCTACATTGCAATCAAATAACATTTCAAAGAGTTGAATGTCACAGCTTGCTAAAGTTGCAAGTTGCTGATTATTGACACCAACACGAGCAGTAATTTCTGTTTTTTTTTTGTTGTTTTTTTAATAGTTTAAATTTATGCAATAATCACAATCTACTTTAGTGGGTGTGTATATCCTTGTTTGTTTAATGTATGTGACCATTGCAGGTGGAACGCACAGAGAGAGTGAAAAATTGCCAGGACCCCGAGTTCTCAACAAAACTTCACATTGACTACCACTTTGAGAAGGTGCAGAAGCTAAAGTTTGGTGTTTATGATATTGACAACAAGTCTGTTGACCTCAAGGATGACGACTTCCTGGGAGGCTTTGAATGTACCCTTGGCCAGGTATGTATTGTGAAGAGTGTTGCATTGAGATGCACATATTCTTATGTGATTTCTGTTCTGTGCTAGTTGCGACTATGCAGTGCTAATGTTAGTGGCACTGGACTTCATTAAGTAAGGGATAATGAACATCCAGCTGATTATCGCAGAGTTAATCCAGACAGCACTAATGTTGTGTAAGACTGATGGGCTTTATTTTGTGATAACCAGTTGGATGTACATTATTCCATTTATTACTACTATGACTACTTGCCACAAAACTAAATAATTAGACACAAAATATTGATTTTAGTTGAAATATTTGAATGCAAACTTCTGTGAAGAAAGCTGTTGCTAGCAAGTGGCAAGTTCAAACTAGATGGTACAGTCATACTACTTATTACATGGCATTTCACCACATGAATAATTATGGCAATAAAAGATATTGATTTTTAGACTAAACCGTTTTAAAATCTTACCAGTTGGGTAGTAATTTTAAAATCCATTACAGTGTACAAAACAAATAGTCAAGAAATGGCAGCAGCCGTATCTGTATGAAACAAGAGAGAGCAAGTCTGCAATACCACCAGAATGACACAATTAAATATTTGTACAGAGAATACTGTTTTGAGTTTCAATATTTTATTAGCCAACCAAACCCAAAGCTTCCACAAAGAAAAGATGTTCCCAGCAAGCGAATAGCGCCAACTGCAGTTACCTGAATGAGCCTGTGTTATTAGTTTTTACCAGTTGTTATCAGGGAATAACTTACCTTCGGGATGTGGTGACTGACCAATCAGAATCGAGTATTCCACAGAGCCATGTAATAACAATGTATAACATATGCATAATGGTGTTTTAGTGTTAACAATACACTTGAATTCACAGCTTTGTTTATGCACCAAACTTTACAACAGATTGTGTCAAGTAGGAAGATTACCAGACCCCTTCAGCTCAAGGCAGCAAAACCAGCTGGGAAAGGCACAATAACAGTATGTTCATAAACACTCTTTTGGATATTTCTAATGGCATGGCATTAGAATAAAATGGAAATTTATCATATGAGAGTTTTAACACCTTCCTTTTGAATGTTTTACAGACCACAATTTAATTGATTTGCATTTGCAGTAGAATTTAAGGGCTTCACAAAAGAATGATTCATTTGCATATGGTACGGTTTTTAGTAAACCACAAAAGCCCTCTGTATGAGCAAAATAACATTTGCATTTGTGAATGTATGCAAAGTTTGTCAATATACAATTTATTGGCTTTTTATATAATTAGCCATTCATTAGCTTTATATATAAATTCATTAGCATTTTAAATAAATATTTAGAAATGTTGTCTTTTTTTAAATTTTTTTTTTTTTTATATGAATAGATCACAGCTGATGAGATGAAAGACAACAGGGCTGTTGTGATGGAAGTAGAGGCCAAAAACCTGGATAAAAAGGTAGACATGATCAGCCTCTGTGATCTTGCATCTTGCTGTAACCATTTATAATTTGTACCATATCAATTATAGTTACTGTTGTGTTCTATGGAAAATGCACGTTATTATATTCACTACTTCTTTCAGGATATGTTTGGGAAGTCTGATCCATTCTTGGAGTTTTTCAAGCAAGAAGAAGATGGGAAGTGGCAGCTAGTTCACAGGACGGAGGTTTTTACCCACTTTCACTCACACAGAGAACCAGTTTTTATTTGTGCATGCAAAACAATTAATCTATTATTGCATTTTTTGCTGATTGTTGTTTTTGACTCTTTTTTTCCTGTTTTTAATAGGTCATCAAGAATAATTTGAATCCATCTTGGAAAAAGTTTACTGTCTCCTTGCATACATTCTGCAGTGGTGACCTGAATAAACCAATCAAGGTATCAAAGGGTTTTTATAGTCAATCAGATGTGCATTTGTCATAGTATCTTAATTTAACAATTTCACTATGCAAGAGAAACCATTGGTTTTATTTTAGAAGACCGAGTCCAGCACATTTATCTTCAGGGTAACAGGAAGAAATTGGTGCTTTTGGCTCTCAGACATAATTGAGAATTTAAAAAAAAACTTACTCCTCTAAACTTATTGAATGTGAACACTTGTCTTTTCACAAAAAAGAACCTTTAATTTCTACCACATATACCGTTCAAAAGTTTGTGGTTAGTAAAAATTGTTTTTGAAAGAAGTCTCTTATGCTCAACAGTTCTGCATTTATTTGATAAATATGTAGCAAAAAATAACAAAACAAATGAAAGATAACTGCTTTGTTTTAATATATTTTAAAATAATGGAAATTGTGATGCATTCTTTTTAGGATTGTTTGTTGAATTGAAAGTTTAAAAATACATTTCTTTCAAACAGTTGTAATTGTACCAAAGTAAAAGTCTTTACTGTTATCAATTTAATGCACCCTTGATTAATACAGGTATTCATTTCTTAAAAAAAAAAAAAACCTTACTACGCTTAACTTTGGATCAGTAGTGTACAAAACTTAGGTGGCAACTTTTGGACAAAGCTATTAGATCAGATAAAAGGACACATAGTATCATAAAAATATAGTTGTGTACCTGTTTTAAGGGACCAAAGACACCATCAGCCAGCACTTTCAGTCATCCTAGTCCTTAGACTAAAGCTTTGTCTAATTGCTAGGTAACTTGTTACGATAAGGATGAAGACACAAGCTCAGACATGATAGGAGAGTTCACCTGCACCGCCGCTAAACTAATGGAGGCTAAAGACAATGCGGTGAGCAGGACGCAAGTCTGTTAATCTTCCCTAAACATCTCTATTTTTCTTTCTTTCTGTCTGTCTGTCTGTCCATGGCTTTTTGTTTTAGGTTCATTGTTTTGATTATGATAGCGATGGCTCTCACGATCTCATTGGTGTGTTGCAAACTAATGTGTCAGATCTGCAGAAAGCAGCTCATGGCTCCCCGGTGAGACTGCACCTTCACTGCTCCAGGCTTTCTTGTTGTCCTTGTTAACAGTAGAATTTTTCCTTTTCCTCACATGAATTTCCATTCTGTTCACTTCCATGATTTTTATGAGTTTTATTGTAGGGCATAAGTGAAACGTTTTCATTTTTGTAGGTTGAGTTTGACTGCATTCATCCAGAGAAGCAAAAGAAGAAAAAGAGTTATAAGAACTCTGGGGTCATCAGGATTAAGTATTGCAAGGTTCGAACAATCTTCATCTGTTACGTATGAAAACATACTAAGCAGTATTATGTGTTCCAAGTTGCCGAACTGTTTAGAATAATTTTACGATAGTGATGATAAATAATGTCCACACTTTCTTTCAGCTTGAGGCACAGTATTCATTTCTGGATTATGTGATGGGAGGTTGCCAAATTAACTTCACGGTAAGATCTGTCATGCCACAACATTTGCATCTGATAGCAGGTGTTTTTTTTTCTCTATTCATTTACATGTCAATGTAATGGGTATAATGCAGAACATTGAATTTAGGATGTAAATTTGTGGCTGTATGGTTTAAACTCTAAAACAAAGGTGAATATTGTTTGGTTTTAGGTGGGCATTGACTTCACTGGCTCTAATGGAGACCCCCGCTCCCCTGACTCTCTGCACTATCTCAACCCTAATGGTGTGAACCAGTATCTGTCAGCCATCTGGTCCGTTGGCCAGGTAGTCCAAGACTACGACACGTAAGAGAGCGATAAAGTTCACCCATTGAGCACTGTACTGAAATAATTGTTGTAGGGAAAGTATAGAAATGTTCAAATTGTTTGAAAATCAGTACATTATTTGGAAGAAATTAGTATTTTTATTTAGCAGGAATGCATTAAATTGATCAAAAGTGACAGTAAAGACATTTTTAAAGTTAAAAATGATTTATTTTTCAAATAAATGTGGTTCTTTTGAACTTTGTATCAGTTCAATAAAAAATAAAAATCAAGCAGCAAAACTGTTTTCAACAGTTGATAAGAATAAACGTGACTTGAGCTAGAGTAATGGATGCTGAAAATCACAGGAATTCATTACATTTAAAAATGTTAAATAATATAATAATTATATTTAACAATACCAATGGTTTTTAAATCCAGTCCAGCCTTGGTGAGCATAGGAAATTTTTGTGTGTGTGTACATAGAAGTCATTTTTTCTGAAAAACATTTTTCTGTCTTCTCCTGTAGTGATAAACTTTTCCCAGCATTTGGATTTGGTGCTCAAGTGCCTCCAAACTTCCAGGTTAGCCATTACAGGTGTCCTGGATACTTATTCATTATTAGTTGTAATAAAAATTTAATTCAACAAAAGTATGTTTTTGCTATTTCTTAGGTATCCCATGAGTTCCCATTGAACTTCAACCCCAATAGCCCATATTGCCAAGGTGAGACTTGCAATGTATGAAAATTTGGATTTGAAATTGAACAATTACACATCTGTTTGACTAGAACATTTTCTAAGATGCTTGTGTCACATGGATGATGTTATATAACATGCAGGAGTGCAAGGCATTGTGGAAGCCTACCGCGTGGTTTTGCCTCAAATTCGTCTCTATGGACCCACCAACTTCTCCCCCATTATTAATCACGTGGCCCGAATTGCAGCCGGAGCTGCCCAGCAACCAAATGCAGCAGTGAGTAACTCTACGTGCCAGAGTGTGCTGCCTCATCTACAGGATGTGGTTTGATGGGTATTCATGTGTCTTTGTTCTGTTGTTTGCCATGGTATTTTCAGTCCATGTGTCTTTTTCTCTCTCTGAATTAGCAATACTTTGTGCTGTTGATCATCACTGATGGAGAGATCACTGATCTCGACCAGACCAGACAATCCATCGTGAACGGCTCCAAACTGCCCATGTCCATCATCATCGTGGGCGTGGGTGAGGCAGACTTTAAGGCCATGGAGTTTCTGGATGGTGACAACGGAGTTCTCAAATCTTTGACCGGAGAACCGGTGGCCAGAGATATTGTGCAGTTTGTGCCCTTCAAGCAGTTTGCCAGTGTATGAGCCTCTTAAAATATGAATTGGTTCAAAGTTCTTAAAATCACCACCAGTGTTTTCTGTAATTACATTACTGTCAATAATTATGCCATCTCTTTTTGCGTCTCATTTCTCCTTAGGCTCCTAAAGAAGCGCTGGCTCAGAGTGTTCTAGCTGAGGTGCCGAATCAGCTGGTGTCATATTTTAAAATGAGAAATATGGCTCCTGTCAACCCTCCTTCACCTGTCAAGTAGACACAGGTTTGCGCTGGAGACTGAATTGTAGGTATCTGAAAGAAATAGGAATTAGTTAGTTATTATGGGTCACCACTAGAGGGAACCACAGCTCTGTTAAAGGAAGCACTGTGGTGGTGTTGAACTCTAAAGACCACTTGCCTTCACTTCTATCTTCCTTTTTTATATATTATGCAAATAATTTTAATTCTCAGTCCTTCGTATTTTTCTTTTACCTTCCAAGATTTTTTTTAATAGATCTATTTCTCTATATTGTTCCATATATTTTTGTATTATTTTTCATGAATGCAGATGCCTTGAGTTTCTTAAGCCAACATTTGAAATCACTTTTAGGCCTTGCTCTGCTTTTTGATGTAGATGTATGCAATATCAATCAGGAATGCTGTTTTATGAAATTTCCTGCACTTTTTGCGATATAGTATTCGTCAGAAAAAAGTGAACGACTCAAACTCATTCAGCCATTATGCTGCAGTTCATAATCATGCTGCCATAATAGAGATGATGAGTAGCTATAACCTTACCAAAGAAATTGCTGCATGTTTTTCACTAGCAAACTAAAGCTGTTAGAAGCTAGTATCTTTGAGAATTATTTTGCCAATGTTATCATTTGTTTTGACCAAGATATATTGAGGATCATTTGAAATAGTGCTGGGCGGTATACCGGTTCATACCGAATACCGGTGTTTATTTTTCTTATGATATGAATTTTTAAAATACCGCAATACCGGTGTTATTTAAATAACGTTCGGAACGCGACACACTGTTTGAGAGGGGTCTCTTTTCACTATTGCATTGTGGCAAGAACACAGCTGTATGTGTTACTAAGCGTGAAAGTTCTGAAGCTGTAGAACTAGTAGAACGTGATGACACAGAAGAACTTATCCACAATATCCACCGCCCGCTGCCATCAGCTCCCGCGTCTCACACACACGAGCGTGACTTTAGCACTATATTTAGCAACTTTCAGACCCTTTTAGCGGCTTTTTTTCCATAGAATATACAAACTGACAAACCTAGCGAATGTTTTGGATAAACCTTAGCTATGGTTCAGTTGGAAGATGTCGCCAGTGCTGCCCTTGGCGCGAGATCTGACTCCCAGCGCAGCGTCGCGTCTCTCTGCGTCTGTTCTGTGCAGTGAGCGGCAGAGAAGCACCGCATTCATTTGGCCGTACCGCGACTGTTTGGAATTATAAATATGAGCATAGTTCGTCTGTTAATATTATGCACTTTTCTTTTAGTTTACTCAGACGCAGGCAGTGCGCTGCATGAGACAAAAAAGTAATATAGCCAAAACCACCGCATAGCCGCTCTTTAGTATAACGTTAGATGCAAATGAGAATGACTCCTGGTTAACGTGTATTAATGGGTCGTGTTTAGTCACTATTTAGTGTGGAATTTTTCTACAATATTCGCTCATCATGACAGTAAAATAGGGCATTCTAAGTCAATCAACTGCAGTTTTTCCTCTCTCAATAAGTAGAAAATGTGGTTAACACCCGATCATGCATGAAAAAAAAAAAAACCGTCATATACCGTGAAACCGGTATAATTTTGAAAAATACCGTGATATAAATTTTTGGTCATACCGCCCAGCACTAATTTGAAATGCATATACTATACAGTATGATTTTGAGTAGAATGGAATTAAAAAATACTGGTTTACTGGTATAAAGACAGGCATTGGGACCATAGAACTCCTTATCCGTTATGCCTTTTTATTTTGAGCATTTTGTACATTTGTGTCAAATAATGTTTTAAAGATCCATTTGGAACGATAGAAGTAGTGCTGTTGATTTCATTTATCTAACACAAATGTTTGCACCTTAATCGCACAGTAAACCTAATTGCACTTCTCCACTAGATACATGTACTCTCTTGCGCTTGCCACATGAAGTCTTACGGGACCGTTATCTTGTTTAAAGAATCTTTTTAATCTAATGATTTATAGGGCATGTAATCATATTATGAATGTTTTTTCTTCCCATCATTTTTTTTGTAATCTTGAAATATGTTTACACGGCAAAATGTTCTTCAGAAGCCATTGTTACACCAATTTTGGTGTCAAAAACAGTCAAAAAATGCTGAATAAAATAAAATTGCCTTATTAACACACACAAGTCACTTGTTTCTGGGTGTTATTGTGTGTGTGTGTGTGTGTGTGTGTGGGTGGTGGGGTTCATGTGTGCAACAAAAAGGCATATAGTTTCTTCAATAAATGTATCCAATTGTCACTTGTTCTCTTATTATTTGGAGTTCATAGAATTTAAATGCAGAAGTGAACACAGCTGTTCACCTGTATACTCATATTACGCCCTTGGTTCAACTGTTAACTATTGAATTATCATAGGTAAATATTACAACTAGTCTTCTGCCTGGGGAGTTTTCCTTTAGATGGAATTCCAGCAGTTTCTCAAGGTGTTGGATCGTACGCTCTGACTTTGAAGGCTACATGAATACTGGATATTTAACAGCGGCCTAATTGAGGATGTATTTGTTTAGCTCTTATTTTAAGTCCGATTTGAGTGTGTTTGTACCTCAAGAACAGTGAGGACCAGCTTCATTCAAAGCTAACAGAGCGGATCAGGATTACAAGACTGAAACACAGCAGCGCTCGGCCATGTCTATCACTGTTCTTTTAAAGAAGATATATAACCTGCCAGGGAAATATGACCGGAAAGTGGAATTGTCTTTTAGAGGTAAGTGCTAGATATGGAGGAATAATCACATTGTCATATTATTCTGTTTAATTGGGGAATAAATTCTATGTACAAAAATGTGTAGTATTTATATAATGTGAGAAATAATAGAGGGACCTGTGATACCTTTGTTTAAACTTGTATATGCAAGACTTCTATTTTACTATATTTAAAAAGAATAAAAATGTTTACTGTCCAGGTTTTACTCACAAAACCAGGATCCTTCAGTGTGAGAATATAGCCATCTTCAATGAGGTAACTGTTTTAGTTGTTCATGGTGAAATTTTATGTAATTGCTACAGGATATTTAAAAAAAGTTATCACTGCCTCATAAAGGTAAGATCATTAGTTGCTACAGTACCATTCAAAATTCCAATGTTTGATCAGAAAAACGGCAAAATTGTTACAATTGAACCTAACTGTTTTCAGTTTATATATTTTTTATATGTGTATATACATATTCAGTTTTCAGTGTCACATGATCCTTCAGAAATCATTTTAACAAGAACTACTTACTATTATTATCAATGTCTTTACTCTCACTGTTTGATAAATTTTTCAAAAAGTATTACTGACCCAAAACTATTGAGCAGTAGTGTGCTGGTTACCACTTTCACAGTTTATTATTTCATAATACATTTGGGAAGACAACCTGTGAAAGAAACAAACGTAGCTGCTCATTCTTGTAGAATGAAGGTGTAATCAGTGTTTTATTGAGTATGTTGGGAGGAGGTCTTCACAAGGTTATCCTTTAACTTAAGCTAACAGATACTGGAATGGTGGAAAGAACAAGAAAGACAAGACGTTCAATCTGAATGAAGATAAATTATGTTCAACACTGGCTTTATGAGGAGGAAGTCCTTGGGATTTTCATTTATGGGAAATGCAGTGACTGTAAAGAAGGGAGAGATCTAACACAAACACCATTTTACAGATTTCGTTTGATTTTTATTTCTTTTGTTTTTTTATGTGTATTTATTTTATTTACACCCACACAAACTACCGGTCAAAAGATTGGAATAATTAAATAATTTGAAAGAAGTCACTAATGCTGATTTGTTTAAACAAAAATACTGTAAAGCATGAATATTCTGAAAAATTTTTTACAATTTAAAGTAACTGTTTTTTATTATATTTAAAAATCGAATATGTTGATTTGGTGTTCAAGAAACATTATCATCAGTGTTGAAAGAAAGCAAGTGCACATTAAATTGATCAAAAGTGACAGAACAAAACATTCATAATGTTATGATTACTGATTCAAATCTATGCTAAAAAGCACTGTTACCACAAAATAAATAAATAGGCCGCATAACATTTTTCAACACTAATAATGTTTCTTGAGCACCAACAAAAAAACATTTAGCCTGTGTCCAATAAATGTTTGTACATTTAGTTTTAATCTTATTAGTGTTGTTGTATATTTATGACTCCAGCACTTCAGATGGCCTCACTATGGGAAGGTTGAGAGGGATGAAATTCTGTCAATCAGCATCTACAACTGCAGTAAGATGTTCAGCAACAGGTCAGAGCATGAATCGGCCCTCATACTGAAAATATTCATCATAAATATAAAATAAGACAAGGGAAATGAACTAAACGATTCTTGATGAACATATTTCAAACCAATTCCGTATATTGCTGCGTGTGCACAGATTGCTGGGAAGGCTGGTGGTCAGCCTGCAGCATGTGGTGTCTGTGGGGCAGCTGCTGCTCCGTGAACCCCTCACAGACGGTCAGCACGGTCTCACTGATGTGAGTGAATGAAGAGCTGCTCTCAGTTAAACAAATACTCTTCATGATGTTCTACCACTGGTGTGGTTAAGGGTGGTTGTTGGTGTGGTGTTAGGTGTGATTGAAGCTGTTTTGTGTTGTATGTTCTGATGGATTTTATTGTGTAGATCTACATAGAGCTGGAGGTGAAGTACAACCCTCTTCAGGGGGCTGCAGGCGGGTGGGACGGTGACGACTTCATCAGAGAACAGGAGACTGATGGGTGAGAGACATCGTTATGTTCATCTCATCCATCCATCATTCCTTCCTTCCTTCTGTTTTTCCTTTCATCTATTTTCTCTTTTTCATTATTTCAACATCTTTCCATCCATTCCAACTTTTTCCTTTCTTCCTTTTCCCATCCATGCTACCTTCCATCCTTCTTTCTTACTTTCCTTCCTTCCTTCCTCCCATCCATTTTCCCTGTCTTCTTTTCTTCCATCCATCCATCCATTCATTATTTCATACCTGCCTGCATTCCTCCCTCTATTCCTGTTCATCTTCATTCAACTTCATTCTTCTTTTTTTCCATCCATTTGTCCTTCCTTCTGTCCTTTCTTTCTTCCATTTGTCCTTCCTGCCTCTATTTCCTTCCTTCCTTCCTTCCATCCAGCAATTCATTCATTCCTTCATCCTTCCTTCCTTCTGTCCCTTCTTCCATCCATTTTCCCTTCCTTTATGACTTCTATGCTTTCTTATGTCCATTCTGACTTTTTATTTCCCTTCTTTTTTTCCATCCATGCATCCATCTTTCCTTTCTACCTTCTTTTCCTCTTTCCTTCCATATATTCTTCCTTTCTATCTTCCTTCCATCCAGCCATTCTTCCTTTCTTCTATTTCTTTTCATCCATTCTTCTGTTTCTCCATCCTTCCCTCATTCCCTACCTCCTTCCTTCCTTCCTTCCCCCATCCATTATTCCTTCCTTCCTTCTGTTTTCCCTTTTATCTGTTTTCCCTTCTTTCATTATTTCAACATCTTCCTTCCATCCATTCCTACTTTTTCCTTTTCCCATCCATGCTACCTTCCATCCTTCTTTCTACTTTCCTTCCTTCCTCCCATCTATTTTCCCTTTCTTCTTTTCTTCCATCCATCCATCCATTCATTATTTCATACCTGCCTGCCTTCCTCCCTCTATTTCTTTTCATCTTCATTCAACTTCATTTTTATTTTTTCCGTCCAATCTTCCTTCCTTCTGTCCTTTCTTCCTTCCATTTGTCCTTCCTGCCTCTATTTCCTTTCTTCTGTTCTTCCTTCCTTCCTTCCTTCCTTCTTACTCTTCTTTTCACTTCCTTTATTACTTCTAATGCTTTCTTACATCCATTATTTTTATTTCCTCTTCTCCATCTGTCCATCCATCCATCTTTTTTCTACCTTTGTTTCTTCTTTCCTTCCGTAAATCCTTGCATTTTATCTTTATCCATCCAGTCATTTTTCTATTTCTTTTCATCCATTCTTCTTTTCCTCCATCCTTCCCTCATTCCCTACCTCCTTCCGTCCTTCCTTTCTTCCATCCATCCAATATTCCTTCCTACCCTCCATTCTTTATTTTATTCTATCAATCCTTCCTTCCTTTCCTCTATTCTTCATCCTCCTTCATCCTGCTTTTTACCTATTTTGAATGGATGGATGGACCCATGGTTTCATTCCTTTAATAACTAAGTCACATTCCTTTAGTTTTGTAATGTCTTTGTAAATCTGAATTTTCTCCATTTCAGCTCAGAGCTTGTCATCAGGAACACAGGCTTTACAGAAGCAAAGTAAGGACATCTTCACTACGTGCAACTCATGCACAATTTCATATTCTTTATTCATGGAATAAACACTGATATACTGAATAATTTGTAGTTCTTCAGATGGCCTGCGTCCTCAGCAACTGGATCGTGAGACGAGAATGATCGGGCGCAGTCTTTTGAAAACTGATGACGAGAATGGAGACGAAGATGATGATAATGACTACGATGATGATTATGACTTTGCAGATATTGAATGTGCCAATGTGACATTCACCCCCATTTTGAGGTTAGTTTCAAAAACCTTTCAGTGTAATACATTACACTATACCATAAAGAAACCTATTGTACTGCAGTGCAGTGTAAGGCAAAACGTTACACATTGTATAACTAAAAATGTTTCATCGTGTAATTCCCATATTTGAAATTTAATGTGAGAATGTAACACGTTTGATAAATAATACTTCTATAACTCAAGGCTTTTTACTTGTGTAGTCGTTGCAGGGCTATAGCAAAGCATGAGCTTGCTGTCACACCTAAAGTGAAGTCTTTCCAGGTAAAACAATTAAATGAGGCCTGCTTATTTCAAATACAAATAATTCTATAATTGTTTACCTTACAACTGACTCTGTTTGATGATAATCTAGTATGTTTAAAAGTTTTATTTCACTCTTTTTCCCTGAGGTGAACGTAAATGTGATTGAAGCTCAAAAACTGGTCGGGGTGAACATCAACCCAGCAGTGTATGTGACTGTTGGAGATGAGAAAAAGCACACAGCTACTCAGAAGTCTACCAACTGTCCATTTTACAATGAGGTAACTACTTGCGAAGAACTCAGTTTTAAGCATCTGAAGCTTTAGACATCTCTCTGATTTTTGTTTCTGTTTTTGTCTTTAAGAACTTCATGTTTGAATTCCAAGAGACACAAGATGTGCTCTTTGATAAAGTGATTGAGATTTCTGTAAGTATTCTCAGAGACACTATCGGAGGGCAATTAAAGAGGACTTACATAAGTTTCTTATATGTACAGCAGCTAAAATGGCTTTAATGCACTATTATTTTGTCTATAATGACTGATGATGCACACGTGAACAGTGAAAAATATACAGTATTGAAAGGATAATTCTACTTAATCTGACCTTTATTTTTGACTTGAATAAAGTAAAGTAATTTATATATTGCCATACTTTAAGTTATCTGACACAATGTTTAATATGAATATGGTGCATATATCATGCCATTTTTTTCCCTTTTTTATATTTTAGGTGGTTCATAAGAAAATCCTTGCCTTTTTGATGACCCGCATAGGAACTTTTAAGATCGACATCAGCACAGTGTATCAGCAGCCAGGTAAACCCAGATAAACCCAGCTTAAGAATGAAAAAGTGCTCATTGCAAGCTTTGATATATACACAAATTAAGTAAAAATTACAGAAGTTGAGAGTTCATTTCATTGGTAAAACGATAATAACATTCCCTAGACATTTTAATGGTGATAATTCACCGGTGAATTACTGGTGAATAAACATTGATCATTACAACAACTTAACACATCCAAAATATCTCACAGATCACCGTTTCTACCAGAAATGGGCGCCACTTACTGACCCAAAAGATACCCGCTCGGGAATTAAAGGCTATGTGAAGTGCACAGTGAGTGTGGTGATGAAAGGAGACCCCATGGGCATGGTCAGCTTGGCACCAGCTGGCAGCCAGAATGATGACATTGAAAAGTAAGAGCTTGCCTTATGTTAACATGGCTGTTCTCCTCTTAAGGACATATTCCCCCTAAAAGACACATTAATATTAGATGTTTGGTTCTTTGGTCATTGACATTAGTATGTTCAGTAGTCAGTTTTCAGCATCTGAAACCTAACATATTTTAGTACATTTTCATGTGGCATGTAGGAACCTTCTCCTTCCAAAGAGGATGCCATCAGAACGTCCTTGGGCAAAGTTTGTCCTGAAGATCTTCAGAGCTGAAGGTCTGCCCAGCATGAACTCAGGTTTCATGGGGAAGATAATGAGAGACAAGAAGGTTTTCCTCGACCCTTATGTTCAGGTCACATTCGCTGGCCAGCTGGTGATTTTCTTTCAATTGAATTTTGAATGAGATATTTTGTTCTAACACAGAAGGTTTAAACAGGAAGAACAGAAAGTCCTTCTCTCAATGTGTTTGATTTTACTATTTAAACAGTCAAATTATCTTTCTTTTCCTTATTATTTCCACATACTTATCCAATGTGAAATAACACTTATGTCAAGGGATACACAAACACGCACACCCTGATGGTGCGTTTGTTTGTTAAATGGGCTGAGGTGCCGTCATTATTTGAACTGCTCTTGGAGTCTTACGACACAGGGTATTGGCAAACATTTCAGCTCAAAATAAATTATGATGTCAGAGCTTGTTTCTGACAAAGTTCAAGTTGAGTTAGGAGCCAAACCTAAACTCTCTGTTCTTATCTAAGTAACACATGCTATATATACAGTGTATCATCAAATTCAGTCGAATACTATATGAAGTACATGGTAGAATACTGTAAAAATGAAAAATAGAAACAAAATGTAAAAAAACATGTTTTATTATTTTTTAAAAATGCAATAGAAATTGCGTGAAAATTCATTCATTTATATATTTAACAGGGGGAAACTTCAGTAGACAGCAACACTAATGCTCCTGAGTGGAATGAACAGATATCCTTCATTGAGCAATTTCCTCCTCTTGCTCGACGAATCAAAATCCAGATTCTTGATGATGCCAACATCGGAGATGTGGCTGTGGCAACACACTTCCTGGACCTTCTTCAAATCTCCAATCCCAACCGAAATGGTCAGTTTTAATAGTGACTACTGCAAATGTACTGAGATCCCAAGTTCACCCAAAAATGAAAATTCTGTCATCATTTACTCATCCTCGTGTCGTTCCAAACCTATTTGACTTTCTTTCTTCTGTGGAACACAAAAGGTGATATTTTAAAGAATGCTGGCAAACAAACAGTTGTGGTTCCCGTTGACTTCTATTAATTGTTTTTAATCATACAATGAAAGTCAATGGGAAACAAATATTTTTGATTACCAACATTCTTCAAAATATCATCTTTTGTGTTCGAAACAAAGTCATACAGGTTTGGAACGACATGACCGTGAGTAAATAATTCAAGAATTTTATTTTTTTGGTGGACTACTGTATCACTTTAAGTACAAATGCATTTCTGAATCCCCCACTTATGTATCTGCATCATCATTTTAACAAGATACCTTCATGTTACCTTTTTAAACAACTTCTACTTTATTATTTTTCTGCAATCTACTTCGCCTCTTTCCTCCATCCATCAGGTTTCAATCCCACCTTTGGCCCTACTTGGGTCAATCTCTACGGCTCTCCTCAAAACTCCACACTGAGAGACATCCACAGGGATCTTAATGAAGGTCTGAGTGAAGGGATCTTCTATAGGGGCAGAATATTGCTCTCACTGAGTGTGGAGGTTTATTCCTCCCCTACAGTTGTGGTGACGGAGAGTAAAGCCAATGCTAATGTGAAAAGCAAAACGAGCAGGCTTACTCTTAAACGCAAGAGTCGAAGGTCCAAGGAGAAGACGGCAGGCAAAGAAGGTAGTGTCAAAATATGCTTTAATGATTATGTGTGGTAAAGTGGTGCTAAAAGAAATCTATTTATTCGCACATCCTGAAATGGGCTAAACATAACAACATTAGCTCAGCCAATAGTGTGACATTTGGGGCAGGGTTACCTCTTTGTTCGACCATTGGCAGATATCAGGAATGTCTAAAATTTATTTGTCATTAGTGGCAATATGTAATGTAAAATTTTATCACATACTGTGTGTTTTTGGTGTTATGCATTCATACACACACAAACATGTTTCAAAGATCTTCTAGTACTCTAATCACATTTGAAAAATGATTTTATTCAGCCACGCAGAGGCCCAGTGGGCTTGCCGAGGAGTCTGAAGATGTTGGCACTGAGGTACCAGCTGCCGTTACAGTGGAAGTGGAAGATGTCCACCCTCTTCCTGAGGTCAGTGACCAAGTTTGCCTGATAGCAAGAGAGAAGACAGTCTAACATGTACTATTTCACCTAATACAAGAGTTAGTTCTATAGTCTTCAAATCTGATTTGCTGAGCAGCATTACATGACAGCACCCAGGCTGTGTGGAAATTTTTTAGTGAGTGTTTCTGCAAGCTACATCATTAAGGCAGGTGTTGACGAGTCTCTATGAGTGAGTCAGAGAATCATTCAATTGATTCATTACAGCACTTAGAAAACAAACAAAGGGGCTGTCTTTAAGTCATTGAATTATTCATTAAATTTGTTCAAAATACTGAATCATTCACTACTGTGTGTTGCTTGGAGACTTTCTTGGAAGAAAAAGAGACAAAATAATTTCCAATATTGTGTCTAAAATGTTCATTACGTGTTTACTAAACTTGTCTAAAAGTAATATAACACAATTGTGCTAATGTTAGAAACAATCATTATTACATGTACTGCATCTAGCATTACATTTAATCAATGGTGTATCTGTTATTTCCTCATGCAGAATTTCACTGGAGAGAAGGATGAGTTTTTGTTGTTTGCATCCTTCTTTGAAGTGACAATGATAGATCCTTCTATTGGCTCCAAACCAGTCACCTTTGAGCTGTCTATAGGTAAGATTAGACTGTTTTATCTCATAATATGAACAGCTGTTTGAGTATAAGCCACTCATACAACAGTTTATGTAGAGCTTAGTTTTATTTCATCTATTATTTATATTGTCACTTATTTCAGAGTTATTAGTTTAATGAGTTTAATGTAAAAAAAAATATATATTTTGCTTTAGTTATATTTAGTTACGATAACACTGCTTCACAGGGAATTATGGGAAAACTGCAGATGTTGTAGTGAAGTCCAGAAAGAGTGGTAGTCAGGAGAATCTGGCTGAAGACAAGCAGCCGCTGTTGGAATCAGACGATGAGTTGGAGAGAGATGAACTTCTGAACCCTGGCCCTCAAGACAAATCCGTTACACCACCCAGGAGACCACAGCCCACTGAATACGACAGGTGAAATAACATTCTCAAGGCTGACAGGTTATCGTTATGTGGAGTGCAGCAGGATTATGCAAGAATAGCAGCAAATTTTATCATTTTTATCATTCAGATCGTTTAGTTGCATTCCCTTATTCCGAGAGAAACCATGTGTCTTCGTGTGGAGCTACTTCGAGGATCACACCTTCCGATTCCACAACAGCAATTGGTTGTCCAAGATGGCTGACCGCATGGCAAGTGACACTGAGCAGAAATATAAGACTGTTTTTGATGAGCAGAATTACGAATATGACCATCTAAACTGTGTTACAGTCCACATGCTACCTTATTCTCCTCATGCCATCCCAACAGCATCTATTTCACTTGACTGTTAGAAAATTGAATTTTCTAAGTTTGACTTGTGTCCTATATTCTTTAAGGAATATGGCATTGATGAAGTGGAGATGCTGTTGAAAAGATCAAAAATCAAGGCTAAAGAACGTTTTGTGGATGTCGTGCTGGAATTCTTTTCCACTTGCAAGTAGGACACATTTGCATGACTATACTGAGTCTGTATTTTCCCTCTTACATCGAACATTATAGATAATAGAAATCTTGTCTTACTTAGGCAGTACTGCAGTAACTTAGACAGGAAGAGGAATGCTCGTCAAAACATCCTGGATAAGTGCCGTGTGGGGCTCATCAAAAGGAACATTGTGAGTGACTGTATTGATTTTGGTGTTACAGAACTACTCTGATGAATTATATGGTTAAACCCAGTAAGAGTCTTCATTGAGAATGTGCTATGAATTGCAGGCTTTGCTGGCCAAGCAGGCCCTGAGAGTGAGAAAGAGAGTGACCAGAAATACGGTTAAAGACAGACAAGCAGATCTCAAGAATATCGCAAAGAGGCTCCGCTTTTTGGCCATAGAAGTAATGCTATCAAGATTCACTTTGTCTTCATTTTTACCTCAGTTTATAACTAAAAATGCATGTTATTTTTTAACCACCAGAACTGTATGTAAGTGTTTGTGTTCTCATATGGCAGCCTCAGAGCACTCTGCCAGATGTGTTTTTGTGGATGCTGAGTGGAGGGAGGCGAGTGGCCTACACCAGGATTCCAGCACCCTCTGTCCTGTTCTCACTGGTGGAGGAAGAGAAGGGTAAAGACTGTGGGAAAATCACTGCTGTGTACATGAAGGTGAATTCCTACTTCATATAGCTTATTGCAAAATCTTTTTCTGTCCAGTCAACCCAGTGCCCACTCATAACAAAAAAAACATGATTTTGTCATAGATGAACACATGCTTTGTATGTATTATCATACACTACAATCATTACAATTAGATACAATCACAATTATTTTACAATCTAACATTTTCTTTAACCTTAGTAAAATGGAGCAACATATATATACATACATATATATATATATATATATATATATATATATATATATATATATATATATATATATATATATATATATATATATATATATATATTATTATTATTAATTTAAAAATATATATTTATTTATTTTATGCAAGTAAAGAATGTGACAATGTTTACATGTGCCAAATACAGAATCCCATGAACCAAACATATAAGTAAAAAAACATTGTTTTGTTTATTATTGAGATTTTTGTTGTTGCTTAAAAATGTACATCAGCATATAATCAGTGAGAGTTTTTAAAGACATTAATACAGAAAGGATTCATAAATTTCAGAAGTGACAGTAAAAATATTTGTTACAAAAGATTTATCTTTAAAATGAATGCTGTTCTTTCAAACTTTCTATTCATCAAAGAATCATGGTTTCCACAAAAATATTAAGCAACTCAATTGTTTTCTACCCTGATAATAATAAGAAATGTTTAGCGAGCACCAAATTAATATATTGGAATGATTTCAGAGGGATCATGTGACACTGAAGACATTTTATAGTATATTAAAATAAACCATATATTTTAAATTTAAATATTTAACAATATTATTGTTTTACTGTATTTTTGATAAGATAAATGCAGCCTTGGTTGAAGAGACTTCTTTCAAAGCATTAAATATCTTGCTGACCACAAATTTTTAGACAGTATTTATTTATTTGAAAAGGGACCATTTACAATTTTAACATAAATGTTTCCATTTCATACATTGTACTGAATTTAGCCAATGGCTAGTTTTCATCCACGGTCCCTTGGCAGGTAATCACTAACATAAAAACTAGTGCTGTCAAACGATTAATCGCGATTAATCACATCCGAATTAAAAGTTTTTGTTTACATAACATATGTGTGTATACTGTTTATATTTATTATGTATATATAAATACACACACATACAGTATATATTTTGAAAATATTTCCATGTATATATTTAGATTCATATAATTGATATTATATACAAATATTTTAAATGTATAAACATGACATATTTTTCTTAAATATATACATGCATGTGTGTGTATTTATATAAACATAATAAATATACACAGCACACACACATATATTATGTAAACAAAAACTTTTATTTTGGATGCGATTAATCACAATTAATCATTTGACAGCACTAATAAAATCATAACAGCAAACACATACAGTACAATGAAACATACACATACATGCACATCCTATCAGAGCCAAAATAAAACAATAAAAATAACATCCAGTTAAACCAGTTTAAATTAGTTTAATTTAGTTTTAATTTAAAGAGTTCAATAGATGTGCACATCCTTATGTCTTCTGGTAAGGTGTTCCAATGACGCTAACCCAAAGGCAGAGTGACGCAATGGAACAACACAATCACTAGTAGATGATAATCTAGTAGATCTTGCAGAGTCTGTAAAGCGAAAATGCACAAAATCACAAAGTATAGAAGGGGCCAAACCATTTAAAATTGTATATACCATACACAAATTTGAAAAAAAAAGTCTAAAATTATCAATACTCAAAAAATTATATTTCTCCAAAACCCTACAGTGGTGATGTTGGTTAGGCTTTTTGTCCAGAATTTATCAAGTATTTGTATTGTATGTGTGGCTTATTTTTGTTTTTGAATTCTTTTTTTCTGTAGACCCCTGGAGGACCAGTGGGGGAAATTTTTGCCAAACTGGAAGTATATATGTGGCTTGGTATCACAAAGTACGCAAAAAACTGTGTCACCAACCTTCCAGCAGAGTTCAGACCCATTTACGAAGAGGCAACTTCTGGTGCATCAATTCCCCGTAACATGCCTCCCACCAAATTAGCGGTGGAAGGTACTTTAAGAAATTCATTTCAGCTAATACAAACATCTCACATATTCTCCATAATTTGTCTCGGGCGACTTTGAAAATCAATATATTTTAATTTGGATGACATTTCACAAAAATTACAGTCCCTCCTTTTGTCCTTTCATCCAGACAGTCGTTATTTCCAGTTACGTGCTCACATTTATCAAGCGCGTGGCATTATTGCAGCCGATGACAATGGACTGTCCGACCCCTTCGCCAAGGTTGTGTTCAGCACACAGTGTCAGGTCACACGGGTGGGTCTCATATATATCAACACTTAAGTTCCTTTTTTTTCTCTGTTCCCAATGAAAAGCACTGGATAGGAAAAGCACTAGAAAAACTAACTTTTATTCAATTCACATGAGATTTATTGCCCTTTATGACAAGTCCATTCAGTCCAACTGGGATCTGAAGGGGCATAGAAATGAGCCATTCAGCCATTATTGATTGCAATTTTGTGTCTCAGAGACTGTTAAAAGATTTTATTCTTTGTAGGTGATGGAAGAAACTCTGTCCCCGACATGGTGTGAGTTACTCCTCTATGATCAGGTTCTGATGGAGGGCAGTAAGGATGAGTACAGAGAAGACCCTCCTGTGGTCATCATCAACATCTATGACTACAACAAACTAGTGAGTGATAAGTTTTTAATGTGTTAACTATTTTGGAATTCTGTAATCTGTGAATCAACTGTAAACGGTAAACAAAAGCAGTACATTTTTAAATCAAATAAATAATAAAGCTGCACCATGTTTTCACATACAGTGTTAATGTCAGATATATTGGTTATTCCTGTTTAGAAAGTCCACTTATATACTGTATAAGAGCATATTACATCCATGAATAGACTAGAATACGAGAAGTCACACTTACGATTGGTGCATTTGAATGTTACAACAGGGCAGCCCACAAGCCCTTGGTCGTGCATTTGCAAAGCCAGAGTTGAAGTTTGTGGAAGAGCCATATAAAAAACCCCAACTGCAGTTTTTTGAGATCACAAAAGGCAAGAGCAAAGCTGGTGAAATTTTGGCAGCTCTTGAGCTCATCGAGTTGGATTACTCCAGCTTCGGAGAGGTGGGACTCCAGTTTTTCTCATTAATTTCACTGCAAAAGACAGCGAGAAGAATCTAGCTTAACACACATACAGACATGACATGACTAAGCATTCATTTGTCTCTTAGAAAGCAGCTTAATACACCTGAATGAATAGAAAGATATATATTAAAATATTTCATGCTTTTTACAGTAGTCTCTTTATGTTCACCAAGGCTGCATTTATTTGATCAAAAATACAGTAAAAACAGTAATATTGTGAAATAATATTGTTATTATATTATAAACTTACATCTACTTTAATATATTTTAAAATGCAGTGTATTATGGTAAAGCTGAATTTTGTAGTCACAGAATCAGAAATCATTCTAAACTATTTATTAATGATTACTGCATCAGCAACTAATGAACATTCGATATGATTCAAAGATTAAGTAATCAATAAATTATTATTAGTTAAATGTGTCATAATGTATTAATTATCTAATAACTTATTTTATTAACTAATGAAGTAAATTCATATGTTAATTACCACATTGGGTCGAAGCCATGCCTTTAAACTTCCAGTTGTCTGCTTTAATTAATCATTAGCTAATGATTTGCAGGGGTATCATTATGTTATGACTTTACTTGTTGACGCACATAACTATTAACTAATTGTTAAGTAATATGTCATTGTGGTTATAGATTTTGAATGAGTTAATTAGTCATGTGCCTCAACAAGTAAAGTCACACCATAATGATACCCCTGCAAATCATTAGCTAATGATTAATTAAACAGACAACTGGAAGTTGAAATGCATGCTTGAACCCATTGTGGTAATTAACACTATTACTTAATATAATATGTCATTAGAGAATTAATACTTTGACACATTTAACTAATAACAATTTATTGATTACTTAATCTATGAATCATATAGAATGTTCATTTGTTGCTGATGCAGTATTTGTTAATAAATTGTTTAGTTCTTCATGACTTATACATTAACTCTGTGCATTTGTTAAGCATGAATTGATGCATATTAGTGTCACCGTATTGTAAAGTGTTACCAAGATGACTTTTAGCCAATCCTCCACCTCTCTCTCTCTCTCTCTGTCTCTCTAAATATGCCTTTTAAATGTCATGTTTGTGTGCTCTGAATCCATTTCAGCCATCTCTGCCACTGGATGTTGACCCCAAGGAACCTCAGTACATGGAAGAAGAATGCTATTATATCATTCCCGAGGGAGTTCGACCTGTGCTCAGGAAATATAGAATAGAGGTGCAAACTTGAACAGATATAAACACATAAAAGTTGCAAGAGTTTTATTTAACATCAACATTTAAAGGTCTTCAATGCCAAAGAACAAATTGATTTCTCAGATGTATTCATAAATCAAAATAGCAGCACGGTTTGGCCTACAGCACAAGTTTGCCAGCTGACTGGTCTGGTACTTGTCTACAGTGTTTTGAACTCAAACCCTTAAACGGCAGGTGCTGTACTGGGGCCTGAGGGACCTGAAAAGAGTCAACCTGTTTGAAGTGGAGCGACCTCAAGTGAGGATTGAGTGTGCGGGCCACATGATCGAGTCTGAGGAAATTCAGAGCTACAAGCTGAATCCCAACTTCAATGATGTGGTTAAACACTTTGATGTTGTAAGACTCCCTCTTTTCAAAGTATTAGACCTTATCTCAAGAGCTGTGTTGAGAACATGTTTGCCATTTAAGCATTGATCACACATCCTGTTTCAGAATTACTAAAAGCAGTACTGGTGAGATGTCTTGCTCAGAATGATTTATTACACAATATGAAGTCTTTGTAAGTTGTAGGTTTTTATTTGTGATTGTTTGGTGCATGGTGACTTTTGCTAACATCAAAGCAGTAATTCTATATCTAACGTCCTATTAAAAAAGTAAGCATTAAATATTTGATGAGCATGATTTAATATTAATGGTCTACTACTTGCTTTTATTATCATAACTGCACAATAGCTCATAACGGTGTATGTGTCCTCAGGAACTTCCAGAGCTCGTCTACTTGCATCCTCCTCTTACTATCTTCATAATGGAGCAGCGGGCATTCGGGAGGCTGGTCCTGGTGGGAACTCACTTGGTCCAAAACCTTGTGCAGTTTGGTCCCAGGGATCAAGAGGAGTGGAAAGACGAGGAGGAGGAGCCTGAGGGTATGGAACCTTTTATAGCTCATATGTTTGTGGTTTAAAGGCCAAAAAATAAAGCATCTGCTGTTCTGATATGTGTACATAAATAATTTACATTCAAAAGTGCACCAGACTCTCTTTCTTTATAAACTAGTATAGCATGAAACTTTGCTGAAAAGAGAAGACACACTGACCACACTTATATGCACATTATTCTTATTTAGGATCTATATTATGGTTAAGTTAGAAGATAGTTCTGAATATTAATTAAATTAACTAATTTCTCATTCATGCCCTTAACAGCAACAAACAAGAATTACTTCCAATAAATTACAAAATGAGAGCTCATGAGATTCCTATAGCACTTTTTTTCTTATTTCTTGTATTGTTTGTAAGTCTGATTGATCCAGTGGATGTAGAATTAGAACACTAAATATCCAGTAGAACAGTGGATGCTCTAAATAAGATGTAAGTTGTAATAATATTTCATAATAAGACTGTTTGTACTGTATTTTGATCAAATAAATGCAGCCATGGTGCGCACAAGACACTTCTTTGAAAAACAAAGTATTTTAATCATACAGTATAACTACATTTTGAAAAATATCACTATTTTTGCACTTCTAAACATGGTCGCTGTTGACTGGTTTTTAATACAGAATATAGACTATAGTTTTAAATATGTGACCCTGGACCACAAAACCAGTCTTAAGTGTCAATTTTTCGAAATTGAGATTTATACATCATCTGAAAGCTGAATAAATAAGCTTGGAATGGATAACTATTTAAAAATCTGTAATCTGAGGGTGCAAAAAAATCTAAATATTGAGAAAATTGCCTTTAAAGTTGTCCAAATGAAGTTCTTAGCAGTGCATATTACTAATCAAAAATGAAGTTTTGATATATTTACGGTAAGAAATTTACAAAATATCTTCATGGAACATGATCTCTACTTAATATCCTAATGATTTTTGGCATAAAAGAAAAATATATAATTTTGACCCATACAATGTATTTTTGGCTATTGCTACAAATATACCCCAGCGACTTAAGACTGGTTTTGTGGTCCAGTGTCACATATATTTTCACATAGAAAATTCCTAAACATTCATTCACAATTTTAGAAAAGAAGCCTCCACAGAAGACCACTCCTCTAACCACGGTGATCACCATGGACTTGAGTAGACTTCCTCTGAAGCATAGCAAAATTCCTGTTAACCCATTTAACTTAGTCAAGGTAAGTTCATTAGAACGAACACAGTCTTTAGTGTTCCTCAGATTGCTACTCACCATATGTATGAAACAGTTCAAAATTGTATCTGCCATCTTCCACCACTTTTCAGAGGTTTTGCAAACATTTTTATTCAGACAGCTGCCGTGAATCTGACTCTGCTGCAGCCTAGATTTAAACTGCTGATTTTGTTTGGCCAGAGGAGAATGACACTATTTCGACACACTGTTTCTCCGTCTTAATACTGTAAAGCTGATATAAAGCCACCCAGCTTTATATCAAGCTGATGTAAAGCTGCTTTGACACAATTTGCATTGTTAAAAGCACTATACAAATAATAGTGACTTTACTTGACTTGATGTGGTCATGGGGTATCCAGTCTGGGTGAAATGACGTTAGTTGGCGGCTTTGGGATGTTTGAAATAGCTCCTAATGAGCACATGTTTTAACCATCCACAGCCTGCAGTTATTAAATGTGAAGCCCTTTGCACCCATTAACCTGTTGATTATGGTGTGAATCTGCTGGTTTGTTGAGCGCAGTGAAATGTGTTCCTGTGTCAGTCTGAGCTCCTGCTGTTAGATCACTCTGATTAATTGGGCGGCCACTGCATAGCCAAGACCCCTGCTGACATCCAAATGGGATGCTTTCAATCATGAGTGTGTGCGTTTGGCTTTTAAAAATCTATGTTCATGTAAAGGCCTGTTCACAAATTAAAGGTTCGGAGTGAAACAAGGGTGAGTAAATGAGTTTTAACTTTACAAATAATGTATTGTGGAAAACTGCATTTTCAGTCTCCAATCAAAAAGGCGATTAAAAAAGAGGAGGAGTTAGAGGAGGAGCAACCAGAAAAGGAGGAGCTTGATTGGTGGTCTAAATATTATGCATCACTGGCTGAACTCGAAAAACAGGTGATAAATTGTTTTGATAATAGATTGTATAAACTACGTGTCTTGTTGGTTTTCTCAACATGTAAATGACTTGTTTCTATCTGTTCTTCAGGAGGAGAAAGAGGATGACTTGGAAGATGGACACGATGGAGGTACTATGAGCGCAAGCAGGATTTAATTGTTACTCTATTATAAATGAATCAGCGTTTTTGAACAAATCAGTTGAGTGAATAAATCAATGACTCATTCATAAAGACTGACATCACTTGTATTACTAAATGTATCAACGTCTGAATTTGGAATAGTGTAACAACAGCAAATTCAGACATCTGAATGAAACCACTTGAGCAGAGGCCTAAAACATATTTGGGTGGGTGCTTAAAAATGTATTATCAAATGCATTACATAACAAAGTACCAAATGTAGTTGAACAAGACAGGTTTGTCTGCTGTGTGAATTACTCCAAACACGCACTAAAATCAATTATGGGTGGATTGAAAGTGAAATTACTTCTGAGAAAAGGTCTAGTGTAATTTGTTTGTGGATACCACTTGGTTTGAACTTTCGTGTGTGATGACATTCAGACATTTTTAGTGTGACCTAAGTGGCTACATCCTTTGCTTAGAACATCTGTGTGAATCTGAAGGTAAAGTACTTCATACATGCACTAAAAATCAGCTGTGGGCTGATTTAAAGTGAAATTACTTCTGAGAAAAGGTCTAGCGTAATTTGTTTGTGGATGTCACTTGGTTTGAGCTGTCTTGTGTGATGACATTCACACATTTTTAGTGTGACCTAAGTGGCCACATCCTCTACTTTAGAATGCTTAGGACTGAATGTATTTCAAGGTATCAGTGTAATGTCACATTCTGCAGATGGAGCACCATTGAGCATGTCAGCACTAGAGGCAGAGGATGATGAGGCTGTGATTGAAATAGAGCCGCCTGCTCCAAAGAGGAAGAAAATTGCCACCTTACAGGTTTGACATGTTCTTCAAACTGCAGTCCTTTTATTTTATTCAATACAGTGTTTACAGTGTTTTATATCTAAAACTATTTGCATTATTTGCATTTTCTGTCCTTTTTCTTTGTTCCCACTTTTTTTATTTAATTCCCCAGCTTTACAAGTCTGAACTTGAAAATGAATTCAGTCAGTTCATGGACTGGTTGCACATATTTCCTGTCTACAAAGGCAAATCCAGTCTGGAAGATGAAGAGGAAGATGAAAGTACGAGATATATGGGTAAATATAAGGTGAGATGTGCGTTTTGGCAAGCTTTCATATGCTGGATCAACAGTGTGACAGCATGCATGAAAAAAGTCAAGGATTAGAGGTTAAAGCGGAGCTGTGCTTCATTGCAGGGATCGTTTCTGATATACCCCATCGCACCCGAAGATGAGGATGCAGACTGTCAGATCACTAATGGAATTCCCAAAAATACACCCATCAAAGTCCTTGTGAGGGTATATGTAGTAAAAGTAGGTATCAGTTGTTCAAAACAAATTCCTTTTAAAAAAAAAAAATGAATTTGCTAATTCTGCACAGTTAGTTGACAGAGTGGGCATGAACATTTTAGACAGTTTATATGAATGTATGAGGCAAAGTTTTATATTTTATATGTTGTCATTATTTCTTTTAAGTTGGGCTTTTTTAAATGGGCTATCTATTTTGATCTATTTTTTAAAATCTATTTTTTTGTTATTGATCTTATTGTGAATGATTCATCCATGCTTGTTTCTCTCTCTCGCTCTCTTTCTCTCTCTTTTTAAATCAAAACATCTTAATTTTATGGTGAAGCATTAGACTTCTCTCTGTCTCTCTGGTAATGTATGCCAGACTTCTCCAATCATTTTGTCTGCCTAAACTCTTCTCGTTTCTTAGAACTGACTGCAATCTTGCATTCAGCCTCCATCCAGTCAACAACCAATGCATAAAACCAAGTCCCCCCTCTACATTTTTCTTGATAATCCATTTCACTCTGATGTATATCACAATACAGAAGAAAAGAACTGTTGATACATAGCAACTTTAAATTTAAATTTTTTATTTTTGTATCATCTTTTACATTTTGTAGATAAATAGTCCTGCATGTATGTATACAATAATTAGAAAAATGTTAAATGGTTTTAAATGGAGCATGTCACATTGAAGGGTGCATTGCTTGCCTCCCCTTATATTTTCTGTGCATTGAATCTGAATGTGAACTGTTTATGCTTTTTTTCCCTTTGAACCCCAAGGCAACCAATCTGGCACCCACAGACCCGAATGGAAAGGCAGACCCCTATGTGGTGGTAAAAGTTGGCCAGCAGCAAATGGACAGCAAAAAGCGCTACATTCCCAAACAACTGAACCCAGTGTTTGGAGAGTAAGTGCCGTCTGTTCACAAAATGAATGAATGTTCACAACATTCACTATGGTGGCTGTAAGAATGAAAGATTACATTTCATTTTTCGTAGAGGCTTTTCATGTACAGTATTTTTAACTCTTGGCACATGCACATTGACAGCCTGAACTACAGCTATAGTTAAAACTTGAAAACACCGTGATTTGAGCTATCTGTGATATCATTATTCTCAGGTTTGGTTACTGATTTGATAGCATGAGAACTTGTCTCCCCACAGAGTGTTTGAATTGACCGTGTCCTTCCCCCTGGAGACAGAGCTCACGCTGTATGTGTTTGACCATGACCTTGTTGGCTCTGATGACCTGATTGGTGAGACCCGCGTGGACCTGGAGAACCGTTTCTACAGCCGCCATCGCGCTGGTTGTGGCCTGGCTCTTCATTATGATAAGTGGGTAATGGTTTCAGCCTGTGATGATGGTGGTGATAGTTATTATAATGATATTATTATCTTTGTCGTGACCACTACTGTCGTTGTCATCAGAATTTCTCAAAGCTCACTGACTGCTTTAAGCTCATATTGGAAGAGCTCTCAGAAGATTGTTTGCAGCTGCAACGTTTAAGAGACTGAGATAAATCAGCAGTTTTGTGGCCTGATTTTCATTTGACTCTCTACAGGTTAAATCAGATTAGGATGTCTTGTGATTTCAGGGATGGCTATAATAAATGGAGAGATGCCAAGAAACCCACTGCGATATTATTGGAGCTCTGCCGCAAAAATGGGATTCCATCTCCAGAGTACCGAGAGTCTGAAATTAAAGTTCTCAACAAGATCTTCAAAGTTCCCAATGAGGCTTTTCCAGAAGGTGGAAATACAAGTTTATTAAAATAAAATAAAGGTTATAAAGCACCTTCGTGTAATACAAACAGTAATTTTGTGTTCTGTTTCTTCAATGAAAAAATGAGTTTGGTATGAAAAAGACATACAAAAAATATCCACATCTTTTTATTGTTTTATGGCACTGAACTGCAACGTTTGCTTTTGTCAAAATGCAAGCAACATATATATATATATATATATATATATATATATATATATATATATATATACATATAAGTATATAAAAATTAATATGAGACTTGGATTCTGCAGAGTTGCTGAAGAAGAATAAGAAGACTGAGGAAGACTATGCAGAGCTGGATGAGCATAAAGCTCTGAGTGTCCTGCAGCGCTGGAAGGAGATGAGAGAGTTCTGTGATGGAGCATGTCCTCTGGTTCTTGAGCATGTGGAGGTCCGCTCACTGCTTAACACCGAAAAGCCAGGCCTCCCTCAGGTCAGACTCCATCGCACATACAATGACTGGTTAGCAGTCTTAGTCAAGACCAGTTAGCTTGAATCAAACCATCACTAAAGTCGTGTCCCAAATGACGCACTGTACACTATACACTTATTCAATGCATTATGTACTCAGTCATCTTATGTATGAATTATATAAGGTTATTTTGGCATCCAGCATACCCTCTCGTTATAGGACGTTATTAAAGCTCTGACAGTGTACTTAATTTTTCGGTTAATTGAGTGCATCGTCTGGGCATTTGAAGTACACCTTTTCTTTTTTGGAATTTTCAGTGTGAGCAACACTAGTCACACTATTTATACTAAAAATGGCATAGAATAGTGCATAAATTGGAACGCACCATTGTACATAATCATATCTCGTAAAGTAATTTCTTATGTCTTTGTCTTTGACATGGCAGGGTTATGTTCACATGTGGATTGACATGTTTCCTGTGGATGTACCTCCACCACCACCTGTTAATATCAAACCTAGACTTCCAGAGAGGTAATCAGGACATTGCACATTCATTATGTTAAAGCAATCTGTGTTCCAAGAGCAAAGTGTTCACCAAAAAGACATTGAAAGAAAATTAAAGATCTGAAGATTACTTTCTACACTTCTCTCAAGAATAATAATTAGCTTATGTGCAATATTTGTGTAATGAGAGAATATTTATCCCTGTGTTTCTAGTTATGAGCTGCGTGTGATCATCTGGAATACTGATGATGTCGTACTGGATGATGTCAATCCGTTCACTGGAGAGCCATCAAGTGACATCTATGTTAAAGGGTCAGAATACACAAGAAATGAAATAGCCCAGAAAATCTAAAGTGGTCCCACTTTATATTAGGTGGCCTTAACTACTATGTACTTACATTTAAATTAATCATTTGGTACAATGCACTTATAGCGTACATACATGCTTTTACATTGTACTTACATTTTTAAAAATACCTATATGTAATTACATCTGTAATTAATTTCTGTAATTACATTTATAATTACACTGTTGACCCATCCCTTACACCTTAACCCACCCTTAAACCTACCCATACCACCAAACCTGTCCCTAACCTTACCCGTATCCCACCTCAATAGCAGCAATAGTGTTTTGCAATACAATATGAACACAATAAGTACATTGTACTTATTTTTTATGTAAGTACATAGTAATTAAGGCCACCTAATATAAAGTGTGACCTCTAAAGTTTCTTTGATGCCACTTTACAGTTCTCTGTTCCATATCAAATTTAATAGTAATATTCCATTAAAAAAACAAAGTTTGGATTCCATAATATTATTTTTTTTAAGAAATTAAACCTTTTATTCAGCATGGATGCATTAAATTAATCAAAAGTGGAAGTAAGACATTGTCTTTATTTAAAGATTATAATATATTAACTATGTATTATATTAAAAAAAAAAAAAAAAAAATATATATATATATATATATATATATATATATTAAATAAAACTAGTTATTTTAATTAGTAATAATGTTTCACTATATTTATTTTATAAATTAATGCAGCCTTGATGAGCATAATGGATTTTAAACATTAAAAAATATATAATTATTACAATTTTATTTTTACATTCACCAGATGGATTAAAGGTCTGGAAGATGAGAAACAGGAGACGGACGTGCATTTTAATTCCCTCACTGGTGAAGGCAACTTCAATTGGCGCTTTGTCTTTCACTTTGACTATCTTCCTACTGAGAAGGAGATTATCTACAAGAAGAAGGAGTCCCTCTTCGCCCTTGAGGAGACTGAATTCCGCCAACCGTCTGTTCTGGTGCTGCAGGTCTGGGATTATGACCGCATCGGTTCCAATGACTTCTTGGGTTAGTGGTTGTAGTTACTAGTCAAGGTTTCATGGATGAAATTTTGTAGTTAGTCAGTAAAAACATAAATTTCTTTCCAGGATCCATAGAGTTGCGTCTCAGCGATATGGTCCGTGCATCAAAATCATCCGAGCAATGCAGCGTCAAGATGGCCAAAGACAAAGCTGGCCCTCGCTTCTCCATCTTCCGCAGCAAGAGGATGAAGGGCTGGTGGCCGCTTATCAAACTGAAGAGCCAAGAGGACATTGAGAGAGAGGAGAGGGAGGCAGAACAAGAGAAGAAAAACAAGAAGAAGAAGAAAAAGAAGTCTAGCAAGCGTAGCCAAATGAAACCAGAAGATCTGCAGTTTGTGGACAACAGTGGAAACACCTTCCTTCTAATGGTACAAGCACTTTGTCAGTGCACCAATAAAGAGAGAAATCAATGTGGTTTATTTTGTAAAGGTAGACTCAAACTCTTCATTCATTAATGTGGTTTGCAGGGTAAAGTAGAAGCAGAGTTCCACCTAGTGACAGCTGAAGAAGCCGAGAAGAACCCTGTGGGAAAAGCACGCAAAGAACCCGAACCTCTGGACAAACCAAAGTAAGAGACTAAAACACACTATCTGTGCATATATAGATATTCATATCAGTTTGCATCTTTATTGTGTACTTACTAAAATGTGCTACATAAATATTATTTTGTTCCCTTAAGCCGCCCCAAGACATCCTTCAACTGGTTTGTGAACCCCTTGAAAACCTTTGTGTTCTTTATCTGGAAGAAGTACAAGAAGTACATCATTGCTTTGGTCATTTTGGTTATCCTGGGGATCTTCCTCTTCCTCATCCTCTACACCCTGCCTACACACATCAGCCAGCTTATTGTCAATGGATGAGATGATGGAAATGCACATAAACAAAGAAATGTACTGATCAACAGGGGAAATAATTGTACATAGCCATTATTTACTCTTAATAGGAAAGACAAAAGCAATGATAACTAGAATCAGACTTTAACAATAAAAACAATTGCCTGTTAAAGGTGCAGTAAGCCATTTCTGACTATCACTGTTGATATTTAAAATGACCAAAACAAACACGCCCCTACCCAAAATGATCACACCCCTATCGTGATAGCTCCACCCCCAAATTCACAAATAGGCAATGCAATTGCCCCCCTCCCCCATCAATAGTGAACACGCCCCTTACTGGTCATTGGCTAAGTGTGTTTTGGTGCTCAGTCTGATCCACTTTCAACAGTGTTTCTCAGAAATCGCTTACTGCGCCTTTAATAAATTCAGTGCAGTTTAATGCTTTATGATTCCATGTACACTGATGTTCAAAAGTTTTAAAGAAATTAATCATTTTAATCAAATAAGTGCAGCCTTGGTGAGTTTTAAAAACTCTTTTTTAATTCAATTGTTTAATGTTAATTTCCAATCATGCTGCTGCTATTAAATATATTATTTTTATTTTATTTTATATGTATTCTAGGACTGTTTTGTCAATAAAGTGATATGGTATGGAAAGTATATACATCAAAAGCATTGCCTGTCAGAACTTCACTTGTCTTTTTTTCAAGTTTAGGGTTTTATTTGCAGAACTAGAAAATTCAGCAATTTGAGGTTCATGACAGAAGCCTGTTCTACAGAGATACACAGCAGTAAATTTGATAAATGAAATGAGCTCCAGCCTGGTCACAGTATATGCTACAGCTTCAGTGACACTGCTGCTCAGTGTGCTTGATGATATGACAAATAGAAACCAACATCCATAAAAAAAAATGTGTATTGCATTCAGGAACATGCTTCCTGCATCTTTAGAAAAGAGACTTTTCTCATGCAGCGCAATAATATAAAACGTGACAAAATGTGCCTTAGTGATAGTAAATTATGTTTCAGCACTCTCATTCCGGGCTGATCTCAGAGTACATGATCTAAACCCACTCATGTGAGATAATTGTCTGTGATATAGAGAAGGGTAATTATATAGAATCCACCAGTGAAGCCTTACTGTCACATGGGAATACAACTAAAAACTAGCAGCTAATGGACATGCAAATGATCACGTAATAATAACCACAGTTTCCATGGTTATGCTCCTGAACTGATCAGTGCGATCTATACATCATCGCTCCTCAGTGTTACGGACGGGATGTCACAAAAAAGTGACCCTTAAGGTATTCTCTAAAATATTATGTGAATACCATGGTACCTGGATATGGTATTCATCTACATACCATCACCATGATGCAGGAGATCCATTTTATTTTCATCTCAGTTTAAATTGGATTGTCACTTTCATTTTATCAGCTTCCATCAGCCACAGCAACTTTTAGGAGTGAATAAATTTATGAATTAATCTACAATATTTTGCAATATTTGACTTTTTTATGAGTTTGTTTTCAGTGTAGTCACCTTAAAGTAGGTCTATATATTTTTACAGTGCATGGGCTTTAGGCATCCAGCCACCACAGTGTGAGTTGTGAATGAACAGCTTGGGAATGTGCAGCAGGGGTCACATGGCTCTCTGCAGGGCCGTTTGGGCTGTCTTGGGTAGAAGGGAGCCTGCGGCTGACTGAGTGAAACTCTAATCAGAGGTGACAGCTGGGATAGGTGACTTCCAGGCCTTTTATTAATGATGCGTTATGTTGTGCTCTTTTCTACACTCTCAAATGGCAGGCATTGTGCGGAAATCTCTTTCCCTCTTGGAAAAGTTTTTTTAGTTTTCTGATGTTCTCTCTTAAATAGTTGTGGTGTTTTGTTTGTGAATGAGTCAGAATTTTGAATGAATCATTAACCTGAATGAACTGATTTCTGAAGAGCCTACTGAATGAATACGCCCTTCACTGAACAAGTCGATGGGGTTTAAAATCTGAACGACACAAGTCTGTGGATAAACAAACCAGGGCATCACATTTTGTTAAAAGAACCAGTTAAATGATTCAGTGTTTCACTAAAAACACAAAAAGACACTTGTCGCCACCTACTGGCGTAGTGTAACCTGCAAAAATCAGTCACCGAATAAATCAGTAAATGAACGGATTCAAAAGATTCGATTCTTTGGATGAATCAAAATCCCCACTGTAACTATGTGCATACTATCCATCCTAAATTCTGAGATATTAGTAATTTTAAATACTATTTAGGGCAGATAGGGTGGATAGTATGCACGTTGGGACACAGGGTAAGTCTTTAATACAGTGATACAGCTATGTTTATATACAGTCGTGGCCAAAAATATTGGCACCCTTGTTAAATATGATCAAAGAAGGCTGTGAAAATTAATCTGCATTGTTAATCCTTTTGATCTTTTATTTAAAAAATTTCACAAAAATCTAACCTTTCATTGGATAATAAGAATTTAAAATGGGAGGAAATATCATTATGAAATAAATGCTTTTCTCAAATACACGTTGGACACAATTATTGGCATCCCTAGAAGTTCCTATAAGTAAAATATTTCTGAAGTATATTCCCATTCATATTCACAATTTTGAGCACTCTAGGGTGATTATGAACATAAAATTATCCAGCCATGGCTTCCTGTTTCACAGAAATATAAATAGGAGGGAAAACAAAGCCCAAATTCCCTTAATCATCCATCACAATGAGAAAAACAAAAGAATATATTTCTGATGTGCAGCAAAAGATAATTGAGCTTCACAAATTAGTGAAGTGGCTTTAAGAAAAGAGCTAGAGCAGTGAAAATCCCCATTTCCACCATCAGGGCAATAATTAAGAATTTCCAATCAACATAAAATGTTATAAAACTGCCTGGAAGAGGACATGTGTCTATATCGTCCTAATGCACGGTGAAAAGGAGAGTTTGAGTGGCTAAAGACTCTTCAAGGACCACAGCTGGAGAATTGCAGAAAATAGTTGAGTCTCAGGGTCAGAAAACCTTAAAAAAAAATTGTCAAACTGCACCTACATCACCACATGTTGTTTGGGAGGGTTTCAAGAAAAATTATTCTCGCTCATACAAAAACAAACTCCAGCATATTCAGTTATCAGACAAGACTGGAACTTCAAATGGGACTGGCTTCTATGGTCAGATGAAACTAAAAAATGAGCTTTTTAGCAGCAAACACTCAAGATGGGTTTGGTGAACACGGGGATAAAAAGTACCCCATGTGTACAATTAAATATACTGCTGTTCCAGTCCTCTGACCTGAACCCTATAGAAAATGAGTGGGGTGAACTGAAGAGAAGAAGCACCAACATGGAGCTGGGAATGTAAAGGGTCTGGAGTGATTCTGGATGAAGGAATGGTCTCTGGTCTCTTGTCAGGTGTTCTCTAACCTCATCAGGCATTATAGGAGAACATTTAGAGCTGTTAAACTGGCAAATGGAGATTTCAAAAAGTATTGAATAAAAGGGTACCGTTAATTGTGGCCAATGTGCATTAGAGAAAAACATGCATTTCATAATGATATTTCCCCCATTTTAAATTCTTATTATCCAATCAAAGGTTAGATTTTTGTTAGATATATGCACAGGTGAATGATAACATAGCCCTAATAATGCACAGTTTTAATACATCAGAGAAAAATATCTCATAATAGCCTATACAGTAGGGCAAAAAAGTATTTAGTCAGCCACCATTTGTGCAAGTTCTCCCACTTAAAAAGATGAGAGAGGCCTGTAATTTTCATCATAGGTCTACCTCAACTATGAGAGACAAAATGAGAAAAAAAAAAAGATCCAGAAAATCACATTGTAGGATTTTTAAAGAGTTTATTTGCAAATTATGGTGGAAAATAAGTATTTGGTCACCAATAAGTATCTCTCAATACTTTGTTATATACCCTTTGTTGGCAATGACAGAGGTCAAACGTTTTCTGTAAGTCTTCACAAGGTTCTCACACACTGTTGCTGGTATTTTGGCCCATTCCTCCATGCAGATCTCCTCTAGAGCAGTAATGTTTTGGGGCTGTCGCTGGGCAAAACGGACTTTCAACTCCCTCCAAAGATTTTTGATGGGTTTGAGATCTGGAGACTGGCTAGGCCACTCCAGGACCTTGAAATGCTTCTTACGAAGCCACTCCTTCATTGCCCGGGCGGTGTGTTTGGGATCATTGTCATGCTGAAATACCCAGCCACGTTTCATCTTCAATGCCCTTGCTGATGGAAGGAGGTTTTCACTCAAAATCTCACGATACATGGCCCCATTCATTCTTTCGTTTACACGGATCAATCGTCCTTGTCCCTTTGCAGAAAAACAGCCCCAAAGCATGATGTTTCCACCCCCATGCTTCACAGTAGGTATGGTGTTCTTTGGATGCAACTCAGCATTCTTTCTCCTCCAAACATGACAAGTTGAGTTTTTACCAAAAAGTTCTATTTTGGTTTCATCTGATTCTCCCAATCCTCTTCTGGATCATCCAAACACTCTCTAGCAAACTTCAGACGGGCCCGGACATGTACTGGCTTAAGCAGGGGGACACGTCTGGCACTGCAGGATTTGAGTCCCTGGCGGCGCAGTGTGTTGCTGATGGTAGCCTTTGTTACTTTGGTCCCAGCTCTCTGCAGGTCATTCACTAGGTCCCCCCGTGTGGTTCTGGGATTTTTGCTCACAGTTCTTGTCGGGGTGAGATCTTGCGTGGAGCCCCAGATCGAGGGAGATTATCAGTGGTCTTGTATGTCTTCCATTTTCTAATAATTGCTCCCACAGTTGATTTCTTCACACCAAGCTGCTTACCTATTGCAGATTCAGTCTTCCCAGCCTGGTGCAGGTCTACAATTTTGTTTCTGGTGTCCTTTGACAGCTCTTTGGTCTTGGCCATGGTGGAGTTTGGAGTTGGACTGTTTGAGGTTGTGGACAGGTGTCTTTTATACTGATAACGAGTTCAAACAGATGCCATTAATACAGGTAACGAGTGGAGGACAGTGGAGCCTCTTAAAGAAGAAGTTACAGGTCTGTGAGAGCCAGAAATCTTGCTTGTTTGTAGGTGACCAAATACTTATTTTACCGAGGAATTTACCAATTAATTTTTTTAAAATCCTACAATGTGATTTTCTGGATTTTTTTCCCCTCATTTTGTCTCTCATAGTTGAGGTATACCAATGATGAAAATTACAGGCCTCTCTCATCTTTTTAAGTGGGAGAACTTGCACAATTGGTGGCTGACTAAATACTTTTTTGCCCCACTGTATCATAGATAATCTGGTGACAGTTGCATAAACTATAGACTAGTCATAAAGGTTAGTCATATAAGTCAGTTACATAAAACGGTAGATCTAATTTGAATCTAAAAGTAAGATTGATTACTACACTGCTAGTTAAGTCTAGTGGCTATGTTTATGCAACTGGCCCCTGATGGTATTATTATTGTTTTTCAAATTGCACTTGAAAACGCCATCTCTACTACCAGATAATATACTGACCACAGCAGATGCTTATAATAGTTTCACCAGTATTAACCACCCCAGCCATTGATGTGCTTTGTGGAGACCATTGACCAACTGCGCATGCGTACTATCAAACAGTCAGCGCTAGACTGACACTAAAGCCGTCCTGTTTCCTCTTTATGCGCTTTCGCCACTATAGCCAAACATAACACTGCTGCACTTTACTTTGCTGCTGTGGTGACTTTTCAAACAGCTTGACACCAACTTCCTCACCGACAATATTATCATTTTTAATGGGCTTGCTGTGAAACATTTTTTTTTATAATTTGCATGTTCTTAATTTTCCTCCAAAATGCCTGAGTTCATATCAGTGGAGGAGTTTATCGCGGAGACTTTGGAGGACTACAGCTCTCCCACCACATCTTCCTTCTACACCAAAATGACAAGTTGCCGAAATTCCGCCAACAATATCGAGGAGGTATGAGAATATGCTTTCATCTGCTGCCTTCTGCTGTAATCGCTTATGTCTTTGACAGTTAAGTTGTACAACATTATGAATGAAACGAAGGTGTTCTGTCCTCCGTCAGCAGCAGCAGCAGGTCTCATTATGTCTTTGTCTTTATCCTGTTTCAATGCAGAACTGCTTAGTCCAATGAACGTGTTGGCTTTCATGTATTTTTCTCCATGAACACTGCTTCAAACATTACTACAGCAGACACTGATGCTCTTTGTCTTGTTGAATCCTTTGGGCTGAGCGCAGCCTATTTCCAACACCACAAACCATGTGATTTCAAGCTAAATCCTCAATGAAACTATCGAAAATTATTGTATTCATATAACCAGTGTGCTTTTAAAATAGTTCAAATGTTTAAATAGCATGTATCCTCTCGTTTTTATGTGGTGCTGTACAACTGAAAGAGGAAGGATAACAGATATTTCATTGCGCGTTAACGTACGTTTCCTCGTCGTTATTGCACATTATATTGCATCGAATGCTTTGCAATCTTTCCGTTTTTGTAGTAATATATTTCACGTTTTACTTCGTATTTTCCCGCTAGCTTGTGCTTCTCATCGCCTATCCCTCCTCGTGCGTCAATACGAGCTTCTGCTGTATTTTCACGAGCACGTGCCTTTCATCCAGGGTTTATTGAGCTGCATAAACAAAAGCCGGCTTAGGATTCATGGATCTTCTGGAGCTAAGGAACCAGCCTGTAATTTTTTCTGGATCAGCATCCTTTGTTGTTGTTGTTGTTGAAACAACCTTCCAACGAACCAATCATTGCCATTTGTTTTTAGGGTTAGCGATGGGATGATTGGTTGATAGGGATGTTGCTCCAGGATCAGAAAAGGATGCTGTTAGTGAAGCTCATGTTGTATAACGAAAATAGTGCTCGTGTGAGGTATTTTCACTGTTGTTTGCCAAGAGGCATCATTTACAAAAATAAATAAATAAATAAATAATAATAATAATGTATTTTTATTGTTTGTTTGTTTGCTTTATAAACATACATTTATTCATTATTTAAACTGACCTGAAAACAGTGTGATTATTTTGTTATTGTTTATTTTGACACAGCACAGGTCATCCTCTTCCTAATAAACCAAAGCTAATTTTTTATTCACACTTGTCTACATTTTCAGACCCCCAGTTGTGCCAATTTGAGGCATACAGCCGGGTCAGGGTGGTAACAATTGAATGATGACTGCTTTAATAAGAGTGACATAGTGGAATGTGAAGTAACCATGGTGATGACCTGGCCTGTGCAATACACAGCCATACAAATTGAACAGTGCACTGCATTACATGCTTGATTGTTTGGGCTTCATGAGACAGGATGGGACCCTTAATATCTAGTCAGCCTTGCACACGCACAGCCTCAGGGGGGTTCAGGACAAAAGCGATATAAGAGAATCTGAGTGGTGGTCTGGTTTTTCTTCCGAAGAGTCAGCTACCACTATCTAAACCATTCCTCATCCTTCATAACCTGACTGTTCTCAGACCAGACTTCATCAATGAAGGACACCTCTGTGTAATCTGCCTTAGTGCAGATTTACAGGCACTGAAGTAAATCCGGCTGCTCAAAACAATTATTAGAAGCTCTGGAGGGCAAGCATATGAAATAATATTTGAACTTGCCACATACCTGATAGTTTAGAAAATTAAAGAGGAGGAAGTGAGAGGGAAATAAGACAACACAGATGCTTTGCCTTAATCTGCACTGACCTCAAGAGAGATAATGGGAACCCCATGCTATAATAGAGTCTGTGTTTAGGTCATGTGACTTAATGACAAAGCAGGAACTGAAAAGATTTCCCTGGACATTTCTGTTGATGATCCAATACACACCTGAACTATCTCTCTTCAACACAACATTGTGCTTGTCTATTCCCATTGTATATTGCCGAAAGTAAATTGAAATGAGAGACGATTGGGGATTAGCAGAGGCACCGGAGAGGAATAATGAAAGATAATTGGAGTGCTTGGATAATCTGCTGCACCAGCAGGAGTAGCCGAGGCTGTTGTTGCACGCCTTGTTTTTCCCATATAAAGTAATGCAGAGTTACCCATTCATTCGGAATGGAGACACCTGATATTACTATTATCTTCATTCCTGGAGCATTTGAGGAGAGTAGGATGAACAAAGGCATAGTAGGTTTTTCCTCAGGTTTCTTAAAGGTACACTCAGTATTCTTGTTTTCTAATAAAAAGTTTTAAACATAGTGTTTTTTAAAATAATACTACCAGGTGCATCATTAAAATAAAATTGAATTAAATTAATTCAATAGGAAAAAGTAATTGATAACCCATTTGACGTTGCCCTGTAGCCTTGTTTCCCCAGGGACCCAGTTAAATGCATTACTGTCAATTACTGCAGTGCTTAATGCTATGAAAGCCAGTTTGATGCATTTACTAGTGATTTCACAATCATGGATCCCATTTTCTTATGGACTTGATGGGACAGTTCAATGAAAACACTGCCATTGTTTACTCACTGCCATATCATTAAAACCTGTATGACTTTTTTCCTCTGTGGAACATAAAATAGTATATTTTAAGTGTCTCAGTGTGTCTCACTTACGGTGGAAGTCAATGGTAACCAAAACTATTTGGTTATCAGTATTTCCTTAGAAGAAATTCATACAAGTTTGGGATGACATGAGGGTGAGTTAATGATGACAGAACAGTTATTATTGGGTGAACTATCACTTGGTTTATTTTAGTATGTCATAAAGCCCCGTTGTGACCACACCTTTTCAAAGGAAGTGGCATCAGCATGTAATTTTATCCCATACAACATCTGCTGACTTCATGATAAACCTGCTCGGCATTCTTCATGCTGCTGAGCTTCATCTGAGTGGGTTTTATGCTATTTCTGAACAAGTGTGTGTGTGTCTGTCTCAGACCACTCTCTGTCTTTAGAGCACTGTGGACACAAAATAAATAGCATGCCTTACCACTTTATATGAGACCCACTGGTCTAAATGAGTGGTCATAGCACTTCTGGGCTGCATTTCTATGGGCTATCCCAGATACCAGTGGGAACATGACCCGTCACATTTTACCTTATCTTGCAGTCGACAGTTAATAACTGAGAACGTAAACTCATGGTGGTGTGATGGGTTTCACTTCTGGCCTTCTTGGTTAAGTAGCTGAAGAGAGTGAATTGTGTGGGCTTTGCTTCATTAAGCACAAAAGAGGGAGATAAACATCTGGTTGTGCTCCTCAATTATAAAATGCCTCAGAGCTCAAAACATTATTACTGCATGTCTCATGGTGGATTTGTGACTTGAAACATTGGGGCTTTTATGTTTTAGTACAGAAGCTGTTCTGTTGTGGTGAATAATTAACATTTTTTCGATAAATTTAAACACTGTTTTCTCCCAAGGAAAAGAAATTAACTTTGGAAAAGGACCTGAAAGAAATAATGATAATACAATTTTAATTAAAATGTAGAGTTACGTCTACACTGGTGCTTTGTACAATGACTGGGAATTTTTTTTTTTGGTGAACTATATAATAAAATTTTTAAATGGTATATTATATTATAATATTATCACATATTAAAGTATTATTTCATGTTAGAAAACCAGATCAATTTTGGTTCAGCTAGTCATTTATTTCTAAATTTAAAAGGGACATTGGATGAAATTTTCACATTTTTAGCATTTATTTTTATTTATTTTTTTGCATTTTGTTAGGTTCTTGCGTGTCTGCCAGCTCAGAAAAGCTGAAAAGAAAACACGCAGCCAGCTTGTTTGCGCTGTCTGAGCCTGAAACTGTGTCATCTAGTGAGATCTAGGTTTCAATTGGCAGCCAGTTTCTACATAGATAGCTGGCTATACTGATTGGCTTCATCACTCTGTCTCCTCTTCACCAATAAGCTGGTGTGTAGTGCGTGTTCTGGCGCAATATGGCTGCCGTTGCATTATCCAGGTGGATGTTGCACATTGGTGGTGGTTGAGGAGATTCCTCTCTTCTATGTAAATCCAGAAAAGCACTATATAAATGTAACTAATTCTAATTCTAATTCTAATTCTAATTATTATTTGAATAAGACCACCTCTGAGCCATATACAGTCCAAGGCAGCAATTAACACAGAAGAGAGGGGTGGGGTGTCTCATTTAAAGAGCCATACACCAAAATCGCTGTCAACAGAGCTGTCATTGACAAGGTAAAAAGGGTGTTGTTTTACACGACCATTGAGGAATTTTATCCAAAGTATATTGTAGACATTTTATAAAGACCCTAAAGAATCATACCAACTTGTGGAAAATGGGCATCCGATGTCTCTTTTAATTTATATATATATATATTACATATAATATTACATCCCATTTTGGGATATTATTTTATATAAGCATGAAAAATATTCATTTTTTCACATTTTCAAGTAAATTATTCCTTTAACTCTAAATTTGAGATCCATCCATCCATTCTCTAAACTGCTTTTCTTCTGTTGGGTCTTCTGTAGATTAAATTTTGTATTTCATGTTATAATATAGTATCCCATATTAACATATTATTCATATGATCAACATTCACAGCAAATAGTTTAAACAGAGTTTCTAGCATAAGGGAACATGCCATGCTGTCCATAAATATGTAATGCTTCTCTCCCAGGTATATAGGAAGAGAAGGATGGCATTTCTTTTGTCAGTGTAACTGAATCAACATCACTGTATCTGTTTACCCTGAGTATTTATGGCTGGTCTTGTTTTGTTCTATCCTTTCTATGTGTGCTATAGGGAATTTAACAACCATTTTCATGTAATAGCACTAAATGCACACAAAAGCCAAAAGGCCAGGCACCATTGCTGCCATAAAGAACAAAAGGGCAGTGAGGTTAGCCATGCTGAGTACAGAATTCTCACTCTGCCTAGTCAGGGGAATGTGAATTTAAGCATGGAATGCTGTTCCAGGTGAACCACCGCACGGTTGAATTGTTATTGGCCCAGTATACACATAACAGAGCTGACTGGAAGGGCTGAAGTTAAGAAAGTCAAACATCCTTGATGTAAAACAAGCTGTTCTTAATGTGATGATTTCCTGTTTTCTTAGCTTAAGGGTCATCGGAAGCCCATTTTCCACAAGTTGGTATGATTCTTGAGGGTTTTAATGAAAAGTCTATAACATACTTTGGTTAAAATTTCTCAATGGTAGTGTAAAACAACACCCTTTTTACCCTGTCAAAATCAGCTCTGTTTTCAGCAAGCCGTTTTAGTCCATTTTCCTTAAATGCTAATGTGCATTTCAAAACATTTCAGTTCAAACAACTTGTAAAAGTGCATGTCGCATTCCGATGACCCCTTTAAAGGAAGTGTTACATAAAGCATAAAGCATATAAAACTAGTCCATTCAACTTATACACTATATTCTGTCTCCTGAAGCTATATGATAGTTTTGTGTGAGGAACAGTCCAAATTTCAGTAGAAAATCCTGTGCTGAAAATTCTGTCAGCATAGAAGCTTCTCGTTTTGTTTTCCACAGAATATAAGAAATCATTTAAGTTTGAGGGTGAGTAAATAATGCCAGCATTTTCATTTTGGGATCCCTTTAAGTGTTGGTTGATGATTTTAAGTAAGTCAGATGATTTGAGATCACACTCAAAGTGTTTCTCAATCGTGCTGTTTGAGGAGTTCATTACAGGCTCTCTGAACTAATAACAGTGAATTACATTTTCCTCTTCACACTATCATGTGTGACACCAATGAATATTAATTGCTTATAATCCTTTTATGCTGCCATTTGACAAGCCTGTTTCCTTAGAGAGTAAAAACAGCAAGATAAGACATGAGTGTCAGAGACAGAGGTCCTCGGCTTTGAAACAGGAAGAAGTCTCCATAGAAACTGAAATATTTTTTTAAAAGGAAGTTGATTTCAAGGCTAAGGAGAACAAAGATTCTAGTTAATTTCAGTTTTCTGCATAGGCATTTTGTAGAGTTTTTGAAAATGCTTTCGTACACTTAACACACAGTACCAGTAAACAGTGTTATGGACATGTTGCGGAAGCAGTCAATGTTTAGGATCGACACCCATATTTACTGTCCTGTTCGCTCCGTTGTCTGCTGAGAGTGCGTAACATCCTACGAGATCAGTTACACCCAGCACATCACCTATTCCTCCTGGTGCCCTCAGAGAGACGATACCAGGCCATCAGAGCCGGAACCAGCAGACTGGCCTACAGCCTCCATCCCAGTGCAGTGAGACTGCTGATTGAACATTCTTCTAATCTGAAACCAGCCCATCACATACACCACACTTCTTTTTCTACAAAACTGCGACTATGCATTGCTGCAGTATTTACACCATATCTCACATCTGCAATATATTTTCATATGGACAATAATTCCTTCCTATGTCTCTGCTGTTTGTTTGTTTGCAGTACTTGCTTTTGAGGTCAACACCAACATCTCAAAATCCAAACCACAACCGAACAAACCGAACAGTGAAATGAGTCAATTTCACTCAAATAATAATGAAAGTTCATTAGACTTAATTGAAATAAGTTCTGTAAACTCAAAATGTTGTTGTAGTAAGGTGAACTTAAAATGATTGCATTTTCTAGTTCCCAGCATGCTTTGCATCAGACAACAAGGATGATAAATGCAGAAATTAAGTGTTATTTTGTGTGTTTTTGCACAAGATTAACATAGAGAGACACAAGTTAGTACTTAAATGTTGTGTTATGTTAAGATTTACATAGATTTCTGTTATGTTGGTTTTGTAGTGTTACCATTGTGGTGAAGAGTAGAGCTTGTGGTTAGGTTGAGGATGGATAGCAAAACTTAAAGACTATATATACTGCATGTTGTTTGATTATTTACTTGCAAGTGTGTTGTGAGTCTTTTAGATAACTACATTAGCATGCCAGTGTGCTGTTGCAAACTAGCACTTAACTATAAAGATCTGAATGAATGTGCTGTTTATGGAAGTAAGTTGTATATAATTATCATTGTGATGAGTGGGGTGGGATCATGGAAGTGAGGCTTGGATTGGCTCCCATGGCTCTCAGCCCCGCCCCACTTGTCATAAAAATTTTAAGCTCTACTAACTTTAAAAAATGTAGTTCGTTTACTCAAATGTTTTGAGTATTCTTAACTTATCGGCTTTTACAGTGTGTATAGTTTGAATATCCCTTACACTCAGGTGTACGTCACAATATAAAAGAAAAGATCACAACTTCTGTTTCACTTTAAAAACTCAAACACAGGACATATTCATCTGCTGTGTGAATGTGGCCATCTAAAAACCACCTAGAACACACTAGCAACCACATAGCAGTGTGTTAACACTCAGAACAGCTAAGTGACCACATAGCTATGACTTTAAAACCTGTCAAAGTGTATTCCAGCCTTTGTATTCCGGCTGTTGTCATTGAGCTCATGTGCAATGTTTTTCTTCCTTACATTGATTTATGGGTATATGATAGGGGTGTGATAGTAAAAGCACTGTTTTGAGTTGATTTACATGTTGCAGTGCTGTTTGTCCTGGAACAAGAGCTGCATTACACTATTAAATGTACTGTTGTAGATGACTGACTTTTCAGTTTGATCTTCAGTGGCACGTAAAAAAACATGGCAGCTGCTCTTTCTTTTTTTCTTAACTGGAGCAAACAAATGTCTTTTCCAAAAGCATTCCGGGGACTCCCTCAAGTCATAAACCCAAACCTTTCTTTTGTGCCTAATAAGACTTTGGAGATTTAGCTTTTTGTAAAAATGTGATTAAATCACCTGTGGTTAAAAAGATGGGCACTGTTGGCAATGCTGATGGGATATGAGCTATAGGGAAGTGTTACAATTCTGCAGGGTTTCATTCTCCACCCTAAGGAACAAACTGTTTATCCTAAATGAAGGGAGGGATAATTGGGACAGACATCCACACAGGAAATACTGTTTCCCATTACAGATATGAAGAAACTAGACTGTCAAACTCAGGCGTGTTGTGACACTATGAAATAAAGTCTGGAATCATGTTTGTAGATCCCCATATGGTGGTTGGAAATAGCTTAAATGAGCCAAACTGTTGAAGACTTCACCGCAGTTCACTATTCTGAACCACACGCAGCAATGTATCATGCTCTCAGATGGCAGGCTGTAAACAAGCAACTATGAAGCTGTTAATGAATTTTTCCTTGTTTGCTCTTGCTTATTTAGTGACACGACAATCAGACTTCATGCTCTAGTAAGTCTACATAATTCATGTAGCTAGATTAGTTTTTATTATAGAAAATGTGGCAGGTGTAATTTCAGCAGTCCAGTTTCAGAGGGCAAGCTCACTGGGTCTTTCATTATTTCATAATCATTTCACGATTGCATGTAATTGCTGTTTTTGAAACAAGAAATGTTTTTCTGTAAGGAGCCGTTTCAAGTTCTGTTTGTGTCCCTGTATATGTGTGTTTCCTTGTGTTTGTGTGTATTTCAACACAGTTTAAACAAATTGAAGTGGTCTGGAATGAAAATACATTTACATTTATCCATTTGGCAGAAGCTTTTATGCAAATTGACTTACACTGAATTCAAGGTACCATTTCAAAGTTTGGGGTTGGTAAGATCTTTTAAAGAAGGCTAAATTTAATTGATCACAAAAACAGTAAAAACACTAATATTGTGAAATATTCTTAAAATGTAAAATAACTGTTTTCTATTGTAATATATTTTAAAATGTAATTAATTCCTGTCATGGCAAAGCTACATTTTTTGCATAAATTACTCCAGTCTTCACTGTCACATGATCCCTCAGAAATCATTCTAATATTCTACACGATTTGATCTTCAGAAACATTTCTTCTTAATATAAATGTAATAAAATAAAAATCGTGTTATTTTTTGGGGGGATTCTTTGGTGAATAGAAAGGTTCAAAAGAACAACATTTAAGTTGAAATAGAAATATTTGTACCATTTTAAGTCACTTTTGATCAATACAATGTGTTTTTACTAAATAAAAGTATTAATTTCTTTCCAAAAAAAAAAAGAAAACTGTTGAATGAAACCCAGACTGAATCGATCCCATGACCTCACCAGTGCTAGTGCCATGCTCTACTTTATGAGCTAAAGGGAAAACCGTGTGATATTTTATTGTTAAATTTTACATATTCACTAATCCTGTTTAAAACTGTGTAATATCTTCATGTGAATTCATTGTTGGTGATACCCTTATTTTTTTCTTTCCTTTAACAGGCCTTGGACTCTGACCGCACAATCTTGCAGAAAATGAAGAAAGCAGCCAAAGCAAAGCACATCTCTGGCCAAGGTAACATGAAATTACATTGAATCTATTGGGTGTATTTGTGTTTACATATGTGAGAAAGAACCTGAAAAGGTATCATTTCTCAGTTATTCGGGTGCTAGCAACATTTTGTCACAAATATCTTTACTATGCCACCGTAGTTGTTTTTTGAATTTCATGCACATTAGTCTGTAAGCTGCATTCATTTAGTCTTTGAATCTGTATTAATTCATTAGAGAGATTGACAGCGTATGCAAAACATTTCCTCCGGCTCAACTATCTATGAATATGAATGAAGTAGAAGGCAGATGCCCCCTATGAGACCCAATCACGTCAACATCTCTATCTGTTTTTTTAGTGTCATGTGCTTTTAGCCAAATCCCCATGTTTTCTCAGTTATATCTTCACGGTTTGTGCTGAATTTCTGCTGCTGATCTTCTTCCAGACCACGTATCACATTTGGAGTCATACATCAATTCCATGGAGAAGTTGGCTGTGAATTTCCGCAACAATGGCGAACAGGAAGTGGCCTCTGCGTTTAATAAGTTTGCAGAATTCTCCAAAGAACTGCTGACGCCAATGAAGAACTTGGTGAGGCACATGGAGCTCCGGGAAGGGCTTTCCGTTAGGCTTCTGCATAATCCCATAGAGTGTTTTAAGTATTAGTCACGGTTTGGACTTACAAGATAGGCCTTATCTGCAAACAACTCAGCTTCCTTGCCAAAGGTTGTCTCAGCTCTCTGTCCACAGTTCCTTATCCCTTCCAGGCGCATTCATGTTAAATAGATTTTTAAAGTGAAAATATGTTTAATGTGCTAGTTTGCAAGTACATGCTGACATAAACTGAGTCTAAATGGGTTTTGCCAGCTCATAATTTCCATTTTAATATTTCTGTTTTTTATCAGTTGAAGAGCGTGTTGCACAACATCAACTTCTTCCTGGACTCGCTGGTAAAAGGGGATCTGAAAGAGGTCAAAGGTGTAAGTTGAAATCTACAATACATGCGATCCACTTGAAGTGAGATTTTTCTTGTGTTTGCTTTGTAAATGTTACCGTCAGATAAATGCAAATGAATCAATCTATATACCTTTAATAAAATATTATACGTCAAAAAACGGAAAATACGCTCAAAGCATGAACTTTAAAAAATTGGAAGAAATTCATAGGTTCAAAAATGTAAATTTGGTAGATCACAAGTATTTGCTCATTTTATAAGTTCAGCATAATGGAATCAAATCAATATTACATTTGCAAGTTTTGGTAGTACCCCACTGTATACCATTATAGCAAATAATTACCATCTTGTACCATGGCATTCATACAGCACTCTAAGGTACCAAAAAAAATGAAATGACAATGGTAATACCAACTTTCTGATACTTATGTTGCCTTGTTAATGTTCCTACTATATATGATGCAAATACAGATGAAGTGTGCAGGATATTTTCCCAGAAGGCAACAAGGCATAGTAGAAATCTTTTGCATAGATCATTACCATAAGCACAGTGTTTAATGTGAGCAGATGGTAATGAGACAGATGATAAGACAGACTTCTCTTAATTCTTCTCTGTCTGTCTTGATGCTCTTGTCTTTTACTGTAAGATCATGTAAGACTGACTCTATTCTAACTCCTTGTTTTCATCTTGTCAGGACCTGAAAAAGCCTTTTGACAAGGCGTGGAGAGATTATGAGAATAAATTGTGAGTGCTTTTTATAACACTGTTTTTAGCTTATTCCAGTCATTTGTTTCAGTGTTTTGTCTTTTTTGACCCCCACTGAGCAGTGATTTATTTTGATTCATTAGACAAGAGATATTGCAAAACCTTCGAAATAAGCAAGAGAACAAGAAAACATTGTATCACTGGTCTCTGTCACGACAGTCTGTGTTTGTGTGTGTGTGTGTGTGTGTGTGTGTGTGTGTGTATGTGTATGTGTATGTGTGTGTGTGTGTGTCAAACAACAACCAATTTTAGAAACTGTGTAGGATTTATATTCTTTGTGCCTCATATGTTACATATTCTCTGTAGCATCGCTCTTCACTTGTTTTCTTTCTCATATTTATTCACACATTTTTTTTTAAAGCCATGGTTGTTCGGGGTGTTTAGTTTAGTTTTAGCCTTATGTACGTGTCAGTAGGACTCCTTCCATACCAGAAATGTGTCCTTTTGGCATATATTAAAATGGATATCATGTAAGAATATAATTAATATTATGAAACTCACTTTTTTAACAAAAACTGTAGGTGGAAACTCAAAAGTAGCACATACATTCTGATGCGTTTTTCATCCACACAAATAGGCCTATGCAGTATATAAAAAATAATGAGTTTTCTATATTTAACACAGCAAAAATTGAAAGTCCTTGATCTTCTAATTTACTAACCTTCAATTGTTATCAGAAATCTTTTAGTACTTTCCGTATCGTTATTTTGCTCCTTTTAATTTCTGTTCTTCATTTAATTGTAATTCTCATAAGTGTCTTGCTTCACTTCTCTTACAATACTTTTGTACTGTGCTTCCACGAATCAAGTGAGTACCATATTTGTGCATTATGTTGTACTACACTATATAGTAGAACTGACCACACTGTCATATGATTTTTGTCCCCTTCAGCACTAAAATCGAGAAAGAGAAGAGGGAACTGGCAAAGCAGTATGGTATGGTGCGTACAGAGGTGAGCGGAGGAGAGATTGCAGAAGAGATGGAGAAAGAGCGCAGGATGTTCCAGCTACAGATGTGTGAAGTAAGATCCGCTCATGTTTGTGTAAGCTGCTATAGAGAAACATGACAGATGTTATTAGATTAATGGTGTGATCAGCTCATCTGTATAGAAATATATGAATGGTGAAAACTTTTTCTATAAACCAAGGGTTTTTAATCGTTTTGATGCCTAGCATGGGTGGATATGATGATCCCATTTATAGTGTGTAAAAAATATTTTATAAAGACGTGATATTATCTGACACTGTTGCTTTCAAAATTAAACAACAATAAACTCTAAATGCTACATTAGGAATAAACATTTTTGAGTTACCAAATTGTTCTTATAATAATTTTTTGAATATGAAAGACTAAACTTGGGCTGGGCGATATACTGGTAAACACAGTTAACCGGTAGAGATTTTGGACTATCGTCTCTGCTACGTGGTCATGAAAACATATCGTTTGCATGCTTTTTTAAGCAGTTCCGTTCAAAAGCAAGTGATTTTAAGCTGTTGAAATGCAATCAGCAGTGAAAGAGAACTCATTTCGCTGTTTGCGTGTGCTCTCTAAGAGACAGTTTCTGAGCACTGTCAGAGAGGCACGTGCATGTGAAGACGGTGCTCATAGAGCGCAAGAGTATTGAACTATTGAGTTATTTTTGCCACTTTATGGGCTTTGAATTGTTAAATACACACGCTTGTATGTGTCAAAATGCCCGTCTTTGCACGTAAACTCATAAGCACAGTAATTTAGGTCTTAAGTGAAAGCAAACAGCTGAGAAAGAAAACACGTGTAACAGTATACTGAATCTGGGCAGCTCTTAAAGTGACAGCAGTCTAATATTCTTGCTGTCTGTCCTTCATGTTAATCAAACAACAAAAAAGAGAAAATCTCACTGCCCTTGTATAAAAACTTTTGTAACTTTAATAAAAAAAATATATATTTAATTTACATAGTGAAGAATATTCAGTAATATTTTTAATGTTTATGGTAGAACTTTCTTATGCTCCCCAAGGCTGCATTTATTTGATCAAAAATACACTAAGATCAGTAAAATTGTCAAATATTATTACTTTTTTTTAATATTTGCTCCAGGCTTTTTGTGTCACATGATTCTTTAGAAATCATTCTAAAATGCTGATTTGGTGCTCAAGAAACATTTCTTATCATTATCAATACTGAAAACAGTTGTTCTGCTTTATATTTTTTTGTGGAAACCATGATGCTGTTTTTCAGGATTCTTTGATGAATAGAAAGTTAAAAAGGATTTATTTGAAAAAGAATTTTCATAACAATGTAAAAAGCCTTTATCAAGTTAATGTGTCCTTGCTGAATAGAAATAATAATTTCTTTAAATCTCATTTGTTGTTTTCCTTGTAAACAGTACCTCATCAAAGTAAATGAAATTAAAACCAAGAAAGGAGTAGACCTGCTACAGAACCTCATCAAACACTACCACTCTCAATGCAAGTAAGTCTGTGAAAAAAAGGTTTTGGAATAATATGGACTCCCCATAAACTCCTCATAAAGCAAGATATTCAGTCTCCAACAATAGATCTGTCCAATGACATGAACCATACCATAGCAAAATGAATAAAGTCATGTGTGAAGAAAATCTGTGGGATGGGCAGCACACCTGTGCCGGCTTGGCACCATCACCATCAGTGTTAAATGTGTGTGTGGTGTGACTGATTGCCTTGCTTTATACTCGCATCCCTCCACATTCGAGTCTGTCACGCTGTTTTGAGTGTGACTGGAATTTGAGAGAGTGCGAAACCATTGTAAAAAAGCATGAGAGAGGAATAAAGATTCCTTGACAATTGACACTGTTTTGTTTATAGGATTTGTAATTAAAATTTCTCTCTCCTGTCAGTTTCTTTCAGGAGTGTCTGGCTGCAACGGAAAAACTCAAGCAGTACATTGATTCCCTTACGGGACATCTGAGTGCTGTGAGTGATCCTGCCCATGTTTGCTGCTTAGACAGATATGTTCTTAATGTATGGAACAGATGACATGTTGTGGCACAAATCCCACTTAAAATGATAATCAGCTGCAATCACACTTATGGAAGTGGAAGAAATAAGGTTGAACAGCCCTATGGTGTTTTTTTCTTTTTTTTTTCTTAATTTTCATTTATGCTTTTGTGTTGCCAAAGACTTCATACACAAAATACCCAAACCTCAAATAAGTGGTGACAGGTTTAATCAAACTGCATTGTAATCCTGAATGAAAGGGAAAGAGAAAATACTACTACTACTACTACTACTACTACTAAATATATTTGCATTTGTAATTAATATAATTATTAATATATATATTATCATAATAAAAAATTAATAATATAATATATAATTTAAAATAAAATATTAAAATGTCATATAAATTGAATACAATTTAATATAAAATATATTAAAATATATAAAAATTACAAAAGTATATTGTCATAAATTATTGTTGTTGTCAAATTACTTTTGTTCTTCTGCTTATTATTATTATTGAATATTGCTATTACTATTACTAATTTCAATAACAACAACAACAACAACAACAATACTACTACTACTACTACTACTACTAATAATTATTATTATTATTACCCACCTGGTTCCATCCCATTAGCTCATATCTTACAGTACAATGTGATTAAGACTATGGTTTGAAATAGGGAAGAATTGTCCATATAGTTTTATCACTTGACAGCTCTTTAGCTTGTAAATTTAGCACAATTATACTAAACTGACATTTCAATTGTAAATGCAGGGCATTTATCATTTAGGGAGTAACGGCTTACTTGAGGAAAGGTCAGAATGCATAAAAAGGTCCTGAAATCTAAACTGACTTTAAATAATTCAGACAGATAACCTGTATATAATTTGTCAAGCGATTTGATAGATTAGACCCTGTATACTCAAAATCCATTCAGGCAAACAGGATCAACCCTGTGTGTGTGTGTGTTTATGGGAGGTATGGTCATGTGGTGGAGCGGCTAATCGGTATTCAGAACACATCTCACTTTGCAGCAATGAAGCTCAGGATGAGCATGACATTGGCCCCAATCACTCAGTCCATGCTATCATATAGATTCCCAGTGTATTAATATTTCTTCATATACCATCTCATAATCAAGTCTTTAGTTTTAAATTGAAAAGTACTGAGGATCCTTCACATCCTTTGTTCATTCTCAGCCAAATATATCTCAATCTCAGCAAGTAGATTGCTCATGCTGAGCAGCAAATGACTTTTGGGCAATTGTTCTGCATTGTTATGGCATCCCATCATCCCTCAGGCTAACACAGTGCATTCTCAATGTTCCTTCTACGTGCTTTGTATAGTCAGCCCAGATCAATAGTTTGTAGGCTAAAAATAGTTAGGTCAATCATTTCAATATGTGTACACCCACACTGATGTAACCAAGGTGGCCAAGTGACTCACATTGCAGTATTAGTGGTTTTTACTTAACAAACCCAGAATATTAGATATAAAATTTCAGTCTGCTGAAAAACCCTTCTTTATACATCCTATTGTAGATTAAGCTAGTCTATTTGGATTCTTGGTTTGGTCTAGCTGGTTATTCTGCTGATCTCAGCTCAACCAGCTGACAAGCGTCCAAAATCCCTCTTAAGTTTCGTTAACTAAAACTATTACAACATTTTTGTTAATTGAAATAAAGCCAAAATAAATAATAAATAATAGATGAAAAACCTCAATGAAAACTAAACTAAAACTGAAATAAAAAATTAAACCAAAATAAGAAAATTTAAATAAATAAATAAAACACATAACTAAAACTATAAAATAAACTAAAATTGCAATGATAAATAGAAATATTAAAGTAAAAGCTAATTAAAAATATAAATACATACTATAATAGTTTATAAATAATACTAAATGAATGCTGCCAGAAATTTTATCACATTTTCTCTAGACCATGAAGAGCCACAAAAGAGCGACTTTTGTTTGTTTTAATCACGGCACATCAAGGTTACCAGCCTCCGCCGCTCTACCTCACACTGACACAATCAGAGAAAAATCAGCGCTGTAAGCAGTTGGTAACAGTAAATTTATGGCTGATAAAGCAGACGCCTTCTTTCAGCTGCAGTGAAGTTGTGAGTGACAGACAACTTAATGAAAGGGCCATTGTCTTACCCAAAGCCTAAGTAATCACGCTTAGAAAAACACAGCTGAAGGAATGTACAAGGAGGAGAGGATGTGTAGGATGTGTTTGGAGAAATTTAAGTGTGTGTGTGTGTGTGTTTATATAGATCAAACATAAGCAGGATGATGAGAAGAGACAGCTCTGTTCTCTCAGAGATCAGCTCAGACCGGCTCTGCAGCCCGAATTCAAAGAGGTAAAGAATGACACTCTATTTGCACCTCATTCCCGTTCCACTGGCACGCACATTTTTCCTGCTTTGGAATTTGCACAAATTTCTCATGCATGCTTTCACCTATTACACTCCCAGCTGTTCAGTTTACAAATTCTAAACAGGTTTTTCTAACACTTCCTTTGTATATGATCTTGCATTGTATGGTTTACTGTAATTGAAAGCTTATATGTATAGTGGAGACAGGGGCAAGTTGTCACAAGGACTATTTCCCAGTGTCTAGTATAATAAACTGCAGCTCTGTGTTCAGTTGTGTAATGTATAGGACTACGGTATGTTTAACCCACTGCTATGCTCTATGTTTTTCCTGTCTCAGAGTTCACCCACCACTATTGATTCAGCCCAGGAAAATCAATAACATTTTATGTTGCAGTGCATGGTGGTATATATTATTTGTCAGGGTAATAAATAGACAGGGTCTTAAGGAGTAATTTGTTAGTCCTATTCAAGTATTTAATGGGATTATGGTGGAGGGAAATAAATGTATATTTGTTATTGTCAATCATCTTCTACAATAATTAAAAAAAAAAAAAATTGACTGGAATGAATGTGAAGAGCAGCTATTAATATAATTGTTTTTCTAAATTCTTCACTGACAAAATAGCAGTCCAGGAGAGTAAGTCGAGACATTTTTTTTTTTAAATTAACATGTGATGTTATCAAACTGCTGTAATTAACCATGAACACTTGCATGTGAACTGTCACCTCATGTTTCCCACTGTAGTTGAAAAAATTTAGCATTTGACATTATCACTAAGAATGTATCTTTTGCATGTTTTTGTTTTCTGAAAGCTGCTGATATTTGGAATATTTCAGGTTAAACATAGCTCATATCACATCAAACTGTGCAAAGTATTATTATTGTTATACTTTATTCTCAAATTATTCATGTTAACAACATCAGCATTGCGTCACTATGAGTATAGTGTGTTTTAGCGTGTAGATTTCAATTTCTGTGCAGTCTAATATCTAATTGTCATGCCATTCGAATTTCATATTAAGAAATTCTTTTAACCCAAAAAGCAAATTATTCTCCCTTCGAACTGGTTTTCTTTAAAATACAAATCTTGTGTAATCCCAGGCTATCTGTAATCAGAAGCACATTTAAAACTGCAATATAATTTAATTTCATTCACGTGTGTTTCATAAACACATAATCCTTTCTGGATTACAATCGCCATCAAAATGCTAAATTTAATTATTCTAGCTGCTGTGAGAAAAGGCTATAAACGATCCGCCACCTGCAGGATCCTCACATGCGATAGCCTAGTAGCCGGGACAACTTCTTTATGTTTACAGACGTGATATAATGACGCAGCGCCATGCTCAAATTTCCTGCGAAAACCTACTCGTACCACTCTATTATAAACTAACCGTTGTGAATCGGGTTAAAGTAAGGTAATAGTTTTGAATACTGGCTGGTTATGTACTTGCTCAAATATTGATTTTGGATCATTTTTAACCAAAAAAAGTTACGGACTGCAGCTTTAAAATCAAATTATTATTATTATTTTTTTTTTTACAAAATTTCAGGTATGATTTGAAATGATGTCCTGTTAACATTATTTAACCCCAAATATTCCTCTTTTTATATAATTTAAACTCATTGCATGATTGACTTTCATCAGTTTTGCATTTCCTGCATGTATTGACTCTTCATCAAAAGTGTGAGCTGGTACTTCCTTTTAGTGTTAGCACCTCTCTGCATGAATGATGTGAAGTTTGTGTGACTTTCTCCTCAGCTTGAGTAGTTTAGATTTTACATTCAGCTAGATCAGCTAAAAATGAAACGTAAGTTATCATTCAATCCCCTGTATGACATTCCGTTTTCCATGAAATACAAAAGAATATATTTCACACAATGTTCACACTGCTCTTTTCCATAGAATAAAAGTGAACTGTGACCTATCATAGTTACATGGACTAATTTTATGGTACCTTTATGTTACTTCTTTGTCATTTTTGGAGCAGAAACCCCCTGGTTTCCATCAACGTTCATGCTATTAAAACGAGCAGAGGGCACATTTGTGTTCCCAAGAACAAAAAAGAAATAAAATGAAACACTACCTATCCCTGTTTTGTGCAATATCCCATGCATAGAGGCAATTAAAATTAACAAAGCTTTTTGGGCACCACATATAAGCCATAACATTCCTGTTTGTGTTTCTGTTGTGCAGGATTCCCTAAGCAGACAGACTGTGTACAGCATGCATCAGCTTCAAGGCAACAAGCAATATGGCACAGAGAAAGCAGGCTACCTCTACAAGAGGAGTGATGGGTAAATGAATGAATGTTGTAGCAAATGGTTGTGATATTATCAGAGTTCTGTCCCCGGATGCTGCATCCTTCAAAAATGAAGTATAATCCACTCATTCATTAAGATTTCCCTGATAAATCCTTTCGGAAGTGCTCTGGTAGCCCTTCGTTTCAAATGATTTATGTGCTGTAGGACACGCTGTGCTGGGAGTTACACACGTATCTGTCTCTGCATTCACTATAAAGCTTTGTGGGTTGATTGAGGAGAATGTGATGTGGATGCTGTGCTGTAATCTCATTTCTCTGATAGGTTGAGGAAGATGTGGCAGAAGAGGAAATGTTCCGTGCAGAACTGCTATCTTACCATCGCTCATGGAACTGTGAGTACTCACATTGCTCTTGGTAAATCCAGCAGTAAGCATTTTTTTCTTCTGCTGGTTTCTGTGATAAAATGTAAATTCATCCTGGATATGTGTTCAGTTCTACAGTGCTATACAAGCTATATTGCCATGGTAAAACATGGTATAACATTAGTAAAGCACTCTTCGGGTTTTTAGTTTACCAAATGAAAATAACAGATTTTCTCAGAAATCTGTAAGGTCTATGCAGACCAATTAGGAAATTTTTGTTGTCAAAAACATGCATATGATATCAAACAATGCACCTTAAAATGACATTTCACACCTAGTATTGTAGTATTGTAATGTGTGGATCTGTCATTTTAAATTTTGTAAAGTTTTTTGGATACTGAATATGACACACTGGACTCTGAATAGTTTGCTCAGTTTTTTTTTTTTTTTTTTTTTTTTTTATACACTACAGTTCTAAAGTTTGGTGTTATAAGATTTATAATGTTTATAAAGTCTCAAGTCTCTTTTGCTCACTAAGGCTACATTTATTTGATCAAAATACAATAAAAATAGTAATGTAAATGTCATTTAATTCTGCGATGGCAAAGCTGAATTTCAGTCACATGATATTTTTATATTTCTTTATATTTCTTTATTATTAATTTTAATAATATTTTTATTTATTTACAGTATATGAATACTTATATTTATCTCATTATTTTACATTTTATGCTTCCATGTTATGTTATGTTTTGGTTATGTGCATTTTCGACGGCTGAAACCTATGTTTATACGCAATACAAATGAGATGTAAATTAATGTTATGATTAGTTATGATATGTTTGTGATGATGTGCTATCCTTTTGTTGCAGCCTAATAAATCACCAGCTAAACTGAATCTCCTCACCTGCCAAGTCAAACCAAGTCTGGAAGACAAGAAATGCTTTGACCTCATCTCACGTGAGTTAACCATGCATTCTCTCAGCATTCCTCAACCAAGAGCTCAGACCCATGTTATATAATAGAAAATAAACCCCATCAAAGGTAGATTTCAGGATCTTCATGTCAAGCTGAAGCGTACCAGCCTCAGGCTATTTTTGGTGAAGAGAACTGCTTAATTGTATCCGCATGCATCCATGCATTATTCTGGCCTCAGGTCTCTAGTGTCATTATTATGTTATGTAACAATCGTGACATATTTTGCGATACAATACTGGAGTCCTTGAACTAAAGGCAGGTTTTTCTGAAAACAGGGCACTGTTTAAATTAAGTATTTACACTGGAGCACAAATAGTTCGTTCTTTCCTGCCACTTGTATTTTAACAAAAGACCTCAAAGCTGTTTTATCTTTCCTGGTTGTTTGCTGATTACACGTTAACTGGTGCCAGCTGAGGAGGAATTGTGAATTTGCAAGGAATAATGAGGGTTGTTTTTTTTTTTTTTAGATAATCGCACTTACCATTTTCTGGCTGATGATGAATCTGATTGTGTGGCGTAAGTATTTCTATTGTTTATTCACAGCAACAAATGTTCCTCAAATGGCCCTATTTGGTGTGTTGATATTTCAACCTTAGAGAACCCACTCAAGCATTAATGTACTTAGATGAGTCATTTTAACATAATTGCACATAAATCCAAGCAATAAAAAGCAACGAAAACTATTTTTTTCATACTACATTAATCTAGAACTGTGCACAAAATGTGTCTTGAATTAATACAGAGATTTTTTAAATAATGCATTACTGTATTTCCTGTTGAAATAGGTTACACTTTATATTAAGCTGTCCTTGTCACAGTGTAATTATACATTTAAGTACTGAGTAATATTCATTAACTACATGTATTTACTATATGGTTAGGGTTGGGCTTAGGGTTACTTGCATGTAATTATGCACAATTTATTGTTATTATAATAACGTGTAACAAGGACACCTTAAAATAAAGTGTTTCCAAAATTTTCAATAGGGTTTAGTTTACATCCCAGTTGTGAACTATGATTTGATACTTTCTAGTTGGATGCAAGAGACAGTGCATTCTGATTCTCATGAGCATCTGATTGGACATAAACCAATTTTTTTGTCAGTATTCCCGTAAGAGATAAACACTACATTTCACTACAAGTCTGGGTTTATAGGCATTAATGCTTTTATTAAACAAGGACACGTTATATTGATCAAAAGTGACAGTAAAGACTTTTACAGTGTTACAAAAAATAAATCTATTTCAAATAAATGTTTATAGAATTACACTTACATTTATTATAAGAATATTATAGAATAAATAATTACTGTAGAAGCAATAAATACAACTATTATAGAAGAAATAAAAGCACCTAAATATTGCATCAATAAATTACTTTTAAACATATATTAAACAGAAAACATTCTAAATTGAAAACAAAATCACAGTATTAGAGTATCACAGTATTTTTGGTCAAATAAACACAGCCTTTTTGAGCACAAGAGACTTCTTTTAATGCTTGTGTATATAAAAGTGAGTTTTATCACTACTTAATAAATACGCTGATTTCATAGGCTCTTTAAAGAGAAATGCTTTTACTCTGCCAGACACTGATCTGCCTGAGTCTCAGTCTGCCCATGTGACTGTCAGATGAGAATGTGTGGACGGCGTCAGATAGGAAAGAGCTTGCATAATTTTCAGCGCACACACACCTCTCCCAAGTTGACCTTTCCATCTTGACAACGTAACAGAGCCTCCTTTCTTGGAGAGAAAGAAAAATATGTAACATTTCTTCCTCTGATGTGGCTGTCTGTACAATGATTGAAGCGCTTCCCATGTCAGATCACAGCCCAGGCTTCCATCTTCAGCTAAATGTCAGAGTTGAAGAGGAGCGAGTGAAGAGATTATCGATAGTCACATTATACCGCGCCTTTTAACAAATGAATCCAAGAGAGTTTATTCACTAAATGGAATTGCACAAAGACTTGCACTGTTTACAAAATTCCCTGAGCTGTGACCGAGGGCATCTTCTCATTAACCGCTGATGAACTCTGATGTAACCTCTTAGAGCAGGAGCATTATTAGTCACAAATGACTTTTTCATGCATGGTGCTACCTGGGAATACTGATGTTATTTCAATCTGAAGTTTATTGTCGCCCTCTAATGGTTGTATTTATTTTTGCACGTTACTAAAAATATCAGGTGGATATCAGTGCTTACAAACAGTAAGCAGGAAGCTCTAAATGTGGCTCTGGATGAGAGGAAGCCAAGTGGGGAAAACAGCGTTGAGGATCTGACACGAGCCATCACTGAGGATATTCGCCGCATGCCTGGAAACAACGTTTGCTGCGACTGTGGGGCCCCAGGTGAAAAAATAAAGTGTTTACAGTAACACAAATGTTTTTGGACATGCACTTTAAGTATTAAGGAGTTCTTTAAAGAATTATGCTACCATGTTACATGAATATTCGAATAATTCGGTACCAGGGCAGCAAACACTGTTCAGAATAGCTGCATTTTTCAATTTCCAGCTCTTAAGATTTTACATTTTAGTTTCCCCCAGTCTTAAATATTTTGTTACACTCTTGTTTAGTACAGTGGTTATAACATTGTGAGTCATCATTAATAGGTTTGGTATGTTGTTCCAGAAGACTGTAAAAAAAGAAATGTAGCAAAAGGTAAAAGGGAGTTTGGTCAACTTTTAGCCACAAAAATCTAAAGTCAAGGGGAATGAACAATTCTCACAGACCGTGTTTATATGATAGAGTTCTTAGTATTTATTTTAACAGCGCAGTTGGAGTAAAACAGGTTTGGAAATGGAAACTAAGCAGTTTAAGCAAACAGCTGCTTTGGAAATGGGCCCCACCTAGCACCCTGAGCTGGTCCTCGGTTCATGCTGTTTTTTTCCAATGCCTGTGCATAAATCATGTTTAATTAAATTAGAATCCAGTGAGTGAACATGAGCTAACGGCCTGCAGGATTTATTGGCACGTTTCCTCTAAGAAATGCTGATGTTTTGGCTGTAGAGTTCAGATTTTTCTCAGCTGCAACTTTAAAAAGCATGAGTATGTGCCATTGAATATTACTGGAGCTCTTTTACACTGGGCCAGTGTTATTATAGTAATTATTAATATTTTGAATGACCTTTTATTGTTATATTTTCAGTTTTCATTTTGATTTTAGTTTAAGTTAGTATTTCAGTAGTTTAGAAATTATGTGCTTTTGTCATTTTTATCGGTTTGTTTTTTTCCCATTTAGTTTTAATATATCTTTAATAGCCAAGTCAACATTTCTAAAACTATTTTTAGTAGTTTTAGTTTTTTAGATTTAGCTTTAGTTAACAATAACATCTGACCTCACAGTAACTTTTCATGAGGCTCCCTATTGGTTACTAGATATTGAACTTTTTTTTAAACATACTCTATTTGTACTTTGTAAATGAGTTATACTTCAATGCTAAAAACATGAGGGATGTAAAATGGGTAATCTTGTCAATCAGGTTGTATTTATTGTTCATTTACCCCAGACTGTCAAGCAGCTGATAATGTGTTTTCCTTACATTCTTTCCTTTCAGATCCGACTTGGATCTCTATAAACCTGGGGATCCTGACGTGTATTGAGTGCTCAGGGATCCATCGGGAAATGGGTGTACACTATTCACGTATTCAGTCGCTTTCTCTAGACAAACTAGGCACTTCAGAATTGCTGGTGAGGATCTACAGTTAATTCATGCACTATTTACTGCAGCAGGTTGACGTCTTTAATGCGTTCATGTATAGAGACAGTGTTTTTCACAGTATGACAATATCAGCAATTTGTTATGATCTTTACCACTACCCACAGATTTATGGTCCTTTCTCTCTCTTTTGCTCCTCAGTTGGCAAGAAACGTGGGGAATTCAGGTTTTAATGAAATTGTGGAGGCCAGCCTTCCCGGTCCCTCTGTGAAGCCATCAGCAGAGAGTGACATGTGAGTGATGAGCAGCCCTGTAATAGCTCTTCAAATGGCAGCCAAATGGTTTCAGCTCTTGGAGTCTCTGTGTCCCCATAGCACCCGGTGTCTTTAGCATTTCCCATAGCATTCGTACCACTCAGTTCCCTCTCAATCATGATTTTTTTTCCCCTGCAAAAGAGCACTCTTCTTGACTGGGCTGGCCGTAACCTGTCTGTACACAATTAACCTGTCTGCAGATGGTGCAAAGCTTTTAAATTTGTTTTAAATTGATCATTCATGAAAGTAATTTAAAAGCTGAGGAACATCCAAATTACTTTAACCTTCAAACTGAACAGTTTGATTTACCCCGCTGTCGCGAACAATGGAAGAATGTATGGTTGTTTACACTAGCTGCCCTAAATGAATAGCGCTATTATTAGATTCTTGCACAGAGCCCTGAAATAACATTCATATTCATAACATAACTTCTTTAGGGATGAAATATAAGAGGAAATGTTTAGATCACTCCATTGTACGTTCATTCCGGATTCTCATTCTACCATCACCGCCCAACCCTGACCCCGTTTTGGAGAACTACAGTCATTTGCACAGTATGGAAAATATTGATTTAGTGAGACTAAACATGGAAATTAAGATTTTCCTTGTTTAGATGTCAACACTATATTTTCAGCATCCATTACTCCAGTCTTCAGTGTCACGTGATACTTCAGAAATCATTTTAATATGCTGATTCGGAGTTTAAGAAACATTTCTTATAGTTTATCAGTGCTGAAAAGTCAAAAGCGCAACATTTATTTGAAATAGATATCTTTTGTAACATTATAAATGTCTGTACTGTAACTTTTAAACAAATTAATGCATCCTTGTGGAATTCAAGTATTACTTTCTTTCAAGAAAAAAAATCTTCTTGGCCCCAAACCTTTAAATAGTAGTTGTAATACTAAAAGGTACAGCAGCAAAAATAGCCTGTGCAGCTTTAAGGGTCAAAGAGAGGGTGCAAATTGTCATGTAAAACTGAATAACAGCTGTTTTTTGTTCAAGAATCCTTGGATTTTTTTTTTGATTAACATAACTGAGCTGGCTTCAGGCGTACTCTTAAAGCGTGGCCCCTTTAAGAGCTCTCACAGCTGTTATCTGCTGGTGTCTGTCTCAGAGCTCAGAGCTGGATTTTGTCCTAATGGCAGTCTCTGTAGTGTTTCAGCCCACATCTGCCCAACATTGTAACCTGAAAAGAGAGGAGATTTGCACTAATGAGAGCTCCAGTTATGTTGTCTCTTACCATCTGTGGCTTGTAATGCGCTAGTAGACTTGGCAGAGATATTAAGTTTTACAATTTCACTGGATGAAAAACAATAACACATTTTTTGGGTATTGGACATCTGTTAATTCCCTCTGCCATGTTTGATAACCAATAAAAGGCAGCATATTAAAATAGTTGGTGTTATTTTCAGGGCCATACGTAAGGACTTCATACTCTCAAAGTATATAGAGTGGCAGTTTGCACAGCGTAGCTGCGGCTCGCCGGAAACAAAACGCAAATATCTGCAGGACGCTGTGCACAATCGGGATGTCTTCAGCCTCTTACAGCTTTACGCTGAGAGAATGGACTTCAGCCTGCCACTGCCATGTCCCCTACAGGTCAGCAGATATACATTTCCTGCTTAAAATGATAGTCCACCTAAAAATCAACTGTACCCCACATCGTTCCAAACCTGTATGACTTGCTTTCTTTTAAAAAAAAAAAAGATATTTTGAAGAATGTTGGTAACCAAACAGTTCTGTTTCCATTGACTTCCACTGTATATTTATCCATACAATGGAAGTCAATGCAGGCCACCCGAACTCTTTAATTACTAATATTCTTCAAAATATCTTCAAAATACGTTACCCAGAAAAAAGAAAGTCATACAGGGTTGGAACGACATGAGGGTGAGTAAATGAAATACTGTCCCTTGTACATGAATATATTACCTACTTGTAGATCTTGGCTCCTTCCTCTTTATTACTTTTTTTTAAATATAATTGCATATTATGTTTTGACAGGAAAAGGGGGAAACTGCATTGCACCTGGCCGTCCTATTGTCTGACAGGACTTCACTTCATGTGGCTGACTTCTTGTTCCACAACTGGTCAGTTAGAAAAAATGGCACTGATATTCTGAAAGTGGCCTTAAGCAGATTCACATGTGGATTATCTTCATCATAACTGCCTTTTCTTCTGGTTTCCTGTTTCAGTAATAATCTGGATGCTCAGACTGTGAAGGGGAACACTGCTTTGCATTACTGCTGTCAGCACAATAAAACCGAGTGCCTTAAACTTCTGCTCAGAGCCAAGGCCAACTCTCATTTCAGTGAGTGGGACCCTCAAACCCTAAAACCACAGATGTTTTTGCTTTGAGTTGTTTCATGCATAATAATATGTTGGTTTATTTGTCCAGTTTTTAATTTTAAGTTATCTCTGTTGTAATAGGAGAAGGTTTTTAACATAAAAAATGTCACACATTTCAGCTTTAACGTTAATTGATACTATATAGGGTTTTGTCAGCATCGTATTAGTCATTGTTAAAGGAAGGAGGATCGCCGTGTTCTTCTGATGCTTGGTTTGGCTGTTGTCTCATTCGTCAGGAGTTGATTACAGAGCAGGATGGTCATTGTGCTGATGATAATTGCTGTTCTGTGATAGAGAATGATAACGGAGAGACGGGGCTGGACATGGCTCGCAGACTGAAGCACACGCTGTGTGAGGAGCTGGTGAGTCAAAGAGCTTTTCAGCAGTAACTTGTTAAAGCAAGTCTTTAATACTAGGATATTCATGTGGGTGTGACGTGACCTGTATATTAATCAAATGTTCAAAAGTGCTGTACAGTTCAGCTACATCAAGGTCATGGTCTTTTCTATAAGCGGGGTTCCCACACCTTTTGGCCGATTCATTTCAATAGCTTTTCAGACACTTGTGATGAATGGATAGAGATTTTTTAAAATCATTCACAAGGTGATGGCATGACTGAAAAGAATATATTTACTCTATAAATGTTTTTTAATAGTTTTGTGACATTTCCATGCCTGGAAATCACAATGTAAAGTAATATATTTTATAATATAACTAGCTATAATTACTTTTGCTAATAAAAATGTATTTCCGAACCATATACTACCATTCAAAACTTGTCTATTAGATTTTTAATGTTTTTGAAAGTATCTTATGCTCATCAAGGTTGCATTCATTAGGTCAAAAATACAGTAAAAAACTATAATATTGTGAAATATAATTATGATTTTAAAAAACTGCTTTCTATGTTCATATAGTTTAAAATGTAATTTATTCCGGTGATGGCAAAGCTGAATTTTCAGCAGCCATTACTCCAGTCTTCATTGTCACATGATTTTTCAGAAATCATTCTAATATGCTTAATTAATGCTCAAGAAACCTTTATTGTTTTTATCAATGTTGAAAAAAGTTGTTCTTGTTTTTTCTTCAGGATTCTTTAAAGTATAAAAAACATTTATTGAAAATAGAAATCTTAATTAATCTTACATTTTAAATGTCTGTACTGTCACTTTTTATTTAATGTATCTTTGCTGAATAAAAGTATTATATGTAACCCTGTACCACGTTACCAGTCTTAAGTCGCTGGGGTATATTTGTAGCAATAGCCAAAAATACATTGTATGGGTCAAAATTATCGATTTTTCTTTTATGCCAAACATCATTAGGATATTAAGTAAAGATCATGTTCCGTGAAGATATTTTGTAAATTTCCTACCGTAAATATATCAAAACGTAATTTTTGATTAGTAATATGCATTGCTAAGAACTTCATTTGGACAACTTTAAAGGTGATTTTCTCAATATTTAGATTTTTGCCCCTCAGATTCCAGATTTTCAATTAGTTGTATCTCAGCCAAATATTGTCCGATCCTAACAAACCATACATCAATGGAAAGTCATACCCTTATGATTGGTTTTGTGGTCCAGGGTCACATATAATGAATAAAAATAAAGTATAAAGAAAAAAAAAAAACATATTATATAAAGAATAAAATATCTCTGACCCCAGTACATAATTTTTGAAAAAAAGAAAATGTTTTTGTAGAACTTTTTTTTTTGGCCTACAAACATAGATTACACTAACAAGAGTAATTATTTAAACTTAAGTATTCCAAGGAGTGTTACTGCAGACAAATGAAAAATACCCCAGCAATCTCTACAAACTTATGTTTAAAAATATATTACCCAATAATAACAAACACCTAAAAGTCATGAAAAGAAATTGGTCAAAAAGTCACTGATCCACATATCAAATTAATGATGTGTCATGTTCAGATCCACCAATCACAGAACAACCAGTTCAACATGCACGTGCACGTGGAGTATGAGTGGAGACTCCGGCAAGATGACCTTTATGAGAGTGACGATGACCTAGATGACAAGGTAACAACATAAGAAGACTATTTATTTGCGTATCATGCAATTCATTGTCCAATGTGTAACAGTGATGGTCCATTTTTGTAGATGGGCCCAGTGAAGAAGGAGCGCTTAGGACGGCCGTTCAGCTTGTATCACAGTAGCTCTGCCTCTCACGGTGGAGGGGGGTTGTTCAACGTGGGTCGGAGGCTGGCAATGGCCCGGGGAGAAAACCGTAGGGAGGTGTACGCCAGTCCCAACTCTCAGACACGCAGCCTCGACAGTCCCCCTCCTCCACCCCCTTCATCGCCCGCACCGCCACTGCCACCTCGAGTCAGAGGTGGGAAACTTCTCTTCTTTTCTCTGCTCTTCTCTTCTACAGTCTTGTTTACTCTCCTCATGTCCTTTCCAGCTCCAAACATTCCCCCTCCTCCCCCTCCTATGAGCTCACCTGATGGCTGGACATCCCATGATGTGAGCAGCAGTAAGAAACGAACCCCTCCTCCCCCTCTTATCATCCGACACAAGCGCACCTATTCTGAGCCCGCCCCTCAGATGCCCCCCAGCCCCCACTCTACACGGCAGGGACCAACAGGTATGTGACAAATCTGGAATAATGCATGTCAGATGGTTCCCATTCACTGGTCAATAGGTGTGAAAACCCTGCATGCATAATTTATTTTCATGTTTTTTACTTTCTTGTGTACAGATTATGGAGTACCTGCAGGTCCGAGAAGCTTCGGTGGTCCAGACTCACCTTTCCAGAAGTGTGTGTAAGTGCTTTTTGGAGCCACAAATGATGACTTCTCACAGTGTTTTAAAATAAAAGCATTAGCAGGCAAATATGTGACCCTGGACCACAAAACCAGTCTTAAGTCGCTGGGGTATATTTGTAGCAATAGCCAAAAATACATTGTATGGGTCAAAATTATCCATTTTTCTTTTATGCCAAAAATCATTAGTATATTAAGTAAAGATCATATTCCATGAAGATATTTTGTAAATTTTTTACCATCTGAACTTCATTTTTGATTAGTAATATGCATTGCTAAGAACTTCATTTGGACAACTTTAAATGCAATTTTCTCAATATTTAGATTTTTTTTGCACCCTCAGATTCCAGATTTTCAAATAGTTATATCTCTGCCAAATATTGTCCGATCCTAACAAACCATACATCAATGGAAAGCTTATTTATTCAATTTTGAAAAATTGACACTTAAGACTGGTTTTGTGGTCCAGGGTCACATATAATCATTTAGCCAAGATACTTAAGAAACTGGCAATTGTGAGCAAAAATTGCCTTTGGCAAGTAAAGGAACAGAATTATTTGTTTGGCTAGGAAGTTGGAAAATGCAAATATTAAACATAAATCAATATTAATGTTAAAATATACAGTATATACTACCGTTCAAAAGTTTGGGATATGTAGGATTTTTAAAAATGTTATAAAAGAATTCTCTTATACTGGCATTTTATTTAATTTGATTAAGAGTAATGTTGTGATGTATATTACAACTTGCAACTTTGTTTTCTAACTTAATATATTTCAAAATGTAACTTTTTCATGTGAAGGCAAAGTTGAATTTTCAGCATCATTACTCCAGTCTTCAGTGTCACATGATCCTTCAGAAATCATTATAATATGCAGATTTGCTGCTTAAGAACCATATTATTATTAATGTTGAAAACAATTGTGCTGCTTAATATTTTGTAGAAATTGTGACTTTTTTCAGGATTCTTTGATGAACAGAAAGTTTAAAAGAATGTTTTTTTGTAACAGTCTTTATATATATATATATATATATATATATACACTACTAAAGAAATTACTATGCTACTTTTACAGTAAACTGCATTGTTTATATATAATACAGTACAATGCAATACAGTATATTGTGTCGTATTGTGACACATACTGATTGTAAGACTTTCTATTTCAGCTCAGGTTCTCCCAAATACACCACGTCCACTCTCAACTCCCTATCTGAGCTACCAGAACGAGGTAATTCTTTAACTGTCCAGTTATCTTTCCACTATATTGTTTCCAGTTAAGTTGTTTTGCTTATCACGGCTCATGGTTTTTGTTACGATGTGTTGTGGCTGTAATCTCTCTCAGCAGGCTTTCGAGCAGATGGGGAGAGCAGCTCGTCTCACTTTCTGTACCAAACCCCACAATCCATCAGCAGCGGCGGACGGCATGCCCCGGCCCTGTCCCTGTCCCTGTCCCTGTCCCCCACCTCCCCACGCTCCTTCAGCCTGGAGACTAACGGCAGCTCCTCTTCCTCCTGCCACACTGCTCCTCACCCACTGCCCAGAAAAACTCTGGTGAGAACAGAAAGCATGAACTAGAGAGATATCATATTGCTCACACTTTGTTCTTTCATAGCTCAGGAGTTTTAATGTTCTCAGATGTTTCTTCTGAAGGAGAAATCAAAATATACTTCACTTGGGTCTTTTTTCTTAGAAGAAAGCAAGAACCTTAAGAAATTTTTTATTTATTTAATCTGGGTCAGTACATTATTTTAATGTTTTTGTCATAGTCTCCTATGCACACCGTGTTACAATGTTTTATTGTTTTCTAAGCACCCGTTAGTCAAGTCTTTAATGACACATGTTCCACACTCATTGTGTGTTTTGCTTCTAACTTCACCTTTCCCAGCTGTTTTACATCAGTCAGTTTACCAGCACCAAACCAGCTTAAACCAGTCTGTATCCGCATGGGAATTAATGCTGGTCTGAGCTGGAGGGGCTGGAGGAATGTTATTTTATTTAGTTTGTCTTTGGCTGTTGGAAAGACATCAAGTGATGCAGGCGTTCCTTGAAATGTTCCTCATGCTTGTGGTTTCCTATAACAAATTATTTAAAAAATCTATATTATTTAGAAGCCACATGATACAGTTTTTGCAACTTCTTGTTTTTGTTTTTTCAGATGAAGTCGAAGCTGAAGCGTGTTAAAGCCATGTATGACTGTGTGGCGGATCATCACGATGAGCTCACCTTCAATGAGGGTGAGGTTCTGGTGGTGCTCGGAGAGGAGGATGCTGATTGGTGGGTGAGTATAAGAATGAAAGAACAGTTAGTTTGAGATACATTTTAAAGAGAGATTGAGAGACATGACGGTCAGTTGTACAATTTAGTAGACATTATATGAAAAAATTAGCAGAATGATGAGATTGACCAATCAGTTTCAAGCATTCCAGAGAGCCATGTAAAAGTAGAATTGTTACGTCATGACATTAGTTTTAAGGCCAAGCTGAACAGCTAATTTGCCATGGGTCCCTTTGGGAATGTCTGATATATTATTAGTATTTGATGTATAAGGGAAAAAAAGCTGTGCTGGTAAAATTATTATTAGAAACTTTACCATTTTGAACATAAATGTGACCCTGGACCACAAAAGCAGTCTTAAGTCGCTGGGGTATATTTGTAGCAATAGCCAAAAATACATTGTATGGGTCAAAATTATCAATTTCTCTTTTATGCCAGAAATCATTAGGATATTAAGTAAAGATCATGTTCCATGAAGATATTTAGTAAATTTCTTACCGTAAATATATCAAAACATTTTTGATTAGTAATATGCATGGCTAAGAACTTAATTTGGACAACTTTAAAGGCGATTTTCTCAATATTTCTCAATAAGATTTTTTTTGCACCCTCAGATTCCAGATTTTCAAATAGTTGTATCTCGGCCAAATATTGTCCGATCCTAACAAACCATACATCAATGGAAAGCTTTCAGATTATGTATAAATCTCAATTTCGAAAAATTGACACTTAAGACTGGTTTTGTGGTCCACAAATTACATTGTCATACCTCAGAGTTTTTAAAACCGTTCTGTGCTTTTTAAATGTAAGTTGCTAACAAATTGCTACAGAAGAATCAGTGTTATTTTAGCATTATGTAATACTATAGTATTTATTTATATTTTCATTTTCATTTTAGCTTAATTGTTAGTCATTTTATCTACTTTTGTCATTTTTATTAGATTGTGTTTAAATATTTATACCTATATAGCTTTCATTTATTTTTATTTTATATTTATATTTTAATTATTTACTTTTTTATAAGCTTTATTTCAATTACTGAAAAAGATAAACATTTTATGTTTTGGTTCGCAATAACAACACTGATAAGAATGTAACAATCTATGTTTTAGGTTTTTGTTTATACAGGGGATTCAAAATTCACTTGAGTGACTTTTTAAGTTATGCTATTGGTTATGTATCTAAATATCGGTTTACTATTTTGTACTCTTAAATTCAAAATCATTATTTAAAAAATAATAAGGGAAAATCCTGAGGGAATCCATGGCATAACAATGCTTATTCTAATGTGCTTCCTTGTTTGACATGCCACTAAATATAGTACATTTTTTTTATTTCACGCTTTAGTTTCAATAGTTTTTGGCTCTTTGAAGTACTGTTGGCATAACTGACTCAAATTCCTTGTTATGGTTAAAGATGGTTTAGATGAGGAAGCTGCAGGGTTCTTGTTAGCCTTCGACAGACTCATGCTGTGTGTGCAGATGAATCGTATGATCCCATGGGAGCAGATGGAACTGATCAGTGCAAAACTCTCAGGGTCCATGTTTTATTCTGCTCTGCCTCCATATCTGAGTCAGAGAGCCGCCCATACGTCTCCAGTGGGCTTGTCTAATATCCTGCAGATTCTTCTACAGGAAAAATAGCCTCTGGATGGCCCATCAAAAGAATAAAAATGTAGATTCACAGAGAAAAACTTGGCATGCAGGAAAGAGTTTTTCAAGTGAAATGGATCCTGATTCGCATCTTATTTTAAACATCCTCACACGTCCCACATTGTTTGTGTTCGCATCATTGTCTTTTCCTATTAAGGACGCACAGCTCTTGTTCATAACATGACTTCCTTTATTATTTCCGCCCCTTTATTTAATTGAATGTATCATCGTTCCTTTTGATGACTTTAACCAGAGCCAGTAATATCTCCCTTTCAGCACGGCTACATCGAGGGACAGCCAGACAGAACGGGCTTATTTCCAGCATCGTTTGTCTCTATGCTCGCTGAATGAAGCCGGCCAACGGAGCTGAAATCATAGCACGTTCGACTCTACTGCCAAAGCACCCTGGGAAATGAGGGGCTTGAAGTCTACCCACAGAACCATCGGTAATGAAGAATCAGCATAACAAAGCAGCACTCACAGGCCCGTCTGCAGCGCCAAGAGAGATGGGATATGTGGAACATGTTGTGCTGTGAGCAGAACTTCTCATAGTTTGCAGTTGTTCAGGCCCCTCACATATGAGAAGCATGCCCTCTGATCCATCCACAGACCAGCCTCTACCAAAATCTACCATCATGTACTCTCCTAAAAATGCTTCAAAAGAACGCACAGCATGAAATGCATGTTACATTGAACTGTACTCAAATGTGAGGAATCATAAATGTCAGATCATAGGTTTGTATTACGAAAATGTAATGCAGAGATTGTGTTAACAGCTTTAAAGCACAATCTTCTGCGACAGGGATTGAAAACACATCCAGGTCATATTTCGCCTACATTGTAAAGAAAAAAAAAAGTATTTTTTTTAATATACCAAGAATGTTTGCTTTGTGACTTTTTTAAGCACCCCCAAATTCTTAGTTTTTTCAAAAATTCTATTCTAATTTTGAATTCTTATTTCCATTACTGTATTAAATACTGTAAACAGTATTTTTTTAATGTAAAAGCAGGGAAAATACCATAACACTGCTATACAAGTATAAATACTATAAAACTTCATATTTTTTGCATTAAAGTAATCAGAATAAGATTTTTTCACATTATAGCAATAATTTGGGAAGAAAAGTGCTTTAAAAATAAACACAAAATTAAATTTATATAAGTTGTAATAAAACTTTAACGGTCCTAAAACAATTCTTTGATAAACTTTTTTGTTTTGGAATTTATTGTTCAATTATTTCCGTAATTTCAGACGAAAAATCACTGAAGAAATGGTTAAGTGGTTTATTGAAAACAGACCACAGATTAATCACAGGTTCACACACAACATCATGAACATAGAAGCTTACAAAGATGTGCACACACCACGCAATTTGGCCACTACATCCATGCGATCAAACCATCACAATCAGCTGGACAGTCTTTGAACATAGACTAACTCCTTAAAGTGCTTCGAGAGTAGAGAACTACTTGTGGCAGAAGACATTTTTGCTAACCATGTCACACCCAGGGAATACTAAATCTGCGGTTTGAGAATATGACAAGTAAACAAAACCATAAAAACTAATTTGGCCACAGTTTTTTTGACGTTACTGCTCAATATCTTGGACTCCTCCTAAATAATTCCACCAGTAGGGAGGTGGAAAAAATATTCAATTATAATTGGTTAGCGGTTTCTCTACTTGCATTAGAGGAACTTATATATATATACATATATATATATATATATATATATATATACACCGTCATGTATTAAAAGTTGAACTTGTGGTTTTAGCTCTGCTTTTTATTTGTTGAAGAACCTGAATGGAAAACTAGGGTATTGTGAGATATTTATGTATTGTGTATCTCATTAAAAAATAGGCTTGTATGTTTTTCTGTATCTTTTTATTTATGCAACAATATCAAATATTTTTTATTTTTAGTACTGTCCTGGATGCCCTTAAACTGTGACTTTTGAATTCAATTCATTTTTTAATGTTTATGCTTTGGTTCTGTTTCTAAATAGATTGTTAAAACACACTTTCATGTCAGTTTGTTTTTGAATTTTGTCTAAACGATAATTCTCCAATGATGATTTATTGATTCGCATGTTCAGGATATCTGTGACTGTTCTCCATGCAAACTCTGTAAACTGATAAAGCCACTGATTGACATGAAGCAAAGTATCCAAAGCTAAAATACATTTCGGAACAAAAGTTACAGGGAAAAAAAAAAAAACACATCTTGAAAACACTTGGCAACAAACAATGAAATTACAGCTCAAGTTTCAACCTTGTCACAGTCCAAAACAGTTCACAATAATGCAAACTAGAAAAGGGAAAAAAGACCACAGAATATATACCACTAGTAATTTCAACTGTAAAAATACAGAGATCAACTGTAATTCAGGAAAAAAACAGAGATAATGAATGAAAGATGTATGAAAATACAGCATGTGCTGTAAATCACAAGGCAGGTTATTGTATGAGTGCCACTGAGAACACTCTAGGGACGGCTTTGGTCTAAAGGTATATAATGATATTAAACACGTAACACACAACAACGCAAACAACACAATCTCAACTACAATCTAGAATGTGTTTTCACAGCTCCATGGGACAAATACATCTTCCAGCATGTGGTTTGGCTATATTTAGCTGATTTCAGTATGGTTAAATAACAACAGAACTTTAAGGTGAAAAAACCCTTTAAAAAGAAATGTGTGGTGGCTTGAACGATGTCAGTGCATCTCTGTAATTGTCTGAGGTGAGATCTAAAACAACATTTGTGTATGTCATCATACACTATTCAAACTCGTTTCTGACATTTAAAAATGTGTGTATTGCTTATTTGACATTTTGAAACATTATAATCCCCAACCTTGTCATCTAAAAAGCTCTAATGCACTGCAGGTTGAAGTTAAAAGTCAACATGAAATTTAAACTGAACTTATGTACTTCACTTCACCCAAAAATAAAATTAGTGTCATCAGTTTCTCACCCTCATTTCGTCCCAAACCTGCATGATTTAAAAAATATATTTAAAATACAGTAGTCAGCATCTGAAGTTGTCCTAAGACAAGAACGCATTTTGGTTTTAGCTTTTAGGACAACTTTGATGAAAGATTTTGATCTACTTCAAATGTTGACTAGTGTTTGACTTTTTTTTGTCCACGAAATGAAAGTCAATGGGGTCCAATATAGTTTGAACCCCTATGATTTTTCATTACATGCTATTTCAAAGAAAACTGTCTGTTTTCATAAGCTTTCATCAAAATTTAACAACTTGCTTGGCCTCCGAAACGCATTTCCTTTTCGGCTGATGTAAAACGCTCCAATCAAAACATCAGATGGTCCAATCTGGTATTTAACACCCACTTTTCAAGATCCAATCAATTACCAATAGATCAAATCAAGCCCCGCCCCCTCTCACTTAATATTCTGTTGCTGGGTTGCGAATTCTGCTTCATGTAGACTTTAAGGCTTTGATGCCCTGAAAACTGCTGATGATCAACATCTTTCTTGCAGTGTGGACAGCTTTGTTGACTATACATGAAACTAGTTTTGCACATTTGCAGTACAGACACTGTGTGAGGCTAGTCAGAGCAGTTGCAGTAAAAGAAATATATAATGAGGCTCAGATCAAGCCGTTTTGCTTACTGTTTGTCATCTTCAAAGTTTCAATGCCTGGAAGGAAGGCAATCATCCATCTTTTCTTCAGGCACAAAGCAAGTGAAAGAACAGGATAAGTTCATTTGGTCTTAGGACTACAGCTTGATGTCTGTGGGTTTGGTTCAGTGCAGTTCACAGTGGTCAATTAATGGTAGGGTGGATCACAGATCTGCGTCTCTTTGGCTTCCATACAGCTGCTGCACGTCCTGGCTTGAGCAGTACTGAGTCAGTGAAGGCCACAATTACAGGCTCATCTGTATAGTTTGATTTTGCCCTCTTTGTTGAGCCTCTGAATGATCTCAGTCTCGAAATCTGCATTGTGGACGCCCGTCTTTCGAAAAGCGCCGGCGTATCTGTTGTACTCCCAGTAGTGGTGCCAGTTTCCTTGCTTGTCTGCCCCATATCCAAACACTGACACCTGTTGGGATAGAACATTGTAAGTGAGAATTGTCTGGTGACGCAGAAATTGTTATCTTGGCTGTAAATACAAGTACAAACCTCATCACAGAGATGCAGAGCAAATATAATGGCTATTATTCCGGTGGAAGGGTACCTTCCATGACGCTCTGTCCATTTGTCATGTGTGTACTTAAAGAAGGCTGGATTTACTACTATCACCTGGACGGCACACACGGTAGGTTGAGTTAGGCTTAACAGATAAAATGCATTTATGGATTTACAAGCTTTAGTGTAATTAATACTCACCTTGTCTTTGTCAGCTTCTACACGATTTTTCACTCTCATGTACGTCCTGTTTGGGATATACAAACAGTTTTAGCTAAGAGTGAGGAAAACGACTTTTAGAGTGATTTTACTTATAATCTGTTGTGCATATTTTAGAAAGATTATGACATACATTTTGATTTCTCCTGTGGAAAGGGCGCTGGACAACCACTGCATGTCTTTCAGTTTGAAGGGAAGAAGGACGAGATGGACACCAGGTCTCAAATCGATCGCACTCTCTGGGTACATGAAGTGGTGGGTGGTTCGGTTACCAACATCTTCTTCAAATCCCACAGTTACGGCCTTATTCATTCTGTGGGACATTCCAGTTCAAATGCATTAGTAAAAAAACTCCTGCACTTATTGGTTACATTATTCAAGAAAAAAAAAATGTCCATACAGTGAAAGTCAAAGGGGACCCCTTTAATTTTCAGTGTACAGACAAAAAGATATCTTTCAAATATCTATTGAAATATATATATTTTTTTGGCAGAACCTGATTTTACCAAGTGCGAGATGTTCCTGGATCAACATCTTTGTTGAACCTGGAACAACATTGTGATTAACTAATCGGATTTGAAGAACCATTTTATAGTTTTTGTGAAGTTTAGGCTTACGATCAGTGTTTGGTGCTTGTACATCAGTGTCATTCATCTATCATTTCCTCTGATTTTAGGGATTACTCATGGTTAAGGTTAGGTTTAGGGTCAAGACTAAATTTTTGGATTAAAATGTTGTCCCACGGTCAACAAAATATGTTGACCTAGGAACACATCTAACTCAGGACGTGCAATTTAATTGATTAATTGTCTTTTTATAAGTTTAGACCAGACATACAAAGAGTAGAAAACAGACCTAATAACAGCTGAGTGGGAATCTATCAAGGCTCCATATTTGGACTTCAACAGATTCCCCGAGTTTCCAACAACTGCACACTTCCGGCACTGGTTCTGCTGTGACATTTCATTCTCAATTGGAGGGGAAATTATCTTAAACATCTTCTGGGTGATGTCCTTGATCATTCCATCAGATGCCTGCAAAGACTATACAAAACAATATGATAAGTGCAACTTATAACTTACAAAGCTAACCTCCAAATTTCAAGCTACTAATCTTTACATCTTTAAGGTTAAAAGGGAAGAAGTTTTTGCTATCCCAACTATTCCAATCTTATTGTATATGCAGAAAATAGAAGAGGTGAGAGGAAAATAATCCATTTGGCAATGCATCGCAATTCTCTCTTCAAGGATTCTGAGTCTTCGAAATTTTCAGAATTGATTTCAAGCTTAGTTTTTTCTCTTCATACATGTGATAGTAGTCACACAGTGAGGAGAAAAAGATGCATAGATAATCATTTTATCATCGCATCACAGCCCTCTGAACCATAGTCGAATCAAATCGTGAGGTGCCTAGAGATTTCAAGCCTAGAAAATACTGCCCAACTTTTCTTGTGTGCCATGTGAAAATTCAAAACTCTTGAGGCACACTAATGTCAAGCTTATCCAAGTACGCTCCCATAGCCTGCAAAAGCCTGAAAGCCTTTAATTAGGCTAAATTAAACCTTACTGAAACACATGGCAGGGCCGAAGGGCCTACTTGTGCCCTTGTTCCCTAGGGAGAATTACTTTTTTGTTTAAGGAAACCAGATAATGACTGCAGCTCTGGGGATCCACCGCCATTGCATTAATGATGTTTGGCTAACAGATATGACGGTAGTGAGTGAACTTGAGAGGGTCTGGAATGAACACACCAGCTGTTGTCTTTCCCTGACGTGTCCATGTGCCAGAAAGGGAAATGATATCTAGCTACGATGATACGACTTTAAAGGCATGCCTGAGAATCCCAAGAGCTATTCTGTCTCTCTGAGAGGCAAATGGCTGTCTAGAGACTAACAAATGAATCTAGGAACAAATCCAACATTAACTGTCCAACTCATTGCAGAAATTGGAAAACTAAATGTACATAAATCTACATCAGTGGTGTGCAGTGATGTTCTGAAATGAGGAGGCAAAGTCCTCAGTGTTTTTTTTTTTTTTTTTTAATCAAAAGTAAATTCATGTCCCAGTTACTTTGTCTTGGTTAAATATACTGACACTATCAAAAAAATAGTGTTTGTGCAATTCTTGATTTAAATTTTTACATTAACCGTGTACAAACAGTTTGTAGCTATACAAACCAGCTCGTTTTGCTGCTTGATATCACAAATCGGTGTGTCTTACCATAATGTATTTTGTATATGAACACACTGGTTTGAGTTGTTATTCTTCTCGTTATTTCCCTATAGAGGCTAATGAACCGGAAGTCTTGCCCATAGGCTTACTTATGCGTTGAAGAATAATTAAATTACTTATATTTTCACAAAATTTAAGACTAAAATGATTAACAAAGATCATGATTGTTTATGAGTAGGCTATGCAGTAATTTAGTCAGTTCTATCATTGCTCAGTTCCCAAGTCAGTGGAGATATAGGCTAGCTGCCACATCACTACCGTTTTGCTGAGAAAATGGATGTGAAAAAACAAAACAAAACAAAAAACTTCATAATAACTACTGATATTATAAATCAGGATGTGGTCTAACAGTTGTTAGCCACAGCAATGCAATATTTTTCATTGTGTGTTAGCGTGTTATTCAAAATGCAAACTACCTATTTTCTAAATGTAAGTTATTGCTCGTATTGTGAGGTATTCATCTATCACCATACGGAATAAATTATCTGTCGCTATTTCACATTAAAAAAATAAATAAAAAAAACAGTGTGCCATCCTGTAGTAGCCAAAGATACTCCGTTATTTAAGATTATGTATCGGATGTTTGCATTATCTTCAGTGTTTCCCCTACCATTATTTTAGGGGGGCGGCCCGCCTCCCCCTTGAAGGTCAAGTTAATTTTATTTAATTTTATTTTCTCTATAGCGCCAGACCACAAAATAATTAATTCAATGTTACCTTCCCTATATAACAGGTGTATACCTTGTTCTTTTATTAAACAAACTTTAATAAAAGTTTGTTTAGTTCCGCCCCGGTTCGCACACACACACACACACACACACACACAAACGTAAGCGCACACACAAGCGAGCACACTCCCACTCCTATTTGTAAATATTAAGCCGCAAAACGTCTATTTAAATATGACTTCTGCGTGTCTCTGTATTAATGTATGGCGCAGACGCGCGGGTTTGTTTACTCATACAGAAGCGCGCGACGCTTGCGGTGATATTAACGTCTGTCGTCTCACTAAATGAGGACATAAATACATGAACAACATCTCCAGAACTGCTCTGAGAGTCACTTCATGAGCATTCGAGCGTTTCATTTGAGAAAAACTATCCTCACGGCAACCCGTCAAAATAAAAGTTCGGTTTTACTTGAAGACATTGGTCAGAACGTAATAGGCTACTACTACTAAAACTATTAAAACCTTATCTTTAAGGAATAATCGTACAATGTCTTCAGTGTTATTATCAATACTAAATCCCCTTTATTTTTATGTAGGGAAAAAACGGAACCCCCAAATTAATTTAATTTGAATTTAAAAATGTCTGGCAGCCTTAGACTAACTAAATGTAGAACTTAAACCATCAGTGTGCCACTTACCAGCCACCACTTCAGAGAAAGTGGATCTATGTCATCATCCCTGCCAGTGAGGTAAGGTTGCTGTTTATGATCATAGTGTTGGTCAAACCACTCCGACACACCCTTGTCTGCTATACAGGATGGACAGCTACAGGAATGACCTCGTCTTGGCTCTGTGACAACCGTCTGTAACTGTGTCTGGTTCTTCACTGGCATCCTGAAATCGTGATGAGTGGGTAAATCTGTGATGGGCACAACACTGGCCTTCTGAATGGTGTGAGCAGCTATCATTAAAAACAAAATAGCACCTAGCAAAGCGCCTAAGTACAGTTTTCTTCTCAACATCATGGTGAAGGCAGACTAAACCTTGGGGTGGATTTTCCAGAGATTTAAAGGAACCACGGCAGTAACAGGAATTCAATTCTAGCTTGGCTTGTTCCTGCCAAATGGATTGTGGGTTTTATGGTCTATGAGGAGTGCGCTTTACAAAATAAAATGGCCTCTGAGGTGGAAAATGACAGGATTTTCAATCCAGGATTGTCCATTATGGCCTTGTTCTATCTGTCCATCCTGTCATGATTTTGCAAAGCCAAAGTACAAGGCCTCACAGTGGAACATGCTAAAAAGAGATAGACATGTTGTTTGTTGTTTCAGTTCAGTGAAGGAATGAGTCCTAGGAAAGCAATTTCACTTCCTGTCTGTACAGCTGTAAGCGTCTCTGCTCATATTTCGTTCTGCATTTATCCTAAAGTAGCACCCACTGCTGCCAAAGCTCTTCATTCCTGAAAAATACAGAAGAACATCAACATTTAGAAAGGTTTTTTTTTTTTTTTTCACGATTTCATTATCAGATTTATAAATTAACTGCTTCACCTTTCAAAACTGGTCTAAATTGTTCATTCACAAACAGTGCTGGGTAGATTTCTTACAAATTGTAGTCCATTACTAATTACAGATTACATAATGAAAACTGTAGTTAGTAACGTAATCTAGGTTACTCATTTTAGGTAATGTATTCTGACTACTTTTTAAGATTACTTTTAGATTACTTTTTTATTAAACTTGTTTTAAATTTACCATTAAACATGCAATATCGAAAGTATATTCCTTTAAATATTTCTTTCTGTCTTTGTGAATATAGTCAAAGCTGAATGGTATGACACAGTAGGATTTTTAGAAAATAAAATTTAAAAGAGGAAAAAAAAGAATAATTAGGGAGAATCAATAAATTATAAATAATATACTGCCATTGTGTAAATAATATATAATCCATAAAAAAGTATCTGTAATCTGATTATGAGCATTTTAAAATGCAATATACCCTAATTACAAGTACTTCGTTTTTGGAAACTGATTACGTAATCCAAATGGCATGTAGCCAGTTACTTGAGTTTAGCTAGATTTAAGTGAATAACAGCTTACAGGGTGTCTACAGATATGAACAAGTTAGATTTAAGACTTTTTAAGACCTTTTTAATACCACCATATGTAAAATTTAAGACCAAACCTGTGAAGGAAATACACATTATATTACATACGTAAATGTCATATTTAATGTGTTTTTAAATTGAAAAAGAAAACAAAATATCATCGTTGTCAAAAATGCTATTTATTATTACGATATACAGAGAACTTTTCATATCTGAAGACAATATCCCATACAAAATATCCCTCAAAAGCTCCACAACAGCAATATTTTTGGTGGTTTAAATGAAGCAATATTTTCATCAGTTTTCTATTCAGCATTTACATATTTAAATCTGCATGTTTTTAATATTTACCCCAGGTTATTTACCTCCATAAAGTCCAATATTTTTTAACCTTATTAAATGTATGCGTCATCTTTCATGTCAAATTCTTACAACTGATTAGTGTTGTCACGGTACCAAAATTTCAGTATTCGGTACCGATACCAGTGAAAATCCACGGTTCTCGGTACCAATTTCGGTACCACATGCTAATTAAAAACACACTATTTTTAATAATAGTCAAACAAAAATAAAATTGACAAAAATCAATGCCATTCTTCATACTTATTTAAATTGTGTTTCAAGTTTTTCCGCAAGTAATCAAAGTATGAAAAACAGTAAACAGTAAAGTTTCACCCAAATTTAATTTGTCTTTTAATTAATGAAATTTAAACATTTTATTTTTTGGGTAAATAAAGGGGATTTACTATTAAAATTAAAATATGTAAGAAATATTGTGTGATTATTTCTTTAAAAATATTTTTTTTTTTATCAACAGTAGTAATAGTATCACATACATTCTACTAAATAATAGTAATATATTTTTGGCACAATGTCTTTAAGATAAACTTTTATTTTGACGGGTTGCCGTGAATACCTTTAAATTTCTGTGTGTAGCTATATGATATGAAGCTGGTTTTACTCAAATGGAACGGTAGAATACTCGTGAAGGGACTCTCAGAGCAGTTCTGTAGATGTTGTTTATGTATTTATGTCCTCATTGAGACGGCAGATGATGAAATCACCGCGAGCAGTGTTGCCAATTTGGGGATTTTGTCGCCAAATTTAGCTACTTTTTTATTGTTGCTGCGACTTGTATTGATGTTTTGCGACAAGGAGCTATTTTAGCTATATTTAAATAAAAATAGCGATTTTTTTGGAGATTTTTTTGCCCTCACGTTTGCTCTCAATCATGCCATTAAGCGTGTTCGCGGTACTTTGATGTCATACACTGACCATTCTGCGCAGCGCCGCTTAAAGTCGAACGCGCCTAATGAGTCTGCGCAGTGAACACGGCAGTACATCTGCCATTCAGACATGATGACACACACCACCATTTCATTATAAGCATCAAGATGGTGGAGAAAAAATATGATTACATCAGGGCACCAACTACTGCATGAACATCTTGTTTTAACCACAGACACAAAAGTTATACCACAATTCATGCACAGTCATGTCAACCAGATACTGAGAGACGCAGTGCATCATCGTGTCATGTGTGCTGGGATGCAGTATTTTGCACTTACTTTGTAGTAATAGAGTGTGTTGACTGAAATAAGTTTGTATGAATAAAGGTTTTGTTTTTGGAGAATCATATTTCTTATCTGTTGTATTTGAGCAGGACAGGGATGCGCTTTGGTGAAACAAATGCCCAACATTATGTGTCTTTACATCATTTCCATCATGTTTGATGTGCTTGTAGATCACAGGAAGAAATTTACTGATTCAAATGTGTCCTGTAGAGTTACAAGTAGGCCTAAGCATTTCCTAATTTCACTTCAGATTGTTTTGTTATTGGCCTACTTCATCTTTTGTTATATATTTTTTTATACTGTCATCATTTGTAAAATAGATATATATATATATATTTACTTTCCTTTACCAAATTTACCTGTATTTACTTTCTTTTCATATTTGGCGACTTTTTTTGAAAAATGGAGACTTTTGAGGGTGGTTCTAGAGATTTTCTGAGGGAGGGGCTTGGCAACACTGCGTCGCACGCTTCAGTGTAAAAAAAACAAAACAAAACAAAAAAACCGCGCATCTCTGCCATTCATTCATTCATTCACACAGAGACTCGCAGAACATGCGGGATTCATATCTGAATCGACTTTTGCGGCTTAATATTTACAGATACTAGTCCATGTCGCGATTTGATTAAAGTGTGACGACCTACTTTTGATTAATTCATCCAAACTTTGACAAATTCCGTGATATTCCGTGCTAAACTGTAAACTCCGTTTTTATAACTGGATTCCGAGATTCCGTCCGCATTTTCTGCATCGCGGAAATCATAGGTCCATACGCGTCAAGAACCGGGTCGACCGGGTACTCGGTACCACCGGTACTTAAAAAAACCTGGTACCGTGACGTTTTCATTTTTTTAGTACCGACTTGGTACCGAAGTACCGGGTCTTTTGACAACACTACAACTGATGAAGAAATTTAATATACACTACAGCTGTTAGCAATCAAATTAAATAATTTGCACTACAAATTTACAACCGCAATAAATAATGTTATGAGATTAATGTTTTAAATAAATTTTTTTGAATATACAAATAAGAAATGTTGGTGGAAAAATGCATACTTTTAAACGAACTAAACCACCAGTAGGTGGCGGTAAGTCACTTATTCATTCAGCAGATTCATTCAAAACACTGAATCATTCAGGAACAAAAATGCGAGTGCTGCTTGGAGAATGTGCAATACTTCTGATCTTTGTTTGGAACTATTTTCGTTGGTGAAACAGAACAAAACAGTCAATATTCTGTCTAAAATGTAAGTAACTACTTAACTACTTGTTTCTTGAGCCAAAATCAATGTAACATTTGCAATCATGAAAATATTTAGCAAAATAGTCCCCTAGTCATGGTATGTTATCTTCATCATGTTATAAATAAACTAAACATTTTGAATTGCCGTTATGCTCATTTGATTTGATTTCTCCATATAAGTCTCTCACAGAGACAGGCAGCATGAGTCTCAACAGCGCAACATTGAAATACACTATCCATTATCACTTGCTGTTTACGCTGAATGTAATAAAATGTCATTTAAGTTTTAATCAGGCTATTTGTCCCGTCAGGCAAGTAAAATCCTCGAGCAATTAACCCATTTAAAGCAGCTAGGAGGCTTGTCAGCGAGCTGGTGGTATTCGCAGTAACTACAGCGCGGGGAATCTTCCGTCTGTCCAATAATTGTAAACAGGCCCTGGGTCCGTCAGACTGGTGAAACTTTTGCGGTAATGAGACCGAAGATATTTAAGACCCACTGAATTTGAATTTAAGACTTTTTAAGGCCTTTTTTAAGCAAAACTTTATTTAATACATTTTAAGACTTTTTAAGGACCCGTGGCCACCCTGGCTTAAAGTTAAGTCACTTCCTCACATGAAGCCACATTAACTAATTTGAAGGTGTTTTTGGATCCTTTTTGAAGCTAATCCACATTTCTCGTAACTGCATGGAACAAGAGTATTTTTTCCTTCTAATTGTGTTCCACAGAAGAAATCAAGTCATATGAGTTTTGAAGTACATGAGGGTGAGTAAACAATGAAACAAAGAATTTCCACTTTTATGTGAATCATCCTATTAAAGTCAACTTACGAATCTCACTCTTTGAGGCAGTGCTAAATGAAAGAATCATTTAGCTCCACAATCCTGTTTTCACCTTCAGTCATGATGAACTGATGTAAGAGGAAAGTCTGTCTGTCGACTAAATCTTCAAAATCATATAGCTAATGCAAGACAAAATGCAGAAATGCCACAACTGTTGTCTGCTGCTGAGAAAGCAAGAATGTGGCTGAACCTCCCTCGCACCCCCACCACTTCCACAATGAAGAACTATATAAATAAAGCGCCGCTGACTGCGTTGGACCAATCGCACCGATGCAGCAATCCATCTTTAGATTGATGACTGTCAAACGCAACTACTCCCACAATTCCCAGTCTAGAGCTCTGTACTTGATCCATGGTACTTAAATAGCCTGCTTGATCTCCTTAACAAGCATCCTTGAAACAGCCACTTTACTTTGAGAAAAAACAAAAAAAACAAGGCTTCCCCGGACACCACAGCCAAAGTGACTGCAGAGCAGGGCTGAAATTTTATCCTATATGCTAAACAGGAAGTCCCAGACTTTCCTCGTCAGTTAGGGAGCCACGTCCAGTGGAGCAGGGAGACGCTGGTAATGGGGTGGGGGATGTGGGATCAGCTGACGTTCAGCTGATTCGGAAGAACCGTCTCTCTGCCAGACAGCTGTCTCACTACAGACCAAACAAAATTACATCTCAGTTCAGCGTGCCAAACCCACCTAGTCAGCAAAGTGGCGGTACAGATGAGTCTCCCCCACCGTTCATTATTCAAAGTGAAGTATGCTCAAAATGAGCTTAAAGTAACCAATCCAGAGCTGATGAATCCAGAACGTTCTCATTCGCTTAAGCTGAAAAACAAGCGGCCCATTCAGAAAACAAATCAGGAGAAATTACAACTGCTGTAGTGCACTAGAAAGACATTTAGTTTCCCTACAAGTGGCTCTAAATATATATTAGGCCAAAGTAATATTTGCACTGGTACGTAGGGAGCCTGCATACTGTGATGTTCTTCTAAAGATAACAGTGATTCTCACAATTTGAAAATAGAGCAAATGTCAATGTCTTGATACCCTGCCAAGTTACCGTGGATCAACACTCCTGCCTAATCTGGCTTTGCATGGTCAAAGAACAGATAGAACCACCACAATGAAAACCTGCTGTGTGTTTTTCAGTTGCATAGTTTTTCAGCTGAATTCATTCATTTGCATACCAATGTCAATTGGGACTCTCATTCTGCTGAAACTAGAAGCTCCTCAACGAGTGCCAAACTATTCCGATTTGATTGCTCATTAAAATGTGCCCTTTACTCAGCAAAAGGGACCCTTTTTCACAGGACTTCTGCCCAAACTTTCTGTGTGAGCCTTGAGGTGCGCACTGGGTTTGGAAGGCAACCACACTTCAAGCAAACAGTAGTTGATAAATGACATAACCTTTCAGAACTATCAGGGCTGTGAATACAATCTCAGGATTTGGAAAGGACCAAATGTAACTATTTTCTAAAGACAATGGAGGTTGCTAACTTTCTATAAATATAGTGCACTGTGGTCTTCGTTAACAAATCTTTCAATTCAATTTAAGTTTCATTTTATAGTGCTTTTCACAATACATATTGTGTCAAAGCCACTTTAAAGAAAATGCTTGTTTCTGTCCTACAATCAGGATATCGGTTATCTACCAGATATAGTGTATCAGCGTAACATACCTATGGTAGTAACATACAGTTATAACAAATGTGTCAAGTAGTAATTACAACTCATTACAATATAATTACAATGATTATAATATAATGATAATATTAGGCAGTTTTGTATATGGATCTAAAGTTGGCGTCATCTGAAATTGTTGTGCCTTGTTATAAGTTTTGAGAACATATTAAGATTTTAAATAATTTAATTATTGTTCTTGAGCCAATCACAAGCTGCTTTTAATGCAAAATGTATATAATATAATATAATATAAATTTCCACCATGGTTTGGTTTTTATTTCACTATTGTAATGTAAGTTCTCCTGAAATATAGAATAAAAATATATAATTCAAATAATATAATGATAATAAATTTAAACTTTTTTCTTTCTTCACTTAATTTCTTTTCTCTATATACTGCATTTATTGGTTAAAACAAAAAAACATATCTAAATTAAATAAGAAAATAATAACCTATAAACCTAATAAATAATAATTGGGGAAGTCGTGGCCTAATGGTTAGAGAGTCAGACTCCAGAGGCAGGAATTATAGGTGGGGGGAGTGATTGTACAGCGCTCTCTCCACCCTCAATACCACGACTGAGGTGCCCTTGAGCAAGGCACTGAACCCCTAACTGCTCCCCGGGCGCCACAGCATAAATGGCTGCCCACTGCTCCGGGTGTGTGTTCACGGTGTGTGTGTGTGTTCACTGCTGTGTGTGTGCACTTACGATGGGTTAAATGCAGAGCACAAATTCCGAGTATGGGTAACCATACTTGGCCACATGTCATGTCACTTTCATAAGGTAAATAATTTGACGGGAGCCATAATTTCACACTACCTGCACAGAAACAGAGTCAATTGACCATGTCTTGCATGTTTAAAATGTTAACTGCTGATTGTAATCTAGTTCAATTTGAGTCAAAGCATGTTGTGGTTGACAAAATATATCTTCAATTCAATTCAAAATATATCTGACTTCTAATCTAAATATTCTGGTGCACATTTCACCATCATTGTCTACAGAAAGTGTCTGCAAAAGTCGAGACTGAGGCATCCCCTGGAAGCCACTCTCATTTAACCACGCAAATGAAATAAACATTTTCTCCTGTGTTACCAAACATAAACTGTGTCTGAGGTTTTCCATTCCATTTTTATTTCCTACACCAACGAACACCAGAAAAGAAAAAATAGTAATTACGAAACAGCAATCAAAACTGCTGAGGTGCTGAGAAACCTTGCTTTAAAAGATTTGCCTTGGATACCAGCCAAAGCTTTTTAACTTGCAGAGGCGTGAGAGGCTTGTTTTGCTCAAAGAGTCAGGCCATGTTAACACTACAGTGTGAGTTTCAAGTGAGGTGTGAAGTGGACTGCTAAGGGCAGAGGGGCTTTTGGGGTCTCACATTTCCAGGGAAGTTGGTCTTGCAGTTGTGAAGATGCAGGTGCTGTGGTTCCCTCAACAAGGGAAGGAAAAAACCCAAGCCCCCACCCCCCACAATAGTACTGTAAGCATAGCACACTTATCAACCTTTCTTACAGTCAGAATATCTTTCAGAATGCAAAACAAGCCTGTCTCATTTCCTTTTCCCTTAGCCAGCTCATGTGGTAACTCTAAAACTGATCTTAAGAAACTGGAATAGCCACACTATAAAGTATATTTTACCAATATAAAACTTTGTAAAAATGCTACTGTAAAAACCTGTTACACAGTTAACTGTACGTTACCTTGAAGTATGCAGCAAAAATATTACATTTCAACCGACAAAACATACTTCCAATACTTTTATACATTAATGCGTTTTACTGTATTGTTTAAGGAGTAAATTTACTGTACATTTTAATAAGTAAAAATAAGAATTACTTTATTTTAAGTTATTTTAAATACTTTCACAAAATATTGTACAACTTTTTAAGTTATATGTTGTATTTTAATCCACAATACATCTACTATATACTTTGCTATATATACACACTATATAATTTAATGATATATAATTTAAGAACTGTAAATTTCTGTAATGTATTATTACAGTAAAGTTACATAGCTTGCCAGTTTTGTACAGCAAATATATCTTTACAGTGTAACTACACTGCTGTGACAAGTCTAAAAAACGCTAGTAAAAACGGAAACAAATGAAAAATTACTCATGAAGCTGTCAAGAAAGCTGTAAAACTGCACAGGTTTCCCAAGTTCCATTGTGTTTGTTATTACAGCTTTCTTCAATAACCATGTTTGGGGGAGTCGACGTTACAACGGCACGTTTTTGACAGCTGCAACCAACACAAAACGTAATTCTGATACAAACCTAGATAGATCTCTAGTCCAGTATTTTAAATTATCTTCATTTCAACCAGCTATGTGTGTATTTGGGAAGAATTAGGAAAACGTTTCGTAGCAACTTTTTCGTAAACGTCTTGTGGTAAGAAACGTCTTGTACTTATTTAAACAATGCCTGAGACTTGGTGTTACAAGCACTTCGTTTGTCGGATTGCCTCTTCAAGATGAATCGCTTCATGTGTTCCCCAAATTGTAAGTCGCTTTGGATAAAAGCGTCTGCAAAATGACTAAATGTAAATGTAAGAAACACAACTTGAACCGACTCCACTGAAACCCTTCATTCACACACAAACGGAAAGGTAGTCTACATTAGATGTGATAACTGGTCTAGATGAAACCCATTTATTTTAAACCACTAGTCGCATTTAGTAATTCGTGGGTTGTGTGTCAAAACATCGACAGCTACTTCCTAACAGCATTTTTGGCCATCATATGGTCAAAGTGGTCGACCATTTGAACGCCGATTAACTTACGTGCCAAAAAGCTAAGTAGGCGTCTCATAAAGTTATATGAGACACAGACATTGTTACATCCAAATGAAAAGTTGCAAGTATTCCTTTTAAAACTTCCGCACACAATTTCAATGATCTCTAATTTAGGAAGGTAACTGTAAGTTTTAAAAACATAGATAGGTTATCAAAGACTCAATCCGTTTCCTCTAGAAGTTCAGCTTAAGATGAATATTTTAGGTGGTGGATAATCGTGTTCAACTCGAAATAAATCTTGTAACTACAATCTGTTGTTTAGAAGTAAAAGGGACTGGTTAGCATTGCATTAGCTAGAAGTGTGGGTTAAAAAAAGATGTAGAGCGAAAGAAAGAACATAACTTTGAGGCGGCAGCTCAACTCCGTTAACTCATTTGAGACCGCTTGCTCTCATCAGATTCTCTTATATATTCAGTTCGGTTTGTTAAAGTTGAAACGGGTTTAATATAAGATCAGATGCAGTCGCTTAGAAAGCTGGATAAGTTTAGGCTACTTACCCACCTTGTTCTCAGCTCGAGTGTTGCTGACTAACACACAGGAGCCTACTTCGGAGAAATGATGTCAAGCTTTACGTCCTGCGTCTACTCCCTCTGTGTGTGTGTGTGTGTGTGTGTGCGCGCGCGCACTGCTCGACAAAAACTATATTATTAAATAACTGTTAATAATATTAATATCTCTTAATTTCTCAGCACCAGCTTGTGTGTGCTATTATGTAAGTTTTGTTTTAAATGTCACTTTTACTCGTTAAGAAATGAACAGCATTTTAAGAAATATTAAAATGTTATGCATTCACATAATATGAGGATTCAAGTCAAATCAGTCTTCTAGAAAAAGCTGTTTGAATCTATATGGAGCAGGTGTTGCCATGTTTATATCACATGACCAGCTGTTTCCTGCAACAGACCTTTGTGTTTCTACTACTACTAATAATTGGGTGCTAATTATTATGACTGCATAACTAAGACAGTAAGCCCTTTGTTAGAAGATGATAATTTGCTTTAAAACACAGTGAACTGTGCACATGTGCACAGTTTTAACACACATGGTGAATGCGCTCAGGGACGACACATGTTGTGTCAAATTTAACAAAATTTGTGTGTCAAGATGGATTACACATCTACTGTGTAGTGTAATTTAGCACACGTGTCATTTAAACAAATTATGTGTAACTGCGTATTGTAATGTGGAGAGGGCTTGTGCAAAGGGAGCTACGGGAAATGTTGAGATGTAAATCAAATATGAGAGAAACATAAAAATCTAATAGTGCTTATCTGCACATTTGGCATCCGTCCTGTGTCTGGTTTGTGTGGTTTTCTGATAGCTGTCCATTGCTTAGTCAATGCAGCAGTTCCCTGACAGGCCACTGAGGTTTTTGGGAGTGCAGTGTTTACTCAAAATGAATTAGCTTGACATTAATTGACGTGATAAAGCAATGCAGCTTCCACACAACTGGACAGAAGACTAGACCTTTGTATAGCAGTCCCCGAGGTTATTTATGCAGGAGGACATGATGTACTTTTTGATTTTCAACATAGAACCCTGATGTAGACAAACAGCTTTTGCTTTCATCACAAACATTTAAAATAAAAGATTAGGAGAAGGTAAATATCTTACCTAATTAGACCAAATGGAAAGAAGCTCTTTATTGCACAACATGGTAATAAGAATAAAAGTGATCCATTTTCTCAAGCACAGAGACAGCAGTGAGTGCACACATTTTTGCAGAAGACTACAGGAGAGATCCAAGATAAGAGTAAAAGCAACCATTTTTGCGCCCATCAGATAAAGCAGTCACTTACAATGCCCATTTTTGTAGGACAGAAGAAACGTGCCAAATTGGTTGGTAAAACAAGTCAGTAGAGTGTGTATGCTTGTGATCAATTGCATGCACTTCAAACCACAAAACTGAATCGATGAAGAAAGAGAACACACATTTATTAAACCACAGAAACTGTACATGTCTGGTAATTTAAGGCTGAAGATACAGTAAAAGTAGATGTTTTCCTAAACAGCCGTGACTGAAATGAGAAATTCAATTTTGAAATGAGAGGTCATGTAATTGTACCGTTGTTGATAATTTACAATATGGTTTGAATTAAAACTAGTGTGTTCATGTCCATATGTGAGCATGTTAAGATGTTGTTGTGTAATGTTGGAACTATAAAGAGAATGCACACCATATCTAGTTGTTTAACAGACTTTAGTCCAACTTTGGCATAAACTCAATGTAAACACTCAGGACACAGACTGAAATTTGGACATCTGGCAAACAAACTGAAAGTTTCTTTCGCAATATTACTGATCTTTAGCTGTCCTTCTGATATTGCTTGTATAGATGTTCAAGAACATAATCAATTGTTTTCAATGCCGTATAATTTCTCAAGTAAATGACTATATATGTATAGCATCATCATAAAGTAAGGTCATGTTGCTTTATAGAGAAAAGAAGGTCATAAAATACTTGTATAAGAGATATGGTTACTGAAGGCTATGACAGGATGCTAAACAAGTTATGTACAATACCGTAAAGCAGTTGAGTAATAGTTGCAATAGTTTTACATAGTAAGCATCTGTGTAGTTGAACATAACAAACAAAAAACCAACAGACAGATACGCACAGAGCTGCTGATACAGGGGTTGTTTCTGCTGCTGTTTTTTAAGCTTTGTTAATAATTTGCAGGGATGGCAAAAGCTGTTTGGCCAAGGAATTGTTATTGAAGGACAAATGATAAGCAGGTGAGGACTGACCTAACATGAAATATCCACGTAGGACTGTGAGAAAGCAAAATGTGAGACAATAAGCAGCTGTGTAAACCATCATTAACAGTTACTAAATTTAATAACATATGTATAGTTTCTGCTGATTTCCAGGTAAAGGATTTTACAAATGAAAATGTATTTGCTTGCTTTATTTACAAAAAAAAATAAAATAAATAAAAAATCAAGTTTATAAAGAAGCAAATTATTATAATGTACTAGTTGTTTTTTTCCTCAGTTTGTTTGTATTTTATTAGCCAGGAAAAAATAGGAAAAAGTGTTGTTTTCAAAAGGGTTTGAAATGAACTATACTTGTATTATAGTCACTGGTTCATATTTCCTCACCCCGTCAGCAGTCATGGACAAGATGAAACAACCCCTATTGGGCAATAGCTGGTGTCCAGTTACATATGACTAAGAGACAGGGATTTAACCACAATTTGAAAATGTGCATGTTGGCATGGGAACTTGTCTCTTAAAATAATGTGCTTGCAACAAATGAGGTGCTAGCAACAGACTATGTGAACAAACTTTTGCTTTTTCTTATTAAAAAGAGTTGCAGTTTGGCCTTTGTTTGGTAAAATGTGTGGCTGTGTGCGTCTGAACAAAACCGGTATCATCACAAGGATCTTTTCACATCACTTCAGAGGGAATCTGAGAGTTCAGTGTCTTTGACTGTGAAGTAAAAGTATTTATTACATGACAAGGAGACAGTGAAGAGGACCAGGAGGTGCTTGACACTGAATGTGCAGGAGTAAGTAAAACCGTACACAAAGCCCACTTTTAAAGAGTGTTTTTCTCCTGAGGGATCATGGCTCTGCTCCCAGATATCTAGATTTTACAGCATGAAAGCTCACTAATGAGTCTCTGTTTCATGTAAATTTCTTGACTCTAAAAGATTGAATGCCTTGGCATTGAAATAGCATTTGACTCCTCACCTGAACCAGCTGCACTAATAGAAGGCATGATATTTACATTTCTGCTTTTTCATTTTTCTTTTAGATTTCCATTTGATATTGGATATGGATGCTATGTGGACTGCTTCTGTGTGTACTTCAGGGCATGGGCATGCATGCTTATAACTTGGACTATAATTAGCATGTTCATGTGAGTCAAAAAGAAAATTACATGCTTGTATCTTACAGTTAGTTGAAAATAAACTGTAAACATCTAAATGTCGAGGTGCAAGTGTTTACTAAAACTAGTAAATATGACAGCATATGCATGGTTAAACTTCCTTTTTGATGTTTGTTTTACGGTTACAGAACATGGTCTGCATACTGAGGTTTTGTCAACCACTGAGCAAAAAAAAAAAAAAAAAGAGGTGTTCAGATGTATAATACACATAAATGTAAACTTGTCAAATAAGAGCAGGAAATATTGCTTTGTGCTGTTGTTACTCCATCACGTGGCCTTTTTGTCATATTTGTTTTAAAATGAGAGGCACTATGAACCCCTCCGTCATGCATGTAGCTGCACATATGGAACAAGTCAAAGTTTCCATGTGTAGACTAAAGAGTAAAGCTGACCGAGCGGCAGTCATTAAGTGGAAAACCTTAGGCAAAGTTTGGAAAGGAAGTAAATGAGCTCATAACTCCACAGTATGTCTGCTCATGTCTCCCACACTCATCAGACTGTGCCTGTACCATCTGTACTGTGAGCAGGATATAATCAACTTCATTTTCCTTAGTCCTTATCCTCAAATCAGTCAAATAAAAAAATTAAATTTAGTTTGATTGTTTATTTTGGTCAGGTGTGAAAAATTTTATGTTTTGCTAAATTTTTAGCCTATATATTAACCTTTTATACATTATGTATTTCAAGTATGAAACATTAAGTAGTAAGTAGTTTTCCGTGTTAATTTTACTTCGTTCCATTCATGCAAATCTCAAGTCACCAGTAATATAGTAATATAACACTCAGTAATATAACTTGGAGGCAGTATGCTAACTCTTTCTTTTTTCTTTTTTTGTTCTTCAAAAATTGATCAGTAGTAGTAATGCATGACCATCTTTTTATACATACTTCTAGTTCTAGTTCGGTAGCTTGCAGCACTATAGCAAAATTAAGAAAAGTCATTTGTTTTTCTCTCTCTATCGTTCTACATCAACGCTTCACACTCCACCCCAGTAGGTGGCGGAGATGCAACAAAGCGAGGAAGCATCATAGCAACGAATTGCGACTTTCCTTCAAAATGGCAAGTACATTTCAGCACTTAAGCTTGATAACGTGTGCTTATAATTGAAAGAACATGTTTTTTCGGTCGTTATTGTCTCGGTTAGTTTATTTTTATTTTTGTGGGCTAACTTTGATTGGAGGGCTTGAGTAAATATAATAAATAAAACTAACGTTAGCCTACATTTAGGGATGTCAATAATCAATAATATAAACTGAAAACATATCTACAACACATTATAACTGAAGAAATTATTAGAATATCAGATGAAGAGACTACCTCAAAATTGTATTTTGTTTTTATTTATTTATTTAATGTTTAGTGTAAAACATAAATTCAGCAAAAAAAGGACACAATGTATTTATTTTAATGTTTGACTCAAACTATACTGCACAATAATCGATCTAAAAAGACTGGTTACTAGTTAATATGAGAGAGCTCACTGGTGCAGTGTCCTGCTTTCCTCCAGTCCAGCAGATGGCAGTAACGCAGAACCGACCGTTCACATAATACATCTAGTTCCGTAGCTTGCAGCATCGATCCAAGCAACGAAAACAGCGACTTACCTTCACAATGGCAAGTACACTTTAGCTCTTAAACGTGATAATATGTGCGTATAATTGAAAGTACGTGTTTGTCAGCTCGTTATTGTCTCGGTTAAGGTTTTTGTGGGCTAAATTTGACTACAGGGCGTTGTCATTTAAGAGATGGCACTTCTGACGAGCTACTGCTCGAGTATATAATAAACAAAAGCAAAACTACGTTTTTTATGGATTTTACAGAGCGGCTGTTCTAAAGGATATTAGATATTGAGCAATGACATACAGCTTTTTTCGTGTTACTTTTGCCGTTTTAATCACTTGTGCGGTTTTGTTGCAGGCTGAGGTGGAAGAGACGATCAAAAGGATTCAGAGTCAGAAAGGAGTACAAGGAATCATCATTGTTAATGCAGAAGGTATCCGGCAAACGTTTTAGTTTGGGTGCAAACGATGTGCTTCACTGGCAGCATGACATTGATAAAACAAAGAGATCTTTGTTGTTATATCTGTAGTATTTCTATGTGCTCTTTAAACAGGCATCCCAATCAAAAGCACTCTTGACAACTCAAGCACAGTTCAGTACGCCGGTAATGTCCACCAGCTGCTCATGAAAGCTCGGGGAATGGTGAGGGACATCGACCCACAAAATGATCTCACCTTTCTCAGAGTTCGATCAAAGAAGAATGAGATCATGATTGCCCCAGGTAAAGAGATGTACACTTATGAAATGCAATAGGTTAGTGCAGTGATTCTCAACAAACTTCCAAGCCAGACAATGACTTAAATTTTTTTAATTACCATAATAATAACTATTAAATGAATAGTTCACCCCAAAATGAGAATTTGCTGAAAATTGACTCACCCTTTGGCCATGGTATATGTAAAAGAGTTTGTTTCATCAGCCAAATTTAGCAGTACATCCCTTGATCCTCTACAGTGAATGGGTGCCATCAGAATGAGAGTTCAAACAGCTGATAAAACATCACAACAAGTTATTGTCACGATTCCAGTGAAGCAAAAAGCTATGTGTTTAACAAATAAACAAATCTTGTCTGCATCAGGAGAGAAATAGTTGTTTGGATTACTTGTGGATGTGCTGATTTTATCAGCTGTTGGGACTCTCATTCTGACGGCACCCATTCACTGCAGAGGATCCATTGGTGAATTAGTGATGTAATGCTAAATTTCTCCAAATCTGTTTCTGAAAGGGAAACAAACTCATCTACATCTTGGATGGCCTGAGGGTGAGTAAATTTTAAGCAAATGTTCATTTTTGGGTGAACTGTTTATTTTAAAAAGTGAAAACAAAGTCACAAAGGTCACCACTGGGTTAGCGGGCCTGTGAAGCTGTTCTACGTGTTTTGGATGACAGGGTTTGACTAATCATGTTTTGTCTTGAAATGATTAATTATATGTACAGTTTCCTTTTTTTGTAGATCAGGAATATGTTTTTAAAATGGAGTAATATTTTTACTCAGTCAAATAGCTGCCAGCAGACTTGTAGACCATTTGAATGTCAGATGTGATGTTTAGGACTGACTGTGTGTTTTGCTAAAGAATCTCATCCGTTTGTTCGTAAAGTGTGGTCAATATCTGGTGTATCTACACTGTGTATGAACACTGTGTGTATGTAATGTATATCAAAGACTACAGAAATACAAAGACGGTTCACTCCTATACCTATGAATGGGAGAAACTGCAACACGCAATATGGCAGAATAGTCCCACCTTTTAAATGAAAGAGCCAATCGCTGATTGTCACTGCGTCACTGCAGCCGCCGTTAGAAGCTCCTATCCTAGATGCTACTATCCACATTGTTTTACTAAACCGTTTTCTGTCATTGCGCGAGACTTCTGGTTCATTAGCCACTGTGGGGAAATAACAAGAAGAAGAATGAAGTGCAGTAAATGGTAAAACGGTTTGCACTACAAACCAGTGTGTTCATAATTAACAATACATTAAAATAATATGGTAAAACACACCGGACTGCAATATCAAGCAGTAAAACAAGCTGTTTTGTAAAGCTAAAAATAGCTGGAAGCGGATGAGACCAGAAGCCAGACACATTAAATTTATAAATGGCCATGCCCGCTCTTATGCGAAAAATAAGGTGGATAGAAACTTGAGGCTAGAACAGCCAATGTGCACGCAACAGTCTTAAGCGCCTTATGATTGCGCATGCACATTTGGCTGGTCTAGCCTGAAAAATACGCTTTTTAAATGCTAGTTGAACATTAGAAACAACATTCACGAGGCAGTTTATTTCAGATTTTGTTGCTTATTTGAAATATGTAATTTAATTGCGAGTTCAGTGAGCAGTTTTTGTGATTTTCAGGATTCCCCATTGATTTAAATAGGACTTGGTCTTGTTTGAGCTGCCCTGAGGCATTGGAAATATGGTCGCAGAGTGAACAGACTTTCCTTGAAAGGGACTTTGTGTATATTTCTATTCAGAATACAAACACCTAAACAGATGTGAGTTGTATATGACATATAACTGTAAATAGACTGATTAGTATTTTATTCTGTTCTCTCCACAGATAAGGACTATTTCCTGATCGTCATTCAAAATCCTACGGAGTAGTTCTGAATTCCTCGTAGTTGTTGCTGTAGTATTTTTCCTTTTTTAATTAATTGCCAAAAGTGTTTCATTTCATGTTCTAGGAAAGCTTCATCTTATTACAAATATTCAGTTTATACTGCTCTTGCTTATCATTCCAATATTTTGCTCTTTGTGTTGTAACTTATTGTTCTCTCATATTCTCTTTTGCAAATTCTAAAGCTGCTCATAATCTATAAGCATCAACATGACACTATGACATACTGTACTTGTTTATTCTAAAAAAGGACAATAAACCAATAATGCATCTCCTTTCATTTATTTTTTGCCTGTATATTTTCATATGGAATGGAAAGATGAAGCCGAAGCGTTACACAGTTTGCCATAATGTAAAACTGTGTTTAGATAGATTTGAATGTATATGAATTATTGATCTGTTAAATGATTTATAATGTTCAAAATACTTAATAATTAAGCTATCATAAAGAGTTACTAAAATGCAGAATAGTTACAGAAACTTAATTTATAAGATTAGGATACATACTTTGAAAATATATTGTTGTAAGTTGATGTGATTGTACATGGACTGGGTGCTCTGTCCCTTTAAATCCTGCTATGACATCACGAACTTTAGTACATTGTCTGAAGCTGTTTTGCTTACAGTGAGTCAGGAGCTCGAGAAGAAGCGAAGTCGACCGACAATTCAGCATATAATATAACGACTTTTAGTTCATTTTTTTTATTTATCGCATTCAAATCCAGTTATGCCATCCGACAGACCCTTCAAACAGAGACGGAGCTTTGGTAAGACGAGTTTTATTCGTGCTGTGTCAGCACAAGTGTGTTTGTTTTTGTCCCTAGCCTGCTAGCAGCTGGGTGACACACTTTACAGTTTCCTATAAGGCCTCACATGCTTATGAAACGATTTTAGAGATACATTTAAGATTTTAAGTAAAACTGTGTTTAACCAAACCGACAGAGGTCAGTTGGTATCCAGTGAGCCAGCCTGGCCCATAGGCCTTCTGTTTCAATAACAACAGCTTTAATCCACAGATGATTTGTTAGAGATCATCTACATAATATACACGTATTTTTATATTGGCCTATTGTTAACCATATTTAACCTGCCAGGTATTGGGAAGATTACCATCTATGATTGATAGATTATCTATAATATTAATTTACCGAACCTGGTATTCTTGCCTATCAGTTGGTATAAAATAAAGAAAGCAGTCTTTTTATTAATATACATTGTGATTAATAACAACATTAAAGAAATGGACGGACATTTCACGTGTTGGTGAAATGATGCTGTAATTTGAGCTCTTTCTCATAGTCCAGACTAAGGACAGGGTGTGGGGAGGGAGGAGCATAAAACCCTTGCATAATCTTCCTAAACATAACAAAAACAACATATTTGCTGTTTTAAACATGTCTGTAAGTGTCCAGGCCAATATGTTCTGCACATTTATCCAGCCTTTTTGGGATTATGTAATTGACATGGATGACCTGACATGGGATCAGTTAAAATGACAAATTGACACAGAGTTGGGGCTCTTACTCTGTACCAATAAGCAAGCCTGCTTGGTGTTGTGATTTAGCATTTGACATGCATGTTTTTTTCCCCAATGTTACTTGGATTGACCCAATCATTATACTCTTAGAACAAAAAAACTTCTCAGATAAAATTGGGTTACTCTGGTTTAAATAAGAGTACTAATCCCCTGTGAGATCAATTGTGTGATTCTGGTTTCATAGCAATGTTTTATATGCCACAGACTCTTTGGGAAGAATGACTTTTCATATTTATATATGTTGAAAATAGAGTAGGGTATGTCAAACAGCAAGGAAACAACACACCAGCAATAAGCAACCCTTACTAGTTTCTTATGCATCAGGAATGTTTATTGCCTGTTTCTGCTAAACAGGTTTTATGTAAGTGATGCTAATGCAGTTATAATAGTGTTTTGAGGAATGAGGGATAACTAGTGATTTCAGTCATGTGTGCTTTCTAGTGCAGTGTTGTAGTCTATGATCATTTAAAGTGCTTTCTTTCTAAATGAGTGTATTAAATCTTTGTTTTATTTTTCTTGTTTTTCAGCTGACCGTTGCAAGGAAGTGCAGCAGATACGAGAGCAACATCCTAATAAAATTCCGGTGAGAAACTCTTTCAGCTTATGGATGTGTCATAAATGAATTAAGACTGAGTGAAGAAGGACCTTATTGCTTTCAAAATATTACTTGCATATCTTCTTTTAAGATGCAAAGATTCTTCTAAGGGGGCCTTAAGATAATTTAAAATGTTTGAAAAACTAGCTTTAAAATAAGCTAAAACAACTAAAAATCAATATATTTCATATTTTAATTAAGGTTCCCATGGTCTTGGGAAACCAAGATATGTGAGAAAGCAGTGTTATTTTATGTCAGTAAGAGATTTTAAATCAGCTTTTATTTTTAGATTTTCCATTTTAATTTTAGTCGTTTTTAGTTTTTGCAATTTTGTTATGATTTTGTCATGTTTAGTAATTTTTTATGTGGTTATATAGCTTTTATTAACTTATGTTTTTAAAATAGAAATGTTGCCTTAGCTGAAAATTAGCTGAAATTATACATTCTTCAGAATGTTTTATTTTATTTCAGTTAACATTTAGTTTATTTCAACGAAGATTTTTTTGTTTGTTTGTTTTTGTTTTTGTTTAGTTAACCATATTAACCCTGGAGGAAGCCTAATTTTAAAAGTGTGATTTCTAAATCTGGGAAAGTCATGTAAATTAATAAAAACTCTTAAAACTCCACGGGCATTTTATATGAATATACTAGTGCTGTCAAACGATTAATCACATCCAAAATAAAAGTTTTTGTTTACATAATAAATATACACAGTACACACTCATATATTATGTATATATAAATACAAACACATGCATGTATATATTTAAGAAAATATGTTTATAAATATATTTATATATATAATATAATAATATACGTATATACATGTAAATATCTTCAAAATATATACTGTATGTGTGTGTATTTATATATCCATAATAAATAAACACAGTACACATACATATATTATGTAAACAAAAACTTTTATTTTGGATGCGATTAATTGTTTGACAGCACTAGAATATACATTTTTCTAGTCATGCTTAATTACTTACTTAATTCTTATCCAGTAAATCTGAAACAACTGGAAAATTCACAGACATTTGGGTCCTTGGAGTAAAAACATTTTAGAAGCACTGCTCTAGACCTATTTCAAGACCATGTCAAGAGACTGTATCAGTTTGTATTGTTAATATTTTTTCTTCCAGGTGATCATTGAGAGGTATAAGGGAGAAAAGCAGCTTCCTGTCTTGGACAAGACCAAGTTCCTCGTCCCCGACCATGTTAACATGAGTGAGCTGGTAAAGATAATCAGGTAAACATAATATCCCTAGATCTTTTTTTTTTTTTTTTACTTGTTGAATTTTTCAAACCAGGTTGTTGAGTGTACATTCCTGCATGACTTTTATTAGATTTCACTGAGAAACGCAGAGAGCTTTTTTTGTCCATGTATGCTTGTTTCAGTCTCATCCGGTTTGTTTACTCGTCTGTGGGGGTTTGAAGCAGGGTGGGGGAGGAGAATGCAATGGTGTGCCAAATTTGAGTGTCTGCTGACCCTGTCATCTACAGGGGACTTCTGCGATCGCTTTTAAACACTTTGAACTTGAAAAATGTTTGCACAACATCCACATTTTCTGTGGTGTATTATTTACATATATCCATTATGGTGTATTATTTTTAAAACAAGACTTTGGTGAGCTAAAGTTTCCTCTTAAGGGAAGCTTGTAGATCAGTGTTGCCTTCCAGGTATTTTAACATAGACTCAGTCAGATGATCAGACTAAGAACATTTTGCTGGACCCATGCTGCCTGTCATATTTAATTCTTGGCTGCGAGTCATGACTGCTTTATTATTTATAGTTCAGACTGGAAATAATGGTTAAGTGATTACTAGAATTTAAAGGCAAAATGTGTCATTTCCGCTGCACTAGAATCACAATTTACATGGCGGTTAACAAAATAAATAAACATGAGCATGAATTATAAAAATATTTCAGGTTCAACACAAGTTCAGTCAACATAATTTTGTGCTATAAAAATTATTTACCCTCAAAAATGAATTACCCTTTTAAAAAATAAATAAATAAATAAAAAAGGCAAAATCATGGATACGTTGAGACATTTCAAATTAATGAGGCAAGTTATTGGAGGATTTAAAAGCAGAAATATGTGTATTATTATTAAAACTTTATTATTAAAATGTTTACATCGTTTATACAGTTGTTTAAGGGTTTTTATGGCAGCAAAATTGTTAAATTAAGTGTAACTTTGCACAAAGTTTAGTAGTATTTTTTTAACAGATCATACTATCATGCATATTGTCTGCATCTTGTGGCTATATTATTGAAAAAGTATTTTAGGATTTACTTTCATTTTAAGAATCTCACTGTAAACCAGATTTTTGCCTTTTTTTATTTTAAAGAAAAGGCAAAATCATGGTTTGGTGAGGCATTTTCAATCTTTAAAAAAAAAAAAGATTTTTAAAGCATAAGTGTGAAGTTTATTAGTTTTAAAACTCGTGTGAAATTTAGCTTTAAAGCTGTTTAAATGATCACTTATACAGTTGTATAGGATTTTCATAGCAACGAAATAGCAAAATTGGATACAACTTTGCACAAATTTTTGTTAAAATGATTCGTTTTTCCACACAAAAATCATATCAGGCATATTTTTTGCATCTTTTGGCTTTATTATTGAAATAATGAGTATTTTAATGTTTACTTTGATCTGTAAACCAGATTTTTGTTTTAAAGAAAGAGAGGGACAAGTGGACATTGATTTTTGTGGTAATCAATATTATGCCACAAATGCTGCTGACAGAGTTGAACTTGTACTGAACCCTGAATATCCCTTTAAATTTGACTTGAATGTGCATGTTTTTGTCGTTATAATCAGTGATCAAAATGTCTCTGTTTTCCAGGCGTAGACTGCAGCTCAACCCCACCCAGGCATTTTTCTTCTTGTCAATCAGCACAGCATGGTCAGTGTGTCCACCCCCATTTCTGAGATCTACGAACAAGAGCGAGATGAAGATGGCTTCCTCTACATGGTTTACGCCTCTCAGGAGACCTTTGGTTGCTAAGCAGGCCACTCGACCTTTGAGGGAGGGACAGCAGAGGGAGGGAGAGACGTCAACAGGAAGCAGGCTCACCCAAATGTACCTATCTCTCTCTCTCTCCCCATCATCCCTGCTCCTCCCTTGCTGGTATGAAACAAAATAAAGCCGTCGATTCTTCTCCATGTGACACTACAGTGCAGACCACAGCACTACTGTAACACTATTCAGACCCTTTGCCCCAATTTAAACTTAGTTGTTTTTTTATAAGCTCAATGTAGGTATTACACTGTTAATGCTTCGTATTTGGCCCCAGTTGCTTTTTTCCCCCTAGGCATTTTATTATTTTTAGGCCGTTATGTCAAATAATTAGTGACACATGTTGCTGTAAATAGATGAGAGTGTGTTTTATTCTTTGTTTTAGGATTAATTTGCTTTTTCTGTCTGTTTGCTTGTAGTTATTACCTGTTACCAGACCTTAGTGGTGCCGGTGTAAGATTATAAAATCTTACTTCAGAATTAAGTGCTTATTCAAACCAAGTGATTAATAATAATGCAGCATAATTCTCATAAAATTTCCTGTCAGACATATTCTGTGGTGCCCAAAACAAAACTGTAAGGAGACCAATGGCTCCAATGGGTGTAGTTAAAAAAAATTAATTGAACTGTCAGAGGGTTTTTGAAGCCTTTATGAGCCTGTGTTTATTTCTGGGCTCCTGTGTAAAAACAACTCATCATTCACTCATTGTAGAATAAAGATACCGCCTGGCGGTAACTGTACTCAAAAGCCACATTGATCTATACCGTACACATGTGAGCCAGAAGAACATCTGAAATCTTGTGGCATACAGTATTCTGCAGTCAGACTCACATAATCGTTAGTAGATGCGAATAAATTGCTTTTTTTGCACAATTAAAACATCTAAGAGGACAAAACTATTAGAATTTCAACAATTATAGCACATAATTGTATTCTCCTTTATACTTGTTTTTTTTTTTTCCTCCTGTGTCACCATACGAGCTGTATGCCTTCTGTTAAATCTCAAATGAAGGGATAGTGATGCACTACTTTGCATGTTTTTTCTCAACCTTTTTTTATATTGATTTATGCTATAGATTTGTTAATTATTTCAGCTTTATTTAAAGCAAAAAACCTGAAAGAATTTGTAGATGTTTTGAAACCAAAAGAAAAAAAAAACTGAAATATGTATGTCTATGTATGTTTGAAATGTTTGAAAAATGTGTGTATATAAATCATTGTATGATTGATGTGATGTGTTATGTTTTTAATTTCTAGACATAAGCACTGATGATATATTGTCCAATACCATATATGAACCTAACAAGGTTCATCTAGGGGAAAAAAATATATATATATATGTATGCGTATATATATATATATATATATATATATATATATATATGTGTGTGTGTGTATATATACACACACACACACACACACACACACACACACACACATACATGCACTCTTCCATAGTCGGCAATGACTGAAGAAGGTCTACTACTATACATACATACATACATATGTGTGTATATATATATATATCTGGAGATATGGGAGAGAGGCACAGACACTGACAATTATGAGACAGTAATGTTTTTCTAATACTATATATTTTGTTTCATGCAAATCATGGATAAAAATCATCCTTAAAGAGCAACAAAACTGCCCAGAAGTGCTAAAAGACAATTGACGTTTACAGTTAAAATTTTGAAACAATAAAAAATGCATAAATTTATTTCTCAACAACAGCTGTCCCGTCTGTGTTTGAGATATGGCGAATGCTTTATTTTCTAAATTATTTAACATCTGTAACTGTAATAACTGTTAGTAGTATAGATGTTTTCCTTTGAACTAGTCTTGATATATTGAGCTTTACATAATCTATACCTGAGAGTTTCTGTATGATCAGGTAGTTCAGTACCACACGATGAAGCTGTAAAGAACACTATTGTATAATGTGCATGTATTTTAAGATAATACTGACCAACAATGTATGACATTGCAAAAGGAAAATCTCAAAAAGTAGCTTTAAAAGAAGTCACATCATGATAATGTGCTAAATGATTTACACTAATATACACAGAAATATAAACACAAAGACATGGATAATTTTGGTCCCATTTTCCAACGTGGCTAGTTAGAAGTTTCTTTAAGAGTCTGTAGCATCCTGTGGCCATCAGGTGGCAGTAATGTCTAGCAGGAGATGAGCAGTGAGTTGGTGAGAGACTGGTGGCTCTGTGCTCTCTCTATCTTGTCACCATTAGAGAGGATCTCACACGCAGCCAGTTCATGACAAAGAGCATTGAGCACCTCCAAGATATGCGCTTTTCCTGTAGATCAGTCAGAGAGGTGTTAGATGCATGTAAGGATTAATCCACTATACACTCATTTTTTTTAATTCCTTTTTTGTTATTTACTATAGATTGGGGTCCAAAAGACCACTAGTGAAAATGCTTCTATTTTGCATGTTTAAAATGATAAATTATCAGCAAAAAATAAGCTGAATGTTCACGTCTCCTTTTTTTTTTTTTTTTTTAACGACAGCAGCACAGTTCGGTGTTATTTTAGTATCGAGATACTAATATAGTTTTTACTGATATTTTGCATTTTCATATTGCCATCTCATTTTAAATGTAAAGTTTTAGTAATTTTGTTGTGTGCTTTTGTCATTTTATTAGTTATTTGTTTTAAATATTTGTCTGTATTTTATTTTAGTTTGAATTATTTTAGTGCATCAATGAAATAAAAATGAGAGATATTTCATTGGCAACTTCAAAATCACAAAACTTATTTCCATCTTAAAATAAAAAATAAAATAATAAAACATCCCAGCTTTTAAAGTGGTCTCAGACTGTATATCTAATGCTCCTGCCACATTTTCACAGCATACCAGGCCTGTTAAACACAAGGTTTTATAAGAGCAAAGCTGCCAAGTTAAAAGTTTTTGTGTCTCTTACCATGCTGAGGATCACTGCAGGACTCCAATGTGCTGAGCAAAATCTTTCCTAAAGATCTTCTTGAGACATTCTACAAAAAATGTACCACCATAATAAATGTTAATAAATGGCATTAAATAAATTGCATAAATTATATATGTGACCCTGGATCACAAAACCAGTCATAAGTAGCACGGATATATTTGTAGCAATAGCCAACAATATATTGTATGGGTCAAAATTATCGATTTTTCTTTTATGCCAAAAATCATTAGGATATTAAATAAAAATCATGTTCCCTGAAGATATTTTGTAAATTTCCTTCCATATATATATATCAAAACTTAATTTTTGATTAGTAATATGCATTGCTAAGAACTTCATTTGGACAACTTTAAAGGCGATTTTCTCAATATTTAGATTTTTTTTTGCACCCTCAGATTCCAGATTTTCAAATAGTTGTATCTCAGCCAAATATTGTCAGATCCTAACAAACCATACATCAGTGGAAAGCTTATTTATTCAATATAAATGATTGACCCTTATGACTGGTTTTGTGGTCCAGGGTCACACATAAATTAATGAATACATTTACATTTATTTTTATACAAAAATAATAAAAAAAATTATAAAATGGCAAAATGCTTAGTTAACCCTAATTTTAATGTGTCGAAATTAATAATGAAAATGCAATCAACCAGCCTGGCATGACATACTGAAGATATTAATTGCACAAAATACTGTACTCGTACAGAAACAACAATTAAAAAGCAGGATAATCAAATGTTGCTAAATGACTAAACGAAGTTTATATTATTTTAGAACCATTAGCAAGTCCAATGTGTTTGATAAACACTCATCTACTGTGTGGCTTAGAAACATTTACAACAGCATCACTGGGCTGACAAGTCTCTACAGACTGACCAGCTCTCGCAGCTGCTGCAGAAGCTGTAGCACATCCATCAGTTTCTCCTCCACCAGAGACAAACGCACCCGCTCCGTCTCCAACATCTGCAGCTCCAGGTGGAGCAGCTCCGTCTCCTCGGCCTTCTGTTGTAGCTCCTGGACCAGGGCGTCCCTCATCTGCAGACACATGACACTTACTGTTGACCTTGCGCAGATTTAAATACTAACGCTCCAACACGCAATGAATTTCAGGTTAGGAGAATCTTTGCCAGATGTGTCGATAGCTCATAATTCAGTTGAGATGCATAATTTCTCAGACAGAAATAGTTCAGATATGCTTGTTTTTGGCCTGTCTGACCACATGTCAAAAATCCACATCTGCCTGTGCTCGCTCGCGTTAAGGCTCGGCCCAAACTGGTTATGCCCAGATCGTTCGAGGATAGTTTTTTCCACGAATATGTGTGGGGCCTTTTGAAAAACACTAGCAACATAGTTCACGTCTGGTGCTTCGCAGCCGAGCTGTGTCTAACAGCTCAATGTAGATGTAATTGTGTAAGGCCTGGAGGTTTATTCCTGCGGTCATCTGATTGGCTGTTCACACAGACACACATGCAGCTGGAGAGTGAGAGCTGTGGCTTCTCTTTGAAGCCTGTCTTCTCATAACAACCGCTCGGTGGGCAAGTGCCTTGTAATCTAATTTTACACCCCTGCGCCCGAAAGCAACTATGAACGTAAAAGTAAAACAGAACTGAAAGTCCTGGTTGGGTGACGTAAGGCGTTGAAAAGAGCAGCAGCAGCAGCCAAAGTTTATTTGGATGAACTTCTGCCCTAGCGTATGAAAACGTCTCATTAGTATTTGAAATGTTTGATACGGATTTTAACTGCTGGGTTACTATGTGTGCTCGTGTTTGTTTTTCTTTAGAGTTTAATATGATTCTGTTCCTCAGCCGTTCATGTCCTCCAGCTCAGATATTATTTGTTTCTATGGCAATGCACATAATAGCAAAACGAATCCAAATATTTACCTTTCACGTCTATTCACCTCAAAATCGCATCAGGTATTTCTGGCTATGTAAGGTAGCTGAATAAGCACCTTCATTCATTAGCCACTTTCTTTTTCGTTTTTACATTACATTAGTATTCATCTCAACAAGGATGTGAACATAAACAAACCTCAGAGAATGTTTCATGTTAACCCTTGAAGCATTTTATAAAACTGTTACAGCAATTAAAAGGGATAGTTCATCCACGAAATGACTTTCTTTTGTGAAACACAATACATATACACATAAGGGTGTAACGGAACTAAATTGGAAACTTCCAGTTTTATATATTGTCGATTTTGATAAGAAACAAAGTCTCATCTTTCAAATTCTGTCCATTTGTTTTAGGAGATTTTAGGAAACAATAAATGCCGGGTTACACTTTATTTCGATAGTCCACTTTAGACATTCTACTAACTATAAGTAACTTTGTAACTATGTTAAATACATGTCTACTAACTCTCAGTAGGGTAGGTTTAGGGTTAGTAGAATAAGTTGACATATACTTGCAAAGTTTCTCATAGTCTGTATGTTGCATGTTGTGGACCCATCAAAATAAAATGTTAGGAGATATTAAGCAGACAGTCTACTTATACTCTAATGACTACTAGTTGACATGTAGTTGCAAAGTTACTTACCGTTAGTAGAATGTCTAAAGTGGACTATCGAAATGGCGTTTTGGCGCTCTTTGATAAGGTGAGACAGATCGCTGTCAGTTCAAACAGCAGCACGAAATGCGAGTGAGCGTGATCATCCCTTCCTCTTTTACTACTAGTTTTAACATGAAATAAACATGAATGAACATTTCATGCATCATGTAATCGCTCAATCAGTGTTTCACCCACAGAAAGACGTCATAACAAAATGTCACATAGCAGTTCATTTACCTCAGGCAAGTCAGATCACTAGAGAAATGAAGTCTAAAGAAGAGCTTTTTGCAAAATATTAGACTACTACTCAATATATGTTGCTTTACCTGTTATTGATGTCTTAATTATTTAAAGTATGTTTAATAAAAAACATGAAAAAAGTTATGACAGCCACTGTGTAAACCAATATTATCAATATAATTCAACAACAAATAGAAATGTTGTAATTTCTAAGTCAACTTAAATTTAAATTAGCATATTTTTAAGTTGAGTGTTGATTATTATATTTAAAAAATGAATAGTAATTCAATTTAAGTTTGGGCTCTGTTGTTAATTGTAACCTTAGACAATGTCAAAGGGCTCCCTCTAGTTTAGAGCATAAGATGAGGCAGATTTTTATCCCTAAGGAAATTTGATTATAAATATCAAATGTCTCTGTTTTTATTTGTCCATACAATGGACATCAATGTTACCATATCGGTTTTCTTACCGATATTTTAAAAAATATCTACTTTCATGTTCCACAGAAGAAAGTATGCCATTCAGGTTTGAAATGACTTGAGAGTGAGTAAATGACAGAACTTCATTTTCTTTGGTGAACTATCCCTTTAAGTGTTAAATATATCACGATATTAGTCATACCTGGTCAGTGTCCATTTCTGCCCTCTTGGTCTGACTCTCTTTCAGTTCTAGTTGTTTGTTGAGTCGTATGACTCTCTCCAGCAGCTCTAGCACAGCCGTCTGACTCTCCTCTGTGCGCGAGTCGTTGAAATGAGACAGCAGCTTCTTCACTGCTTTCTCATCACACCTGAGAGCACACAAAACACATGAAGATCCAAAACAAGTAGGATAGAAAATACTGGCAGTATGTTTCCCTATAAGCCACTTACTAATTCTTGGCATGTTTGGATCACATTTGATTTTCAGAGCATACCAAATAAATGTAAACAGCTGAACGAGGGCTTTTTTTAAACACACTGAGTGATATGGTTAGGAGGGGACTGATGTACCTGTCTCCACAGCAGGACAGTCTGGTGAGGATTCGCTTCACCTCGTCCACTTGTCTCTGTTGCTCTCCGGTCCATCTTTCTTCCTCTTCATCAGACGCCGCCTGACCCTCCACTGAACGGAAAAGCTGCTCCTCCACTGCGTGAACACAGAGCATAAACATTTGTCATTACTGTGAAGCAAGGTATCAAAATAAAAAATGCATTTTGTTTTGTTTTACTTGAATAAACCAGTTCAATTAGATGTTACCACATTACGATATATACACTATTGTTTTAAGGTTTGCGGTCAATGCAATTTTTTAAGGTTTTTGTAAGAAGTCTCTTATGCTAACCAATGCTGCAATCATTTAATTAAAAGTACAGTAAATTGGTTTCATAGACAGGGCTTAGCCTAAACCAGGATTAGGCCATAGTTCAATTAGGACATTTAAGTAATTTTTTATAAACGTGCCTTAGAAAACATTACTGGTGTGCATCTTGAGACAAAACAAAGGCTCTGATATATTTTAAGATCAGTCAGTGCAAGTTTCTTTCATTTGAAACAGCTCAGACTTACATTTTAGTCTAGGACAAGGCTTAAGTCTTGTCTGTGAAACCGGGGGACTGTGTTTTATTTTAATACATTTTTAAATGTAATTTTGTCCTGTTATGGCAAAGCTGAATTTTCAGTGTTTTTAGTTACATGATCCTTCAGAAATCATTCTATGCCCAATTACTGTAATATGAAGGAAATGGTCTTCAGAAATGACTCAGAAAATGATGAAAGTATCAACTACATGCCAACAGAGTCTCAAAAAGGGTTGAGTAATGTCAATATTTGTCTTACTAGTGTCAGGCACAGTCTCGGCACGTCCCGTCGGAGAGCGTCGATCCTGCTCTGTGTCCAGGCAACAGCGTGGCGCAGTCTGACTGGCCCCATTATACCGTCTGTCTGGTTTGTTGATGAATGGAACCGATGTTTTAGACACTTCAGTTCTGTGAAGAATAAAGTACAGTGAAATAACAGGTCAGAGTAGATCAGCTGTAATGGGTAGTTCTGGTTTAGGACAATATAGTAACATAACACTAGCAATGAACTGCTTAGGGCTTGTGCTTAAATTGAAACAATTAAGATTTATTAGTTAATTTAAGCATTGTATTAATGTTTGATCCTGTTCAAACATATATAGAACTACACATAATTTCCACAACTTTATTTAACAAAGACACCAAGTAATATGATCAATGTAATTCTTATCCTCAACCACTGTAATACTTTCACCAGCTCTTGATCAGCAAAGGTGGTTGTGGGTAATTGAAGCCAGGCGTGGTGACATAAGATTCATCAAAGCGAAAAGAAAGTTTAAGGCTCATGAAAACTACTAGACCTTTGAAACACAGTATACACTATGATGAATGTTTAACATATGGCTGACGTCATTTACACCAACGCATATCTGCAGCCAGGTATTAAAAGTACATTATTTTGAACATTTTTAGTTTTGTTAGACAGCTATAAGTGAATGTTTCTGTCATTTCAATGAAACAGTTTCTCTGAGCTTTGTGACAGAAGAAATGCAATAGGGGGCTTTCATGAATCAAAGAATAAATGTTTCCAGATGACAATGTCCTGCCTGCAGAAAAGAAAAAAAAGTAAAAGGCTGCAGAAATCCATTTACTCCGGCATGAATCCCAGAGAGTGAAAAAAGGGAAAAGAATTTGAAGCCGGGTGCACTCATGCATATATCCTGCTGCCATGAGGAACCCTTCAGTGCAGAGCGGCAATAAATATAGGCCGTATGAGCCCACAAAATCATCCCTCGGTACACTACGCTTTCACTTCTGAGCAGTACGCACAGTTTAAGGTCAATATTTAGAATCCACATTGTCAGATGAGGGGGCGCAGTGTGTTTGAAAAGGGGGGTGGGTCGGTTAAAGGTGGGTTTGAGGGCTCTCTGATGACCTACAGCTGCCGAAGGAGAGTACCAGGGAGACCCTAAACAGGCCTGTCATGGTTGCTGTTGTAGGAACCTACTGACACTAAAGTAAGATATTATGGTCTAGGCACGGTATACAGTGTAACTAACTAGAGTCTAATTGACAGGAATGTTGAGTTTGTGTTGGAATAATGTGTACTGTACTAAAAGAAAAGGCACTTTCTAAGAACAGGTTACACATTTTTAAAAAACAAAACAAACTGGAACTTTAAACATACCATTAAAGATTTTTACATTGCTAGAAAAAAATCAGCTAAAAAAATCTAACTTCTATTCATCAAATACATGTTTATAACTTTCTAATTATCAAAGAAACCTAAGATTTTCCATTATTAAGAATGTTAGGCTGCACAACTGTTTTCAATATTTATAATAGGAAATGTTTCTTGAGCAGCAAATCAGCACATTAGAATGATTTCTGAAGGATCACGTGACACTGAAGACTGAAGAGTAATGATGCTGAAAATTTGCCATCTATATTAAAATATAATATTTGTTATTTCATATTGTATTAAAGGGGTGGTTGACTGTTTTTTTTTCTAGGCTTGATTGTGTTTATGGGGTGCAGTCTAACATGTGTTCATGCTTCGTTTTGTAAAAAACGCATTATTTTTCATATAATTTACCTTTATTTTACACTGCTCTGTCCCTTCTCTGATAAACGCTCTGATTATTTCCTGGTTTTATGAAGCCCCTCCCTCAGAAATATGAGATGGGCTCTGATTGGTTAGCTGGTCCAGTGTGTCTGGTCTAGTGCGCATCTAAACGTCCCGCCCCTCAGCTCAGCGACATGTGCTCCGGTATTGTAAACAATGGCATCGTCTATATTGCTTATCAATTTGAGCCTGATTTGAGACGCAGAGGATATTAGTAAAGTGGATCATGCAGAACCCGTGCAAGCACGGCTCTTAATGGTATGTTTGTTTGTTGTTGTCTCATACTTTTAGATACTCTGTTATTTGTAAATGCTACTGCTTCTGTTAGCTTTTAATATTCGGTTTTACCCTGATTAAAGCTTTAACACAGCAACCGCACGCACGTCCATATATAACGCTTCTCATTGCTATGTGAAAATAAGTGTATAATTGGAACAGTTCATTGTTGGAGCTTAGCTGATCTGATCTGAATGAGAGAGAGAGAGAGAGAGAGAGAGAAGCAGAGCGTGTGCGGAGCAGGGCAATGCGATATATGTTTACAGCCTGGTACAAAATGTGGTTTTGGTCTATTTTTGCCCTTTATGACAACTGTGAGGGGGTGGTGAATTTTTTTTTTATAACTCATCCGTTTAAATTATATTAAGCCTTAAAGTTCTGCATAATTAAGGTCGTGGCCACTTGAGTGACAGGTGGATTGCCGCTGCTGTCACCACCGCTGCGCTAGGTGGGCGAGGTTTCAGCAACCAGCTCCACCCACGTCCTGCCTTTTTGCCCATTTTCGATTATCCGGGAGTGACGCGCTGCCAAGATGGCGACGGCCGTCTCTGCGCACTTTGAGCTTCAAAAATGCTTAGAAACCTACGGGTGACGTCATGTTTTTTTACAGTCTATGCTTAGAACATTGATTTTGAAACTTGTGAATCCATTAGAATCGTTTGAAGGCAGAATCGCGATTCATATATGAATAGATTTTTACGTGCACCCCTAGTTTTCTCTTCCTCTTCTCTAAAGCAGCGCAGCATGGCCTCGCCCCCTTTGCTGCATGCGGGGTTTATCTGGGTTCGTTACATCACGAACTCGGGAAGTAACTCGTTGTAGTCCCATGAGCCATTTTTGTAGGCATTAAACTGCCATAAAAGACGATATCTCCGTTTGCATTGAACTTTCAGCTTTGTAACTTTGCAGATACAGTTTATACTCAAACAGCAACATTACACACCAACTAACGTTAAAAAAGTGAAATCGCAATCAACCACCCCTTTAATGTATTCTTGATCAAATAAATGCAGTTGAGCATAAGAGACTTTTTAGACATGTTAAAAAAATCCTACCAACAACAAACATTTAAATGGTAGTGTATGACTACGTTATTTAAAAAAAAAACATTAAATAATCTTGTACCATATTCATAATAAGTGCCAAAACGATAACTTTGCACCTCTGGAAAAGCAGGACAATATACTGTATGCCACATTTGCTTAATGTCAATATCAGTCTTGTAGAAGTGATTAGAATTGTCTATATGTCAAACACTGCTGACAGGGTCTGCTTTTTGTCTTCATGACTGAGAATAACAAATGAAGATGCGCTACTGAAAAGACTCTGTAACCCACCGTCTGTAGAAATGGACAGATGAGCACACACTGAGAACAGTTAAAGGAACTCTCTAGACACCTGAATCCACTCCAAACACATGGAAAGAGTCTCAATATTAGATCCAGCCATCTTACTCTTGGCCTCTTCAAACACTGACTGTGAAACAAGTCTGGCCAAAGAAAGTAGAATGGAATGGTTGCATAAGGGGTTATGAAAAAGCAATCAACATAAAAATACAAGGGTGGAGATAAGTATTTTCTTCTTAACAGAACCAAGTGCGGTGGGTATCACTTAATAATGGCAGTTTTTTTGGGCATATACCATAGTAACACTAGCTAAACGTCATGATAAATTAATAGGCTAACCATTTAGTACCTTGTTCCTAAAATTTTATGCTGGTCTATATTACCTCCAAAGTTACCTTTTTGGTAAGTGATCATGAAAAAAACCAAGCTATAAATTAAATTAGTCAAGTTTTTTGCAATCCAGATTCGAACTCGCAGCACAGTTCAACATGCCATGAGTATCGAGTACAACACGAGTATGTGCGCTAACCTCTAGGCCACAGCTCTAACAAAATGAGAGAAATTTAATACGCAGTATGTTACATCTAATGCAGACTTTAGATGCTGAAACATATTGGTTTTATTTCATAGCGTTCACAAAGAGAGAGAACAGAGCATATATCTGGATCAGACAAACACAAAGCCCAAATATGACAGAACCTCCATCTGGCATACGTTAGCTCTCCCAGCCGCTAATTCCATTCTGTTTGATTCCATGTCCGCTGTCTTCCAAACATCCACCTTATATACAAAGCAAACTTCTTATTTAGTGACAACAGAAGACGGGAATAAAACAGCACTTGTGAGAGGATGAACTAATATTCCTTCACGTTTCTTTGTGATGGAGGATTTCTAGAATTTAAATTCAAAACAGAAGCTTTTATGATCAATATTTCTTGGAAACCCAATGGCCTAAAAGTCTAAAAGTTTTCTTTTACTGGAAAAGTGGAGGTGAGTCACATAGGCTAAAAAACTACTTGTATGTGTTTAAAGAGGAAAAAGACAACACTTATTCATCATACAGTACTTTGAGCATCGAGTTCTACTAAGCTTTCTTCCTCTTTTTAGAAAATTTAGGGCAAGTTACAAGTGGCTGCACGTCTCATCTCTTGCCTTGAACGAGGACTCTATTTTGGTGGTCAAGCTGCTAACAATAGGTTTCTATCTTGCGACTATATTTACACTGCACCGGAGTGATGTGCTAACGTGGGGCGAGCCCAGCTGTTTGTGGTTTAGACGTGCACTTCCTGTGTTTATTACAGCAGGATCTGAACTTCCAGACCCCCCCTTGCACCCAGTTTACTTTCAAAGTATTTCATTGGAATGAAGACTCCGAGTAAAGTTAGAAAGATGAGACAATCCTATATGTTAAACAACCACATAAGTAACACAATTTCTGCCCGGATGTTGCAAGGTTCTTGATAAATGCTGATAAAGCAATTGATTTATCTTGAGACTATGAAACAGATGTCCACAATTAAGACTAGGCACATGGTTGGTAACACGATACCCTGGTTAAGTAAGACTAGAGAGGCTGAGTCAAACTGGCAGACATGGACCATGTGTGGATGCCCAGATGCTGTTATTCCTCCACTATGCAGTCTGAGACACGGGAAATCACCTGATCTTGGTGGTGGATTCTATCTGGAACCGTTTGGAGATTCCAAACAGAACCAGACGGTAATTAATCAGAGTCCGGAATCTTTGTTATTACGAGGGCAGTCCCAGTAAACACAGCTTTGAAGGAGGTTTGTGAAGTGTTTACGCATCTTCACAAGTCATAAACATGAAACGAACACACTGGAGAAGAATCCAAATGGACTTAAACAGATTGAGCCTCGTGCACATTTCCATTTCAGACAAGTCAAAGTGTTCGCAAGGAAGTGGGAGAAGAAAGTTTTCAAGAACGTTTCTCCCACAGCTTGGGCAGTTTATTAGTGCTGAGGTCTGCAGAGAAAGAGTATCAGCTGGCCGAGGGTGGGAGGAGAAAGGGAAATGTTCGTAGCTGTGTTTGAAAATGGAAAAAAGTCAAGGTCTTGGGACCGTTTTTCATTTTCAAAGTGCTTCGAAAATACTGGACCAAAAAATCATGCTGTATAAAATCCTCCAAAAGACAACATTTTTACGAGGCCTCATTTTGTTGACATTTCTTTACCTTATTCAGACATAATAGAGGGGAATTTTCAAAGGGTTGTTCATTCCATCTGTCCAGCCCTGTTATTATGTGTTGAGGTACAACAGGTTACCCAGACACATTTTACGTGAGTCGGCAGCACCGCAGCTGAAATAATAGTTCTCTGAATAATAACTGATTATTTTAGAGCGGTTAGACGGCCTTACATTTAACATGTCAGTCTCTGTGATGTCAGCAGAGCTCAGAAAACTGCACAGAGCTCATGATAAATGCAATGCTTTTCACCTGGTATGAATAGAGAGACATAAAGCACGTCTGAAAGCTGAGCGATAAATAGAGTAAGATGGTGGAAATTCATCCCCACTGAACAAACAGCCGAGTGTTTGCCTCTTCCTCCAGATGGCGGCTCTTGTCCCCCCTCCTCTCTTTGTGTTCCTCTCGTACCGTCTGTCTCTTTTGTCCCGAGGTCTGCCTCGCTGCGGTTCTCTTGGGGTCTAGGCTGAGGGCTTCGGTCCATCTTGGATTCTGAGGGAGAGAAAAACGCCTCCAGGCAGGACACACACGGATGGTGTGTTTTTCATGGAAATGAACTGAACAGAGGTCTGTTCCCACCACCTCCCCCATGAGACCTGGCCTCCATCTAAACCTCTTCCTCTTTCTTTATTAGGGCCAAGAGGGCTTCAGGAAACCTTACACAATATCTGTGAGATCTACACTTTGACTTTCTCTCATTCTGAATGACTGGAAATGGCTCATTAAAAAAAAAAAAGCACATTTCTCCAGGGGCCGCATATCACAATAATAATTTTCCGTTATACTACCATTCAAAATGTTGGGGTCAGTAAGATTTTTTTTTTTTTTTTTTTTAAAGAAATCAATGATGCATTTAACAAAAGTGACAATAATGACAAGTCCCCCAAATAAATGCATTTTTAAAACATTCTATTCGTCAAAGAATCCTTAAAAAAATGTATCGTGGTTTTCAGAAAAATAATAAGAAGCATCAAAAGAAGAGCATCTATTTTAAATAGAAAGCTTTTAATATATTTTACATGTTTTTAACAGCACAACTGTTTTCAACACTGATAATAAAAAACATGTTTCTTGAGCATCAAATCAGCATATTAGAGTGATTTCTGAAGGATCATGTGACACTGAAGATGCTGAAAATTTAGCTTAGCCATCACAGAAATTAATTTAAAATATATTAAAATGCAGAATAATATTTCACAATATTACTGTTTTACTGTATTGTTGATCAAATAAATGCAGCTTTGGTGAGCTAATAATGGACTTCGGTAACACTTTAGTATTGGGACAATTCTCACTATTAACTAGTTGCTTATAAAGCACATATTCTGCATGATCATATTCTACATCCCTAATCCTACCCAATACCTATACTTAACAACTACATTACTAACTATAAATAAGCTGAAAATGAGGAGTTTATTGAGGCAAAAGTCAGCTAATGCTTTGTTAATACCGAAACTATTAAAAATTGAACTAACCTCAAACTTTTGAATGGTAGTGCATATTAAAAGTAAAAGGACACACATGAAGAATCTGAAAGCATAAAATGACCAAACATTCGGTGACAGGGCAAATTTCTTTAACTTTCTCTTCCAGAACATCAATGAAGTCATAAAATCACATAATATTGTTGTGCGTGCAGAATCTGGAGGAAATTGTACCTCTGACACTTTGATCAGGTCCAGGTTTGTGTTATCACACATATTGAAGAAAAAAATTTGACATTAAATGGCAGATGGGGAGGTCAAAGCGGCAGGTGGGGAAACTGAAGTAAGCTATTAAAATGTGTGATTATTACAAGAACTGCATTAAGGTCTGAACAAAAAGGACATAAAAAATAGCCAGCAGACACACCTCTCTCCAGATTAAAGGCATTGCTCTCAGTGTGAATGGGTCAGTCCATGACCCGCGGAGCATGACCGTTGTCCTCTGCGCCACACTGGCAGCTGCATCAAAAGCTATTCTCCACCGTTTTTGTTTTCAGAGAGCTGTGTGCCCATTGGATGCACTCTAGGGACTTTTCAGCACTTGCCCATGGGGTGTTCAGGCCTCAAAGAAAAACCCTGCTCTGATCTGCCACATACCAGCCAGAGAGCTCTGCACGTGTCTAAGGCACAAAGCACGTTTACATTTCCCTCCCAAAAAAGAGCAGCTGAAACACAAGCCTCCTGACTGCTACAATTACTTTCATTTTGAGCAGACAAGTAATCTATTGCAGTTATTGCTAAACTTTGTGAACTTAGATGCACAGTGACTAACTCTGAAATAGAGTTTAAAAATCTGGGTAAAACTGGGTAAAAAAAAGAATAAATACCAATATTTAAAATATAAGTGATGGCAAAGCTGAGTTTTCGCTCCACTCCAATTTTCATTTTTTTTTACTCCAGTCTTCAGTGTCACATGATCATTCAGAAATTATTCTAATATGCTGATGAAACATTTTTTTATTATTATAAAAGTTGTAAAAGTTATAAAAGTATTACAATAACACTTATGCTGCATATTTTTGTGGAAACATTTATCAGGATTCTTTGAGGAATATAAAATTCAAAACAACAGCATTGATCAGATTAATTTAAATCAATTTAGTGCAGCCTTGCTAAATAAAAGGGCTCTTTTTAAACTTTTGAATATATATTTATATATATATGGACTGTTCATCAATATTTAATATGTTTAACAGAAAAATCACCCAAACTAGAGGGGAAGACAATCTTATTACCCTAGATTTAGCATTAAAATGTCATCTGAACACATTGCAGTCCACCAAAAGATACTGTGTCTGGCAAAATAAGTTCAATAACTGCATGCAATTTTCTACTATATTCTTTTCAAGTGTGAAGACAGAGTAAAAATGGCATAGAGATGAGAGGTCTGTTACTGGTTATGGCTGACAATTAAAACAGCGGCACAGCCCAAGGAATTATTTACACCCACACTAATAAAGTCTACAAAGGACGCTGTGCTTCTGAATAACATACTCTTCGTCAGCATCACAAATATTTGGTATGGTAGTTTAATGTAAAAACAAACAGGAACTTGCTTTTAAACATTCTTAAACAGCATGCCGAGATCTCTAAACTTGTTGAGGGTGGTAGGAGTTGCTAGGCTATAGACAGGGAGTGTTCATCCATTATTCTCTAGAGCGGGGAAACTGTTTGAAGATAGATGGGAACTTTCAATCTGTTTAGGTCAGGCCTTGCTGGGCTGAATGGAACTCTCCCCAAATGTGTCAGCTCCATTGTGATCTGGAATGAATTATTTGGCTTAAGAGCATCAATGGAGGGGCCATAGAAAGGCTTTTTGGTAAAGTTCACCACAGACTTTACATAGATTAGTGCAACTAGGAGGTATAAAAGTGAATGTTTATTAAAAAAATGTCAATGTGTGTCTGTCAGTAAGACTTGCATCTTACTACTGAATAGATGGAATGACCACCTCAACATTCTTTAACATATGTCTTTCCAAATCCAGACTTTTTATTTAAACTATCTGAAAAAGAAGGACACTATAGTCTTGAAATGACTGCAATAATGTCTCTCATTGATAAACCAAATATATCTCTGTAAATGAGAAAACACTTTTAACTCCAGACTTGCAGTAAATCCACTTTTATCAGGATTACCAGGAATGCTGTCCCAAAATTAGCATGCAAGAAATATGTAAACATTGATGACGTTAAGCCTAACTCCTTCTAAATGTAAATTAAATGGCTGCGCACTAGGAAAGTTCAATGACAGCCCAAGTATAAAACCCAAACTACGAAATGAGTGGCTTCCAGCAGTAGCTGTGCATAATTTCAGCTAACCAAAATGGGAGCCCATTTGCCACACACGTTGACAACTAAACAAACCCAAACAAAACAAGGTCTGCACTCGAGAAGCATAACCACATCAAGCCAACCTAAATAGCATGTATGTTGGCACACTTTTGCACAATCAGGGCCAGCAAGTTCTGGTGGGAGCCATTTTAACCCAGAGGAATCTCACTTGAGTCAGTCAGATCATTTGAAGCTACATTATGCATTATGTAATGAGACTGTTTACTACATTCAGTCTGGGTTAGATGACATTGCATGCATTAGCCTGTCGCAGAGATTTGCTGTAATCTCGTTAAAATCCTGATAAACAAAATCAAATTGTTATTTTTCATTTTTTACACTCAGCATCATAAAACAGAAAGTACTATTTAATGAATCTAAGATGAGCTCTGCAATTTCCGTAATACCTTTCAAACTGTTGTAAACATTCTCACTTGTTAGGACAGTTGCCAAATTGTCATGTTTTGACATCAATTTTTAAATTTACATCAGTGAAATCCCCAGAAACAGATGCCAAACTGTGGTAAGTGAGGATAAATTCTTCTTTATGTTTCATGATTGCTGAAGTAAGCTATCCCAATGTAAAAACAGATTACCTCACCATGACAAACGTCTGTGGGAATACATGATCCCTATTAGGCCTACTGAATGAACGCTGTCAAAACTGCATTAACCAGCAGTTCAGTAAATAAAGTGTTATGCGTTTCACTTGTTTTGTTGCATCTGGCACTTTATGTAAGTGTTATACTAACCTGTAGAACAGAAGCTCCATCTCTAGCTGCTCAATGTGCCTTTGCAGAACAGGCACATGACTGGCTTTGGTTTCCAGCTCCTTCACTTTCTTGAGGCCACTGAGCACAGCTTGTCTGGCTTCCTCCACTCTTTTTCTCATCACAGCCTGCTCCTTCTTTAGAGTCCTGTTACATTCCTCCAGCAACAGCATGGTCTCACGTGAAACTCGCAGCTCCTGCTCCAGCTTCTGGTTGAAGAACATGGCTTCCTCGATCTGTCCATCCCGGGAACTCCGGATGTACTCCACTTCTCTCAGGAAACTCTGGATGTCCTTCAGGTTTCCAGAAATGTTGGGTTTCTGAGCTGCTCGCCTTTGGTGGGCGATGAAACAGCCACCCTCTGGTTTATGTTTCGAGTGACTTTTCCACAGGCCCACCTATGATACATGAAACATGTCAGTAGAATGTTACAGCCTTTATGAAGATTAACAGATTTTCAGATCTGGGTGGATTACTTACAAATTGCAATCCATTGCTGAATCCAAATTACATGACAAAAATTGTAGTTAGTAATGTAATCCATTACATTACACATTTTAGGACTACTTTTAGATTACTTTTGACCTAACTCATTTATCACATTGATTTAAATAGGATAATCTTGTATTATCTTGCCATAAAAATACAAAGAGTAAGAAAATATATTCCATTTGTTGTTATTAACAACATAAACATTATATTACATCAAGGTTTCCCAAACTGTGGTTTGTGAAGGAACTGAAGGGGTTTATGAGTTAAATGAAAAGCCAATAATTATAATTAAATCATAAAAATATAAAAATAAAATAAATCATTTTAAAATCAATCAAAATAAAAAACTTACTAAGAAAATGAAATATTTTGTTATATTTGTTTACCTCCATGTCATGTGACTATAAACATCAGAGAACATCAGAGAACAAATGAACATGCAGGTATGATATTTAATTATTAAAATATTTATTTTAAAATCTCAGGTGTACCTCAAATAAATATAGAGGATCAGATTACAGAAAAGTTTGTGAATTTTAATGTGTTGCCACCTAACTGGTGATTGATCTCTGTGTGAATGTCCACAAAGACAGGAGGACTTTCTGAGTGCATATAAGCAGTAGGCTATTTTAGAAAGGAAAAATTAAAAGATGAAAGAATTAGGGAGAATCAATTATGTAAAATTATGGATAATTTATTACTGTGTAAATAATATATAATCCATAAAAGAGTAACTGTAGTTACAAAAGTAACTGATTACGAATATTTTTAAAATATTAGGCTACAAGTACTTAATTTTTGGAATCTGATTACATAATCAGTCACTACCCAGCTCTGCAGATTCTTTCATAAAACTACCTATAATTCGATCTAATATTCAAGTACACTTTTAGAGAATATTGTTGCTCGATTTCTGTAAGTTATTATTAGAATAAATCTGTCGTATAAAGTTGATCATAATGTCTGTACCTGTAAGGCCAGCGAGCGAGCATCACTGCTTTGAAGAGCCGCACGCATGTCTTCCACCAACTCCCTGAGACTTGCATTTTCCTCCTCAAGTTTGGCTATCCTGTCCTCAGCCTCCTCGAGGGCCACGATTTCCTCGTAGCACTCCCTGGTGCAGGAGCCCAGCTGCCTACAACCTGACGCGTGTCTGTCCACAGTGGGAGAAGTAGGCTCTTCGCTTTCTCGCTTCACGCTGGTACCCAAAGACAGAAGCTTCTTGCGCCGCCTCAAGGGGCTCCTGAGTCTGATCTGCGTCTCTATATGCTCGCTCTCCTTGCCAACCAACAACCTCCCATTCTCATACTGGCAACCAGCTTTGGTACTGAAATGACCGCAGAGTTTTGCGTGAAACTGCCTGAAGCTGAACTCTTTGGGTAGATTATCCAATATCCCCGCGCACTCCTCCAGATCACTCTCTTTACTGAGTCCTAAAATCTCGCAAAGAATGTTAAAATCCTCGGCTGGGATTTTACCATCTCCCTGACAGTCTAGGTGATGAAATATCTCTTGGAGGTATTGATCCAGCCCGGTTGCGAGGACTATAATTTCGTTTTCCACTCCACGGTCTAGTCCGTAATGATACGCCAGAGTGCTCACTATCCATTGTGTCCTGCGCGCGGGTCGGCTGTATGGATCGCATGCGTCCGACTTTTCCATCCTTTTTCCCTCACAAGAATTCCATTTATAGCATCTAAATGGATTAATGGATTCAACAGATCCTCTAAGCATACAAACAGCATACCAAGTTCAAGTCATCTGAACACCAGACCGCCCCACTCTTGTAGTAGAAACGCTCGCGCTGTGCGCGCGGGGGCGTTGCTGTGAAGGGAGCACTGCCCACAAAACCTTAACTGCAGAGGGGGAAAAAAACTTTTGAAAAGAAGCTAACAATTCGATAGTCATTGTGGCGGTATACAGGATATTCAATACATAGGCCTATACAGATCATTAATTGATATCATGTATAACATACTAAAAACATACTAAAATCTACTTTGAAACTTAAAACATACGCCCGCTGTTTCTCATACAAGGTTTAAACCTAGTCTCAGACTTTCAACTGAAAGAAACTTGCACTGACTGATCTTAAAATATATCAGTGCCTTTGTTTTGTCTCAAGATGCACACCAGCAATGGCACATTTATAAAAAAAATTACTTAAATGTCCCAATTGAACTATGGCCTAATAATCCTGGTTTAGTCTAAACCCTGTCTGTGAAACCAGGCCACAACAACAACAATAATAATAATAATGCAGGTAAAAAAGATAATAAATCAAGGTTAATCAGAATTTTAATTTTCATGAAGAATGGCAAATAAACATCACTGAAAAAAAAATGATTCATTGAATTTACCAATTTTTTTAAGGTAAGTGGTTACAATAAATTTATTTTAGCTACATTTAAATAAACAAATTTAGTTGACTAACTTTCAACATAATGTGTTTATTTAAATGCAGCTAAAATAAATTGATTGCAACCACTTACCTTATTATTTATTTTTAGTAAATTCAATGAATCATTTTTTCAGAAGATGCAAACTGTAACCCGTGCATACACACGATTACAAAAATGGAATAAAGGAACAAATATCCTAATGTACATCGATTCATAGAGTGTTTTACTGCAAAATGCTGTAAACGTAGGCTACATGTGAGTTATATTGTACATTAAGTCATTATATATATATATATATATATATATATATATATATATATATATATATATAAATCACAGTAGACTATTTTAAAAATTAAACCAAAATGTATTGTCCCATTAAGATTTTAACCGTATATTCCAAGGTAACATGATTTAATTAATCAATGGTGAGAACATTTGCATTTCGACTGTATTACGTTTACTTATATATAGGCTATAATATACCTTCGAAGATGCCCTTTTAGTACAAAGTTTTATTTTCCCTACCGTTTTTTTTTTATTTTTATTTTTTTATGGCAGCATTGGAATTGTTTTATACATTGCAGATCTTTTGCTTTCAAGTGCCGGCGGATTCGAATGTCGATTGCTTACTGTGTAACTGCTGTTGGCTGTAGTTACAGTTCCATGTGCTGCTTGTCATTTCCTATTTACCAGCGCGCGCGCTTCATTATGTTCGCGCGACTCTGGTTGTCAAGGCGACGCAAAGCATTCCATATTACAAAAGCCAACGTTACAAAGTTCTCCAATGCTCATGCAATCAATTAAAACATAAAAGTAGCGCTGAGGAGAAAGGCTGGAAAACCGCTTTCAGTTATGGTAAGTTTTCTGATGAACTTGATCAAATAATAATGCTTATTCAACATAATGTTTAAATAATTATACAAAAATTTTTTTGTATGTTGTTCTTTTTGTATTGTGCTATCACATACAGTATCATCATAGATAGTAGCCTACTTTTTTTGTGACCGTCCTGTATCTCCTTATCCAGAATTTCTAGTTGACAATGGAATGCACTGACTTAGCATCACCTGGTATAGAGAGAAGTGATGAATACGAGAAGATTCTCAAAGAATTGTATTCAAACTCCACACAACGCACATACCTTGAATCTGATGCTGACAAAAGTAAAGATCCATATATGGAGATGCCAGAATCCAGTCCTGAAGATGAACAAACCATAACAACATTTACAACAGACTCCAGCTACATTGTCACCTGTAGAGTCAGCATTGCATTAGCTATCTTGAAAGGTATGGTGGTAGTATTGTTTCAATGCACAGTGTTTCATATCTATATATGCAATCCGATGTTGCATTTTAAATATTTTTTCTTGACACCAGCAGAAGCAATAAATTCGCATTGTTTTGCCAAAACTGTCTTATACATATTTTTTTAGCATTATTCTTTATTTTCTTAAATCAAGCAGAGCATGAGGAGCATCTCACTAATTCTGAGAAAAGAAGAAAAGAGACAAAGAAAGATGCATCCAGTGAGGTAGTGGAGGCCCCCAGAGCCCAGGGCTATTATTGCATTGAGTACAACATGCTGCCTGATGACCCTGCACCAACCAGAGTGGATCTTGTGATGTTCGGCTTGGCAGCTAAACTTTACATGGCGAATGAAACTAAGGTAAACTATTGGAATTAATTAGGGGTTAATTCTAAGCAAGAGCTTGTAAACGATCAATTATTTATATGTAGAATAATACTACTACTTTGACCTGATAAACAAACAGTTATTGGTGTTGTTAGTGTATGTTAATAAATTATGCACAAGGATATGCTCCACTGACCCAAAGAAAGCTGGTTTAGAGTTTCAGTTAATGGCCTCTTTGGACTTCTATTGTGCACCTTGCTGTTTAGGGGCGAACACCTTTTGTCTACCACTTGCATGTGTATTTTTTTTTTCTAGTGACAGTAAATGAATTGTGTATGCAATAGGCTCGCCAAGGCTGCATTTCTTTAAATCAAAATATTTGATCAAAAAAATCAGTAATGTTATATTAAATATTATTACTGTTTAAAATTACTCCATTCTTCAGAATCACATGATCCTTCATAAATCATTCTAATATGCTGATTTGCTGCTCAAGAAACATTTCTTATTATCATCAATGTTGAAAACAGTTGTGCTGCTCAGTATTTTTGTGGAAACTTTTTTTTTCAGGATTCTTTGATGAATAGAAAGTTCAAAAGAACAACATTTATTTTAAATACAAATTGCTTGCAACAATACAAACCTCTATTGTCACTTTTATGTGTTACTGTCAATTTAATGTGTTCTTGCTGAATAAAAAGCATTCATTTTCGTTAAATAAACATAAAATCATACTTACCCTAAACTTTTAACAATAGTGTAATTCTGTTGTTGTCTTTCAGAATAAATTACTATATGTGACCCTGGACCACAAAACCAGTCTTAAGTCGCTGGGGTATATTTGTAGCAATAGCCAAAAATACACTGTATGGGTCAAAATTATTGATTTTTCTTTTATGCCAAAAATCATTAGAATATTAAGTAAAGATCATATTCCATGAAGATATTTTGTAAATTTACTACTGTAAATATATCAAAACGTCGTTTTTGATTAGTAATATGCATTGCTAAAAATTCATTTGAACAACTTTAAAGGCGATTTTCTCAATATTTAGATTTTTTGGCACCCTCAGATTCCAGATTTTCAAGTAGTTGTATCTCGACCAAGTATTGTCCGATCCTAACAAACCATACATCAATGGAAAGCTTATTTATTCAGAATAAGCTTAAGTTCATTAAAAATTGACACTTAAGACTGGTTATAATAATGAAATCATGTGCTCTGTGTTCTGACAAGGTGCTGAAGCCTTGGCGAGAAGGAAACCAGTTGTGGGTGAGTTGGTCTCAGACTTTAAAACTCAACGTCACCAAAGAGCTCCTGATTAAATTGGCCTCCCATAAGATCACTGTGAGAGTATGGGACAGCAAAGACAAGGTGTCTTTCAAAGCCAGGAATGACAGACCCAAAGCCTTCAGACTGCCACAGGAGAGGACCGGAGAGGATCCAGAACAAATGGGTATGACCTACCCCCGTTTTATTGATTGTGCTTCCTATTTTCCTTCATTGTAATGTTGGTATCTTTAAGCAAGATCAAGAGTTTAGACACCGCAGAGTTTAATGACTAAAGTGAAATATGTCTAGGATAGATGAAAAATGAAAGAATATTTAACTTACCCAATTACTTCATGAGAGGGCTAGTCATAGTGTGTTGTAACTGATTTAAAGACAGTAATTTGTATCACAGTATAAGCAGGAAAATGAGTGTGAATCTCAGTTCACTACGACAGGTAATTATGAGATGGTCAGATCTGGCACTTACGTCCTCACTTCTGTTACAGTGCTGTGAGAATGGAGAATATTATACGCAAGTAGCACAGTACAATGCAAACATGCTGCATTTCTAGTTATCATTCTTGAATAAGAATTCCCTTAGTGATTTAAAATCATCAAAGTTCTCACTAATTGTCTTCAAAGGTGGCATCAGGAAGATGGTTTGTGAGATGAGAGCTGTCTATGAGAAGGAGAACATAAAAATAAGAACATCTATGAAAAACCACAAAGATCTAGTATCATCAGACTATAGGAAGCATTTGGAGCTTCGCTGTGCCACAGGTACAACATGCTTATACTGTATGCTAATAAAAGATTTATGATGGTGATTATGTTTTATAACAACATGAATAGGTTTGATTGTATATGTGGTCATACTAATTATAACAAAGTATCCTTATAATGAAAGAAATACATAATGTTTAAAAACCATCAGCTGAATTCAAGTCCTCTAGCTGAAACACTTTAACCATTTGTTAGTACAGTTCAATTAAAAAAATTGGGGTTGATACATTTTTGAAATAAGTCATTTATGCTCACCAAGGCTGCATTTATTTGATCAAAAACAGTTAAACAGTAATAGTGTGAAATATAATTACAATTTAAATTAACTTTTAAATTTATTGATGTGATGCAAATCGGAACTTTCAGCCACCATTTGTCATTTCTTATGATCAATATTGAAAACAGTTCTGCTGCTTGTTTTCAGGATTCTTTGATAAATCAATGAACAGAATTTATTCAAGATTCAAAGCGTTTATTGTCATGTGCACAGTGAAGAAAACACGTTTCCCTCTACACTGAAATTCTTTCTTTGCTGTCCACAGTGAATGCCAAGACAAGTGCAAAAACTATATTTGAATTATTAATATTTTGTAACATATCAAATGCCTTTAATGTCACTTTAGATCAATTGTATGTATCCTTGCTGAAAAAAAAAGCATTAATTTCTTTAAAAAAAAATCTTACTGACCCTAAACTTTTGAATGGTAGTGTAAATCTACTATTAAAGAATTGATGAATTAATACTGACTTGATACATCTATATACACATGATGAAATATTCTCATCACAATTTTATCATTATGATTCTTGAAGTAGCAAGTCATTGGGCACCCTACTTGTCTATTTCAATTTAGCTCCTAGTAAGAGTGGTTTAACAATAGAAAAGAGCCAAACATCACCCACTAAGAAGACACTGTTCCAGAAACCCACCCAGGATACTGCAGAACACACGGAGGTCAAACAGGAAAAGGAGGTCGCCTCACTGGAACTCAGTTTCACTCCTCTCTTTGCAGGTAATTTTTTGCTAGCAGCCTTATGGTAGCTTTTGGAGCATAAAAATAATTTTCTGAATTTTATGCTTCTAAAACACTCATTAGTAGCCGACAGCTGTTGTATTCACTCACTCTTATGGCTCTTATACACGTTTCCTGTAACTGAATGTTGTGTTTATATAATCCATCACGAACATGACTTTTGCGAGGCAGCTTGCCATTTAGGGGCTGTTTCCCTTATTCCTGAGCGCTGTGGGGTGGATTTGAGTAAGGGGCTTCCCTGCAGGGGCTTCCCTACTTAGCTTCTAATTGGCTGTGGAATGGCACCAACCAAAGCCGACCGACTGCTTCTTTAGCTTTTGATGTGTCTCATCCAGAACCCCAGCGGGAGCTCCTGAACAAAGCCTTCGCTTGGGAAATATTTTAGACTCGTTCCCATAAAGCCGAGCCAGACAAATCATGTATAGCTCCTTTCATTGCAGGGTTGGATGGAGGATGGAGGCCATTACCCAATCCTGTTATTATTTTGCCAAAATATGATCCATTAAGGACCGAAATCTCATATGCTTTTTATTATTATAATGGCTATGTGGAATGATATGGGAGTGAAGGGTACTCCCATAGTTAGATTATGACATATATACCATTCGAAGGGTTTTGCTTACTTTCACTCAGATGAGATGCATTAAACTGATCAAAATACAGTAAATACATTTATAATGTTACAAAAGTTTTCTATTTCACAAGAATAAATTACATTTGAAAATACAGTGAAATAAAAAAAGAATTCTTTTAAATCGCAAAAATGAATGAATGTATACCTTTATTATCATTGTCCAACTGTACAACAAAATTTTAGTCTTTCATTCTGAAGAGTGCATGCACACACATACAAAAAAAAAAAAGAGAGAAAAATTTTAAACAGATTGTACAGATTACAAATGTAAACAGTGCAAAATATTACATATGTGCAGAGAAGGGCAAGTGCAAATATAAAGTGTGTACCATTTATGACAGATGACATATGACATTTATGACAGAAATATATTAAAAATAAGATAAAGAGAAAGAATTAAAAGGATATATCTATCATATACATATTGATAAAAAGGTTCCCAATACTACTGTTTTGCTGTATCTTTGATCAAATAAATGCAGCCTTGGTGAGCATATGAGACTTTGGTAAGAAACATCTTAGCAATCCCAAACTTTTGAAAGGCAGCGTATGATATATATTTTTCAAACATCAGCTACCTGGCTGGCATGTACTGTCTTTATGTTAGGGAGTATGATGCTCTCTGACTGCCTGGGATGCTGTTCCGGAGGAGTACAAGAGGGATTGTGGAATATCACTCTTGATAAGCCACTTATATCCGAGCAGCTAAAAGCTGAACTCAATCCACTAGTCATCACAGTTTTATCGGCTTCCTCTCTGCCATCATCTCCCATTCCTTTCCATGTACTTAAGGTATGCTATTTCAGAAATTATTAATTTGATTATTCAATAAGAACATATTAAAACACATTATCACATTCATCTTTCAATAGGCAAAATGTCATCCTGTCTACTGTCAGTACAAGTTCTGCAACATGCCTGTTTACAGAACCAAAGGCCATGTTCACAACGCTAACATCTACTTCAAGGATGTGAATGTGATTTTTACTGGTCTGCTGAGCCCTGGAAAGCTGTTTGAGTTTCTTAACGGTCCACCCATGAAGATCGAAGTCCATGATCGGGATAGAAAAAAGGAAAAACCCTCCGGTACACCAGCTATATTTGGGACTGACCCCAGTGATGCCAAAGAAGATTTATGGGTTGCGCGTAATGCATTAAAAGCAGGTACTGAACTTCATGATCCATATGGCATAGCAAAACTAGATCTCTCAGATCTTCTTCGAGGACGCAGATATTTGAAGCTGAAATTGCCCATAAGGAGTTCTTCTGAGGTTTCCTCAGATATTGCAATGCCAGTGGGTCATTATCTTGAAGCTGACGCCCAACTGAAAGTCCAGGTGGAGATAGCACATACCCTTCAATGTGAAGATCGCAACAGTGATAGAGATTGCCCCTTTGGTCGCGTCATTTATGTCTTCAAGTATAACAATACACATGTCTTAGCCAAACTGACATCAGAAATTCTACAAATCAATGCAGATGCCTTCCAACTACAGCATTATCCAGAGGAAACAATTCAAAGGCTCCTGTCTGGTCATAAAATAAGCAAAGACAGAGAGAACAAAAGGCTGAATGTTCTCACTGGATTTCATATGATGGATAAGGCTCTACACCTTTTTGTTCTGGAAGGATTGAAGGATCAAGCAGTCAAAAGACTGTGGACTGCAGTGCCTATAAAGTAAGAAAGTCATCATTTAAAATGCTCCCACATGTGCACAACATTTACCAAAATGCAGCAAAGCAAAAATTCCTGAAGATCATACAGACTGATCTGATCCTTTCCAGGTTGAATGGTGATGAGGAGGAACAGGTGACTGCGCTGTATAACTCAGACTTGAGTTTCTCAGAGCGACTGTATGACATACTTGACATGGATCTGAGTCCCGTTTGCCTTGTAAAGCCACTTGAGACCATTTTGATGGAGCCTCTGGTGTTTCTCAGAAATACAGTTCCTCATGCCTGTCTTGAGGCCTTGAAATGGTAAAACTGCAATTACACTCAAAGAGCAGCTCCTTTTTGCCTTATAATTTCTAGAATGGTCCTTCTTTCTTGGCTTTCTCAAGCACATTGATTTGTTTAGGATAGTATTAATGTTTGACTACAGTTTCAAAATGGTAACAAGTACCAGGTGTAATTGGATGGATTATACTTCACAAAAAACGTATTATTTGCTAAACCTAGAGGAACTAACACTGTGAAACACAGATATTCAAGAAAGTTTAAATGTTTCCTATTAACTTTTTAGTATAAGCCACATCTGCAAAGCAAAGAAGCTTCAAGAAGTAGTGCACCACGACCTGTTCCCATCAGCCGGCATGATTCTAAGCTTAAGCAAGGAGTTTGGATCAGATCTCAGCAGAGGAGAGCTATGGTTGGCAACAGAGACACAGCAATCTCAGGATATACCTGATCATCATAACATCAGAAAGAGAACTCGCACACCTCTAGACAACTTCAACAGAGAATACTTCCAATGGAAATGGAATGAGGATAATAATGTGAAGGACTTTATCCAGGTAATGAATGATTCATACGTTTAACAAAGTGGGGAAATTGAGTTAACACTTAATTGAATGCATTTTTTTTAAATTTCAGGCAAATATTGAAGACATCCACAGGGCGAGCGATTTACAAAAGTCAAAGCCTAATGCGTTTTCGGATAATATTACTAATGGTCAGACCATCAATTACCACAATGTTCAAACAATGAATTCCCCTACTCTACTCTACAGAGAATTTTTGAAGGTTGGCATAATTTTATTTACTTTGTAAGCTTGAAAACTATGAAAACAGTTGACTGTGATGTGCTTAGGCAGGCTCCTGGGTCTTTTTGAGATTATATTACCATGTCAAACTTAAAGTAAAATGTGACTATTTATTATCTTTATAGGACTCCACTTGCATTCGCTTCTCTTATCCAGGTTTTAAGAGCAGTATTGAATCTAACCAGCACCCGAAGCGGCCAGACGATGCTCGGACAGAGGAGCTGAGAAAGGTGCTGTTGAGGTTATGCCATACCGCTGTTACCCCCATCTGTGTCATGTTTCTCTCTCAGTGTAATGTCAACTTTATGGACATTCCTAAGAGCTTAAGCAAGAAGATAGAGTTTTACCGATGTTTACCTACCTTGCCCACTTCTTTACAGATCCCCAGAGCTTAAGACTGTATTTAGTTGCAAGTACGGTGACAGGGCTAATGCTGATTGACTCATGGGACACAAAACGTTATCTAGAAGCATGTGCTTGCCTGAAATTGATTTATCAGCCTTTCAGACTCTCTAACTTATTGTTCCCTACTGAAAATGAGCATAGCACACAAAAATGTGAACCTTACAGATGACAGATTGATGTTATCATTAGCAGTTTGTCCTATTTGAGCAACTGAACATGTATATTTATGTTTTTCCAAAAGCATTAATTTGTTGTAACCATCTCTTTTAAACATGGGTTTAATGTTTTTTTTCTTTCTTTTTTTTTCACAGCCTTGGAGAGAAAACATTCTACACGGGAACAAATTGAAGCCAACACTTTCCAGATTCAGGCTGCCATGGATCCACAGACAGGATTTTGAACTTTACTCCAAGCCCCATTAGAGTTTGGACCAGAACTCCCGCTGAGCATCCATTTGGCTGGTAACATTTTCTTAAAGGGGTCATGAACTGCCTTTGTTTTTTATTTTGTACTGTTCTCTGAGGTCCACTTATAATGCTATTTTTACATCAAAAAACATCATAATTTAGAAATAATAGGCTATTTTCTGTGCTGTTTTGACCCCCTCATCGAAACACTGTTTGAATAGGCGTGGCGTATTGTAGACTCAGAAGTGGTCTTCTGCGGAGGCGGGGTTTAGCCACACTATTATATCAAAGTGGCACATTCCACAAGCTGTCATTTTGGCAGATTGGCTTCAATATATATACTTGTAAGTTTTTAGACTATCGAGAACGTTTTGAGTTCTGAAACTTACAGAATGTTTTTATAGCACAACAACCTTTTGTATATCAAAAGATCAAGGGAATTTTGATTTCTCAGTTCATGACCCCTTTAAGATGAACAAATCATACATTATTATTATTATTATTATATAGTTACATATATACACAAAATGGTGATTTAATTTGTAATATTCGTATAATTTTACCTGTATATTACCTTAAATCTTCCACTAAGGGAAAAGTCAGTTAGGGGTGTTTTTGCATTTCACTGCTGCTTTTCTATTGTTTTCCTGTGTAACTGTACGGTAGGCAGATATTATGTACCTGCACATGAGAATGCTTTCAAATAAAAAAAATCAATTTAGCAAAATAAAGAACCCTTCAACAGTAATACGGTCTATTATAATATCAATTTTGAAGTCCTCTAATGTCATTTTCAGTACAGTCGATTCAGTGCCAGATTTGTTTGTACGAAACTGGACTCAATTTACCTTGTATTTTGTTTAGGAGAGGCTCTCCATGAGGAGCAGCTTCAGGCTTCACATGCTCAGTACAACAGGTCGAAGAGGAAGATGTTGCTCGATGAGACCTCTATAGGAAGTGGAAGAGTTCCCGAATTCAAATGTCACATGAGGAGAGCTGGTCTGGATAAACTACAAGACATACTGAAGGACAAGCCCATGAAATATTCTCTGAAGAGGCCAGGAATGGCTTTAAAAGTAATAAAAAGCTAAATGATTTCCTAAAACGTAACATAAACAGAACATAAAAATATGTATGACAGTCAAATATCATTTTGAAAATTATATCAGATTTATTGTTAGATTAACATTTTTAGAAATCACATGGACAGACCGTTATGTCTCCTAACAGAGAGATCTCCAACAAACATACTTTTCTTTAAAACGTTTAGGTTTGCTATTCTAGATCTAATCCCTGTTTCCCACCCCCCCTCAGCCCATTCCCATTATTTCTGTGGTCCAGCCTTCTGAAAAGACCGGCTCAGCAGAGAGGGAGGCCAATATTCCATTTGCTCCTGGACCTTTTCAGAACCACAGCCTGAGCTGGGACAAAAACACAATTCCAAGATACTCGTCCCAGTACAGCAAATTCCACTTCAGGTTAGACATAATCCTTGTACGGTTTAATAATTAATAACAGGCTAAGTTTCTGCACCACAACTCGGAAAGAAGTGTGAACCATTCACACTACTTATATAAATTCTCGAAACAAACACTGGAAGCACTTCTGGCGTGCAGAAATGAGAATTTTTTTTATTTTTTTTTAATCTAGTTTTAAACTGCTCTGTCAGTAACGTTCAGATTTTTTAACAGAGATTACTGGAGGCCACATTCCTTTCTGCACAAGCGTAGTGTTTTAACGCTCACAGATGAAGAGAAACGCAAACACTCCTGTCAGAAGCCTGCTGAAGCACCAAAGACACCCATGATAACTGCCCACTTCAAACACAGCAGAAACATCACAGAGATGAGAACCAACAAAGACATCACCTTACATGTGCATTAAAGGTATTGTTTTGTAATGACTTGGATTTTATGTCATTCAACCAATATTAAGATGCACTTAGGTGGCACTAGAAAACTGATATAAAAAGAACTAAAACATTGGAGAGTGAGGCTCAATCAAGACTGCATATTGTGAGAAACATAAGTATATTTAATTAAATAATCGTAGCAGATCCTCTAATTTTTGTTGGGTTAAACTGAGACACAAGGTTGTGGGAAACCTTTCGGACAACAAGAGCCATCTCAGAAGGTTCTGTCCAGAGGATGTGAGCAGATATACGCCCTCTTAGCTAAGACGTCCTGGGCGATCTTCTTTATGTTGGCATCGTTGTTCTCCGGGGAATCTGGAGAGATCACAAACCCCAATCCATTCAGTGAACACTCTGATCTAATGCATTGCATTGACTGGAGTTATTAGGCAGACGGTAATTGGAACAGTATGAAGAGCGCATTCAAGTGTTAGCGACTGACTTATGGTTTGTAAGGTTGTGGAGGAAATTCTACAACATGTGCAAGTGCTTTGTCTTGCTATGCAATAAAACGAGAAGGGCTGGTATTAATTATAGCTGTGCGTTTTACTCACTTTTTTGAAGCTGAGTCAACAAGTAGTTGTTCTTGAAATGAGCATCCTTGCAGAAAGTGTTGGTGAGCAGCACCTGAAACCCAGTGAAGATTTAACAAGGCTGTTTACATTAACGATTTCAAAATTAACGAGCAAGCAAATTTCCTCGATTATGAGGTTTTTGTTGGCTAAATTATTTTACACTCTTTGACCTAAGAGCAATGCAACAAAAGTAGAATAGACAGAAAAAAATGACATGGAATTATGAAATGTATGTTTAAAAGCATGTAAAACCTTGCAAAAAACTGGGATAAAGCCAATATGCAAGCAAGCAGCGCAGTCACAGCATGACAAGTCATTAAACTGTTTCCGTCAATTGTTTCTCTCATGCAAAATCAAAACAGCTCTGCTGCTATGAATTAAAATTCAGCTTATTGAAACGCCTCCCGGGACCAATCCACTTGTGAGAAGAAATGCATTATTTGTCACACTGCAACATCCACATTCCTTTCAAGTTTAGTCCTCTAAACAGGTCAAGTAAATGAGCCGTTTCTTTTTTTCTGCCCTAATCTGTACTTGTTCAACAATGCATGCTTCATTAAAATGCTCTGACTGAACATTGAACAAAAGGCTGAAGTCTTGAGGCTCAGAACTGAGAATTGCTTCGAGGTAATGTGCTCCTTTAACATGGCTTGCTTTGAAACTGACCATGTGACTTCAGGGTGGAAGGTTTAAGCGTCTGTTACCTCATGGTCATGGTTGCGCAGGCCGATGCTGATGGAGCGACTGCTGCGGGACAGGACGGCTGTCATGGCGTAGAGGTTAATTAATACATCTGCAACTTTCTTCAGCACAAGCTGCTCCTCGACAATTGTCTGAAACAGATGAAGTTACAGATAAAACTGTAAGATGCACAAGTGAAACTGTAATATTAGGTTTTTGTTGAAAAAATGCTTTATATAAGAATCAATAAAGTTTATGCAAAAATTTCATAAAGTTTAGATTTTTGTTTGCAATCTATGGACACTACCATTCAAAAGTTAGAATTTTCAGCATCGTTACTCCAGTCTTCAGTCTAAAATAATGCTTCAGACTTCATTCCAATATGCTGATTGAGTGCTCAAGAAACATTTCTTATTATCAATGTTGAAAACAGTTGCGCTGCTTAATTATGTGGAAATTATGCGTTTTTTCAGGATTCTTTGATGAATAGAAAGTTCAAAAGAACAGCATTTATTTGAAATATTTTTTTGTAACATTATATAAATGTCTTTTCTGGAACTTTTAAGCAAGGGTGTTTTATATTGATCAAAAGTCACAGTAATGTTGGGATGTTTTTTTAAATTTGAATAAAATGAAAACTAAAAGAATTTCAAATCACATGAGCCAGTATTTTATTCACAATAGAACATAGATAACATAACAAATGTTTAAACAGAAATCTTACAATTTTATGCACAAAATGAGCTCATTTTAAATTTGATGCCTGCTACAGGTCTCAAAATAGTTGGGACGGGGCATGTTTACCATGGTGTAGCATCTCCTCTTCTTTTCAAAACAGTTTGAAAAATCTGGGCATTGAGGTTATGAGTTTCGGTGTTGGAATTTGGTCTCATTGTTGCCTGATATAGGTTTTTAGCTGCTGAAGAGTTTGTGGTCGTCTTTGATGTATTTTTCGTTTAATGATGTGCCAAATGTTCTCTATAGGTGAAAGATCTGGACTGCAGGCAGGCCAATTCAGCACCCGGACTCTTCTACTACGAAGCCATGCTGTTGTAATAGCTGCAGTATGTGGTTTTGCATATTCCTGCTGAAATACACAAGGCCTTCCCTGAAATAGACGTCTGGAGGGGAGCATATGTTGCTCTAAAACCTTTATATACCTTTCAGCATTCATAGTCCCTTCCAAAACATGCAAGCTACCCATACCGTATGCACTTATGCACCCCCATACCATCAGAGATGCTGGCTTTTGAACTGAACGCTGATAACACGCTGGAAGGTCTCCCTCCTCTTTAGCCTGGAGGACACGGCGTCCGTGATTTCCAATAAGAATGTCAAATTTGGACTATTCTGACCATAGAACCCTTTCTTTTCACTGTAGCAGGCATCAAATTTTCATTTAGTGGATAAAAGTGTAAAATTTAAATGTTCAAACATTTGTTACGTTATCTATGTTCTATTGTGAATAAAATATTGGCTCAAGTGATTTGAAAGACTTTCAGTTTTCATTTTATTCAAATTTAAAAAACTTCCCAACATCTCCGGAATTCGGGTTGTATTAATTTCTAAATAAATAAATAAATCTGACCCCAAACTTTTGAACATTACTGGAGTATGTTAAAAGTTTGGGCACACTTAACTTGTTTATGCTTGGAATTGGCATTGTAGATAAATGTCTTTTTTTATTTATTTACAAAAATCTAACACTTAAATTAAAACAAAATCAGTTTAGATTTGCTTAAAAAGTTCTGGTCACAACATAATTCTGTTGGTTTCGTTTGTGTTACTTCATAGTTTTGATGATATGAAACAATTTTGTTTAGAAATTGTACTGATAATCATGTAAGCACATATGTATCTAGAATTAAACACTCTGCCTCTATATTATATTTCAAGATGTTTCAGTTGATCTAGGTCACTCAAAGTAGGACAAATCAACACAGTCCTAATGGTTATACCCATTAAGAGACAAACACATCCTGTGTCTGCCTCTCTACAGTTCGCATTTCACACAGCATGAAGGCAAAAACACTGCAGCAGTGGGATTTATTCCTTTAAACGTTTCCTGCAGATGAGAATGAATGAAGATGGAACAGGAAAAACAGTGTGGATATCTGAAGCACTTCCAGGCTGCTCTCTTGTGACTGCAGTCTGATTACAATAGCACGGCCACACAGACGTCCATTCAGAAAAGAGAGAGTGAGGCCAGCTGTGTTATACATGAACATTACCTCAACCCAACAGGAAAGAAGGGACCAGAGACAAGGTCCCAGCAGCGCTAACAGCCCACGCTAATTACCTTGTGCGTTACAAGAAAAAAAAAAAAAAGAAAAAAAAAACACACGTCTGTGTTAAACCAATGGTAATTTTTCATTTTCTGGCAGCATCCGAGGAATGTGCACAAACTCGGATTAAAAACTGATGGTGAGGAAAATGAGATTGATGGGAATGGTGACTATGAGGCTTAGCTTACTATAAATATCTGTTTTTATGTATAAAGAAAGAGTTTTGCTTTGTCAAGACATTATATATCATACAGTAAAAATAAGTACATAAAAAAAAATCTGAAAAATTCTAATGATTTCATTTATTAAAAATGAAAACAGCTTCAAAAGTTTCTAAATAATGCAATACATAATAAATCAAACAGTTTTACCTTTCCATATCGGTACAGTAAGCTTTCCACAGTGGAGCCGAAGTGTGCAGCGTTCTGCTCAAACATTTTGGCGCTCTCCTGTGGGAGAAAGATGACATCATCACTCCTCTGAAAACGAGCTGGGCTCAATTACCCGACCACACGGGTTAAAAGGAGAGATCAGAAGGAAGGATTCCGCCTGATGAAATGTGACTGGCAGGAGAACTAGGCGAGATCAGATGTGAGGGTGACAGGGCTTTTACTGGACATCCCTGCGCTGCTGTTATTACCATGACGTACAATCAGTTTATGAGCACTGGTGTCATTTTACGCTATATTATGACAGATTACATCTATATAGAGCACAAGCAGCACTGGTTCTGTACCGTCAGACTGGGGTGCACAACGCCATCTTTGCCGGTCAGTCCAAAGTCCACCGTCCTCACCACCGAGTCCTTCAATTTCTTTCCCAGAATCTCAAACACCACCCCCACATTTCCCTTCTTCAGCTCCCTGTGAGAAGAGGATGTCATATGTCAAACCATGCAGTTATGTTACTTTTGAATATAAACTAATTATCAAAAGACGTTTTTTATATTTCTCACATACTTTATTTTTCCTGTTAGTATTTTGCCGGCATACTGCATTCCAGTAAGTGCAATGTACATCCTCAAAATCTCATTAGTGCCCTAAAAGCAGGAAAGAAAAAAAGCACATTATATAATACATTCAATTGTTTTTGCATGTTCATTCTGGAGCCTTACATATGTGACAACATGCCCCCTGGTGGTAAAAAGAATATGAAAAAAAGTGTGTGTGTGCATATGTATATATGCATATATATATATATATATACACACTTGCAAAAGTATTCATACACCTTCATATTTTTTCTTTTTTTTTCACGTTTTATGTAAAACTGCTTTAAATTACTTTTTTTCCACATCAATCTACACTCCATACACCATAATAATAAAGCAAAAAACTGCAAATTTATTAAAAATAAAACACGTAAATGATTCCATTGCATAAGTATTCATACCCTTATCTGGGACAGTTGAAATTTAGCTCAGGAGCATTCATAATACTTGTAGATGTTACTACACTTCGAGTGAAGTTAACCTGTGGCAAATTCAATAGAATGGGTATGATTTGGAAAGGCACACACACATCTTAATAAAAGGTCTAACAGCTCATAATGCATATCAAAGCAAAAACCAAGCCCTTTGGTCAAAAAAACTGCCTGTAGAGCTCAGAAACAGGTTTACGCCAAACCACACATCTATGAAAGAGTTCAGAAAAAAAAAAATTCTGCTTCATTGAAGGGTCACAGAAGCATGTAGTCTCTGTTACCCTTAATGGAAGAAGTTTGAAACAACCAGGACTCTTCCTAGAGCTGGCCTCCTGGCCAAACTGAGCAATTAATGGAGAAGGGCCTTGGTTAGAGTGATGACCAAGAACCTGATGGTCACTCTAGTTACGCTCCATGATCATATGTGGAGATAGGAGAAATCTACAGAAGGACAAACATCACTGCAAGACTCCACCGATCTGGGCTTTATGGTGGTGTGGCCAAACTCAATCCTCTCCTCAGTGAAGACACATGAAAACACACTTGGAATTTGCAAAAAAGCACCTAAAGGACCCTCAGACTGAGAAACAAGATTCTCTGGTCTGATGAACCTTAATACCAAGCATCATGTTTGAAGGAAACCAGGCATTGCTCATCACCTGCAGAGTACCATTCAAAATGTAGCAGTCTCATGCTGTGGGGCTGTTTTTCAGCGGCAGGGACTGAGGGACTCATCAGAGTAGAAGAAAAGCTCAATGCACCAAAATATAGAGATAGCCTTAATGAAAACCCAGTCTAGAGCATTCAGAACCTCAGACTGGGCAGAAGAAACCAGAAAATGTGTGTCTGCCCCCATCCAACCTGACAGAGCTTGAGAGGTGAAGAATGGCAGAAAATTGCCAAATGCTGATGTTCAAAGCTTGTCACATAAAAAAAAAAACACAATAAAAATAAAGACTTGAGGCTGTAAAGGTGCTTCAGCTAAATTTTTAGTTAATGGTATGAATACTTATGCAATGTACTTATTTCAGTTTTTATTTTTAATAAATTTACAAAGTTGGGACAATTCTGTTTTTACTTTGTCAATATGATGTATGGGAAAAAAAAGTAATTTAAAGCAGTTTAACATAAGGGGGAAAAATTAAGTTACTTTTTAAGTTAAATTACTTTTGCAAGGCACTGTATATATATATATATATATATATATATATATATATATATATATATATATATATATATATATATATATATATATATTTTTTTTTTTTTGTTGTTTTTTTTTTGTTCGTTAAATTATTGTTTCATTACACAAATGAAATTAAGTACATTATTGTTCAAAAGTCTGGTGTCTATGAGATTTTTTTTTTAAACTACATTTTATTTTTATTCTGCAAGGATGCATAAAATTAATCAAAAATAACAGTAGAGCCTTTAATAATGTGACAAAATATTTCTATTTCAAATAAATGTTCTTTTGAGCTTCCTTTTCAAAGAATCTTGAAAAAATGAATTATCAAAATATTAAGATTGATAATAAGAAATGTTGAGCAGCAAATCATCATATCAGAATAATTTCTAAAGGATAGTGTGACACTGAGATTTACATTTATTTAGTTATTTAGAATGTAAAAAGTTTCACAATATGGTTATTTTTTACTTTATTTGATTAAATATATGGAGTCCTGGTGAGCATAAGAGACTTTTTCCAATTAAAAAAAAAGAAAAAAAAAGAAATGTAATCATGTTCCTCTGTACCTCAAATATTTGGAGGATGCGGCAGTCCCTGAGGTAGCGCTCGTAGGGGTAGTTCTTGGTGAAGCCCAGCCCTCCTAAAACCTGCAGGGCTTCGCTCACACAGATCCAGCTGCCCTCAGAGCTGAAGACCTGTATAATCAGCACTGAGGGTCAATGCTTCAACATGTTGTTTTTCATTTATAATAAGTTCAAGTGATGATTTCAGGTTACTTTACCTTGACCATAGCAGCCTCCAAAGAACAGTCTGGAACTCCAGGTCGGTCCATCATTCCAGCAGTGAGATAAGCCATGCTCTCCATCACAAACGCATTCAGGGTCATGGTAGCAAACTTATCCTGTGCCAAAGAAAAATAAAACCATATGCTGACTAAGCAAATAGTAAAAACAGAATCATTCAATATAACATGTAACATACCTGAATCATTCCAAACTCAGAAAGGCTCCTGTTGAATTGTTTTCTTGTGCATGCATATTCTGATGTCAACTCTGGAATGAAGTAGCATGTGGATTAATTTAAATTGAAAGATGTATAGATTACATTTACAAGGATGTGAGTAATAATAGTGGATTTTTAATGAATCGTGTTCTCACCGATCAGCCTCTTGATCATCCCCGCACCTGCGCTGCCCATGCTGAAGCGCCCATTATTCAGAATGTTCATGGCGACCTAAAGATGACGCATACATGTCACGTGTCGATGCAACATCATGTCATCATAGTGTTACAAATGTGCAGTGAAGTGCTTGGATCACCTTAAAACCACCACCAACTTCACCAATGACATTCTCAATTGGCACTTTGGTGTCTTCAAATGTAACCTCACAGGCTATTGAAAGAAAGTACAAATATTCAATGATTGTGCACGCAAACAACAAAAAACAAATAAAATAAATATATTGGTTTTTTAAATAGTTTTATCATTTACTTACAAATGTGCATGTGCATGTAAAAAGTGTCCAAATACCAACTTCATTTTGAACAATAAATACATTGTTGTTTTTTAAATTTGAAACCATTTTAACCATTTACTTTAAGTAATGCCTATTTGTTCCATCTTCGAAATAAAAGCCACTTGGTTTGATGTACAGTATATACTAACATTTAAAAGTTTGGGGCTGGTAAGATTTTTTAACGTTATTGCAAGACGTCTCTTTTGCTCACCAAGGCTGAATTTATTTGATTGAGAAAACGACAACAACAGTAATATTGTGAAATATTATCACAATTTAAAATAACTTTTTAAACATATTTAAAAATGTTATTTATTCCTGTGATGTTAATATCATTTGACCCTTCAGAAATCATTCTAATATGCAGATTTGGTGCTTAAGAAACATTTATTTTTCATTAAAACGTTTGAAAACAACGTTTGTTTAAGATTCTTGTGGAAACCGTGATTTCAGGATTATTTCATGAACAGACAGTTCAAAATAACAGCATTTATTTGAAACGTTATAAAAGTCTAATAAAAAGTACATATTTAACTGTGGCTTAAATGTCCATGTTTTTCTCCAGCTTTGAGGTGGAATAAAATTCAATCACCAATACATTTCAACATTAGCGTCAAGCACGAAAGTAGATGAAAGTTTAAACTTACTGTTTGAACCTCTGATGCCCAGTTTGTCTTCAGGCTTGCCACTGGTGACACCACCGAACGCTCTCTCTACAATGAAAGCTGTGATCTTATCTTTCTTTTGACCGTCTTTGTCAACAACTTCAGTTCTGGCAAACACAGTCATGATGTCTGCCCAGCCACCATTGGAAATCCAAAACTTAAGAGCAAACAATAATCAAAATTATCCAATAAAGAGATTTCACAAAGCCAAACACAATGACCTGATTGAGGCAGTCACCTTTGTGCCATTGAGCAAGAAGTGCTTGCCATCTTCTGTCAGTGTGGCGCGTGTCTGTATAGATGCAGCATCACTGCCACTAACATGTGAGAAGACATGTCATTAAAAAACAATAACCAAAGCAGATTCGAAAATGGATCGGTTTTTAATCTTAGGTTAAATGTTGTACCTTCCAGGTTCAGTGAGGCAGAAAGCTGCAACATTCTCTCCTGTTGCTAGTTTGGGCAGGTATTTTGCTTTCTGAGCGTCATTTCCAGCTATCAGTATACCCTAAAATGCAGAGATTGTAATGGAAATTGTCAATTAACATAGAACTTACAGGAATAGCAAATAAAAATTTCCTCTGCAGTAAATGGGTGCCATCATAATGAAAGTTCAAACACCTGATAAAGACATAACAATAATCCACATGACTCCAGTCAATCAATTATTGTCTTGTGAAGTGAAAATCTGCATGCTTGTAATGACAAAATTACACAGATCAAACATTGTTTACAAGCAAAACAGTTCTAAACAATTTTTGGATTTTGGGACGAGAAGAAAACAGAGGATGGACTTTTTCACTGGAGGGTTATAGCTATGGACCCGTATTTTGGTCAGAAGTGACAGATTAAAGTTAAATGCCTTAATGATGAATTTGTTTCTTACAAACACACAGCTTTCCGCCTCAAGTCATTAACTGACAGACTGGAGTTGTGTTGATTGCTGGATTATTGTGATGTTTTTAATCAGCTGTTTGGACTCTCATTTTGATGGCACCCATTCACTGTAGAGGTGACGTAATGCTAAATTTCTCTAAATCTGTTCTACAATGAAAACCTACATTTTGGATGGCTTGATGGTGAGTACATTTTCATTTTTGGGCGAACTATTGCTTCAATACAGTACCCATAATGCAACACAGGAAGTCATTTGCTCACCTTTAGGCCAATAGCTTGATGTGCTGCAAGTGTGACTGCAATAGCCCCATCTAAAGACGTGATCTCTCCTAACCTGGCATACATGGTGTTTGAGAGGCCCAGACCGCCTGGAGGAAACAGGCAAACAAGAAGATGAATACTCTCTGACGGTATATTAGAAATTGTTCCATGTATGAAGTCAGAGGTCAATCTCACCATATTCTTCAGGTATCTGGATCCCAAACAGCCCCAGTTCCTTCAGCCCATTTAAAGTCTCAGGAGGAATTACGGCCTCATGGTCAATCTTCATGGAATCAACTATGGTGATATTTGCACAAGTACAGAAAAAAATACATTTCTCAGTCATTCAATCATTTGTATGAAAAACATATAGGAATATGCAAAAGCTGAGATCAGTAAATAACATTTTATATATATATATATTTACACACACACACATATATACACGTTTGACTTATTCCCTTGCTTCCACCAAAGCACAAAAGTATTTAAGAAATCAGTTTTAATTATAAATTGTGAATTAACTACATTTAAAGCACTAAAATGACCTTGTTGACATACTTTTTTTCATGAAAAATGCAAATCACAAGTGTATTTTTCCAAAACGAATACAAGCCAGTATAATACGCATATACATGACATAATATATGAAGAGAGACCTCACAATAATTAAACAAAAACTCATTAATACATGCTTGTTTTGTACCCACCATCTTCATTGAAAAACTTTTCCACAGGCTGAACAAGTTGGTTTATTTCCTCTAATTCTTCATTACTGATTTCTGGGTAGGGAAAGACTTCAGCCTAAAAGATGTATATATAATTTTAATGTACAGTAACAATGCAGTCTTATCCAGAGTATTTAACCGAAAAGAAAACCATCCACTGTAATAACAATAAATATCATGAACATTATCGTCGCTATTATTGATAATAAGACTCCTTGACCTTGCTAGAGTGGTGTCATGTTTTAATAGGTATGTCAGTTATGTACACACAATAAAGCAACAAATTATTCTGTAGTTTGTTGACATTACCTTGTTTACTTTGCCCAGGAACAGATCTTTGGCATATGCCAAACTCCTCGCACTGGATCTAATGGAGCGTCGCGACTGAAAGTGATGCAGACAATCTCGTGCAGCAAACACATTTCTCCCAAGTTTGACCGATCTTGACAAAACGATAAGTTTGTTCAGGTTCATCTTCAACGCAGATACTCACCTCAATCACCCTGCAATTGACTGAGACACCTTTCACCCATTTTCGTCTCACATTGATGACGACACGAGTCCGTTTGGGTGCAGTTCATTGCGAGCCCTGCAGATGTCAGTGTTTAGCTGCACTACACAAATTATTCATTTCAATGCAGAGTGAAAACATTGATTGTCAATTCTCTCTGGTCTCTGATTTCATCACAGTACTTGCTCGGATTTAGGCGAATTCCTGGGTTCAAATATTACTGAAATAACAGCAATGAGCAGTTCAGCGGGTCTCTTTCCTTCCAGTCCTTCTTTGGGCAGCGACGCCGCCGTTAGTGTTGACAATGAGGATTTAACCCTCAAAGCTGCTCTATTTATAGCCTACAGCAGGCCAGACAGACGCAGACAAAAAGGGCACAGTCTCATTCTCACCACCTGTCTATAGGTCACATGCATAAGAAATTTTATCCAGTCATTCACAACTTATTTTATTTACAGAAACACGAATGTTGAAGCTTCCAGCCTTATCATACATGTTTGAGGTTGGTTAGATTTTTAAATATTTTTCAAATAAGTGCTCACCAAGGCTGCTTTTATTTGATCAAAAACACAGTACAACAATAATATTGTAAAATATTATTACAAATTAACAACTGTTTTCTATGGTAATATATTTTAAGTGTAATTTATTCCTGTGTGATGGCAAAGCTGAATTTTTAGCATCATTACTCCAGTTTTCATTGTCACATGAGCCTTCTCAAATCATTATAATATGCCGATTTGGTGCTTGAGAAATATTACTTAATAACAATGGTGAAAAGTGTTCAATATTTTTCAAAAGAGTTCAAAAGAACAGCATTTATTTGGAATAGAAATATTTTGTAACACTTTACTGTCACTTTTAATATATTTAATGTGTCCTTGCTGACATTCTGAACAGTAATGTATATTATTTTTTATATTTTCAAAGCATTTGTGTGAAGTCTTGGCTCCTAATTCAGACCTCATGTATGGATGCCAGCGCATAAAGGAGGATGTACTGACCTTGAGTTTGACATCCACAAATGTAAAGATACTAAGAAACTCAAGTTTATCAAAGCTCATAAAAGCTCTCAAGGAGTACTGAGAAGACAAATACAGACTAACCTACCAGTTATTGACAGAATGCTTTAGTTTGATCACTATTAACCCGAAACATGTGAATAAAAAATGTCAGAGGGAAAAAGACTATTGCAAGAATTCTGAGAACCAGCAAACCTTTCATAAAGCCAGTTATGCAATGACCTTGCTGACTCAAATGTACCAGTATGTTGAATTCAGTTTGGAGAGTTTTGAAGGCTTTTTCTAATGACTCATATAGAACTACAATATAAGAACTTATTCATAAATGGCTTTTGAGATTCGCAGAAAATTTGAAGGACTTGGAAACATGCATTCAAAATGATTTACTTCAACATAATGTGTGCTTTAATACAGAACAATACAAGTTGGGAATTTTACGGTATATTGTTTTATTTCATGTTCTCAATATGGTCACAGTTATAGTTAAACATCAATAGGGTCTCATCATCTACTTAGAAACAGAATGCATATTAAAACCATCCTCTCTTTGATTGGTAATTAAAAAAAATGAAATGTATGAGTGGACGCACATGAAAGGCGATGAGAGTTATGTAACAGTCGGCTTATTAAAGAAGATCCTATGACAAATTTGAGAAGTACATTTGGTAGCAGAAGCAGTGTCATGTTAATATGAGTCTCTTTAAGGTGAAAAAGGTCTACACCGTCAATGCGATGGCTGAGAGAAAAACAAAAAAGTATTATACAGACTATGTACACGTCAACCCAACCCCCTACCCTTACACTTTCCCTTTATCATCCATGTTAGATTTATATACGATATGCTTTTTTTTCTCCTATTTTCTCACATTGGTTTGTGATATATACAGCGACACAGGCTTTTTACAGAAAAAAAAACTGAAGTGTAATGATCTTTTTAGGGGGTAAACAAGTGATATACATGCCGAAATGCAGTGGCACAGCATAAAATGTAACAGCAAGCCAACATCATTTAAAAAAACAAAACAATCGAACAAACAAAAGATGAGGAAAAAACATAGTAAAAAGAAAGCACATTTCTTCATTTTTAAATAAGCTCACATTTCAACCAGAGGTGCTAGGCATCAGCTGCATGCAAAGCTTTGTGACTTTTGACTTGACCGTCCAGTACTGTACAGTACAAAGCTGAAGCACCACAATACATTTACAATACACTGCACTGAAATCCATACAAAACATTCAACACAAAGGTGAAAAACCTAAAAAAGAAAAGAAAAACAAAAAACAAAAAAAAAAAAACATAGAAAGAGACATTTTCTTGACAGTTGTTTGACTTTATGGTGGGTTGTTTAGTCAGAAATGGCTTCGGGTGATCACATTTGTACACAGAGATGGGCTGTCCTAGTCTGATTAATGCTGTACTGTACAAATTACTGGCCTCAGTGCATCTTGGGAACAAGCCAGGTGTTATGAAGTCTGATAATGACGTAAACACGGATTTATGCTCTATTATCTGTAAGCTTCTATTATTATTATTATTATTATTATTATTATTATTATATGGATGTGCTCCGGTGGCACTTCATTACAATTAGTCTACCGGCTAATATTTTTCTTTATAACCTATTTGACGTTCAGTGTTTGATTTTCAAGCCCAGATAAACAATAAACAGATGTTTCCTAATTGAATCTATTTTGGTACGAAACAGGATAAAGACATTTTGAATGAAGAGAAGTCTACAGATTTTAATATGTTCATCATCATCATCATCACTCATTTAACAACGGTCAACTGTAACACTGATAATATCTCTGGAAATATGCAATATCTAGAGAATATTTTGTACAATATACATGCAAGAGTACTTTAGTTGACATTCCTGACTGTAGGTTGCAGGTAAAACAGAGACCAGGGAGAACAAGATGTCGGTGGGGGGTGAGAAACAATATGGGGTTTGAAGTATGATATTGGAAATATGATAACAGAAATGACAAACAAAACAACCAACTAGCTGAATTTACAAAACTGAAACATACATATTGCACATGATTAATCAATAAAAAAAAAGGAAGAAAGAAAGAAAGAAAGAAAGTCAGAAAAAAGAGAAACAACGCACAGCAATGTCTCGTATAAGAGAGCGAGCTCATTTCAGCCGTGGTTTCTGTACATTAAGTGATTATTTACAAAGACGAGTGCTGTTCAGAAGCTCTGTACTTGAGTTAAAAGAGCGTCAACACACAAAACTATTACATCGAATCACAGCTCCGTTTATCTACTTACAGTATAAAACAAGTCAAAAATTGAACCGAGAAAGGGGATATGTGTGAAAAAACATGTCCAAATCCATTCATCCGACCGACTGACCCACTGCTACATATTATATGCAGTTTACATTACATTAGATTACATTACATTAGCTGTGTTTCTGAGCAAGTGAAAGGCATTCTCACAGGAGGACAGAAGAATATGTATCAAATCTACTTCATTTCCACACAGAAGAGGGCACACGCTCAGCCTGCTGAGAAAAATCAACATCTCTGCACAAACTAACTCTTGAAATATGGGGAGAGAATTCGATCAGCTCTGGCTTTCCTCCGACCCAAACACTACCCCTAATGTTAGACGACAAAATAGCCTTCTCCATCACACCGGCTTTACCATAAACATCTTCAAATGTACATTTATTTCATATTGATTTATTCATCTCTAAAAAAATAGTTAAAAAAATAAAACCATGTTGCAGCAGTGGCCAGGACGGACGAGTCGAGGCCGTGGAGAATCCATCCATGAGCTCCCCTGTTCTGCCGGCACCCTTCCCACAGTCCCTGTGATTGGTTTGCGCTACGTAGATCCCGAAGGAGGTGGAGTCTTCCAACTCCAAGGCAACCAATAATTTCCATGTTGTTCAACTGGCCACCTACTAAGTTCAGTATCATTGAAAACTAGTAACTCCTACTTCGAGAGTACACAGAGAATACTGAGATTTTATCTGAGGCTTCGGATCATTTTTGTCCTATAACAATAATAATAATAGCTGCTAATATTATTATTATTATTTTACAAAATACTATATGCACGACATACACAAAGCAAATCTTTTTCTTTCTTTCTTTTTTTTTTTTTTTTGGAATAACTCAGTCACTGCTTTTTAATAATTGGCACGTTATAGTCCCCTAACTATATCACAGAAATGTGTGGTCTACAGCTACATTAAATACTGGAACACCGCTCGTTGTGACCGACTTCTCTCAAACCGTACTTTAGTTTCTGCAAACTAATAAGCAGGCTATTTGATAATGCATTTAGGTAATTAACTACAAGAAAACAGTTGCCACGGTCTTTTGCGCATGCTCTTGCTTCACCGCCAAAGTCGAGAGGGTTGAAAGTCTCTAAAATTGAGCCTAAAAGAAGCAGCAGCTTTATCTGGGGCTCTACAGCTTGAGCAATGACTGGTAAGAACTGATGATTTGAGTTCTAGCCGCCCCAAAAGAGAAGGCCGGTGCTACACAGTGTGGCTCCCCCTTCCAGAGGAAACGGGTGCTAGATGAGTTGAAACGTGAGTCATGGTGCCCTTTTGTTCGTGTCCTTGTAGGCAGCAACAATCCTTCGCACGTTACAATCTAAAGAGAGGCCCAACGGTCACCCCGCCAAAAACGGTCCCATTCCCAAGTGGAAAGAGTTCGCGGAGGGGCTCAAACCACAGTGCTGATGCCGCTGTGTTTGGGCTTGGTGCTGCTGGCCGCCGGAGGAGGGGCCGGAGGCTGGCTGTGGTGGTGAGGTGCATGCTGGGAGTGGGAGGGGTGCGAGGGGTGAGGCCCATGGCCGTGGGGACCGTGCGCGTGACTGTGAGAGGATGAGGGGCCGGGCGGGGGGTGGTACTGGTGGGGCGGGTGTTGAACGTGCGCTGGGGGGTGGTAGTGATGGTGGTGGTGGTACGGAGGAGGATTCTGCATGTGGCAAAACTGAGCGTGGTGGGGGTGCATCTGGGCCTGGGTCTCGGTGACGGTCTCGCGGGCCGTGTGGTGCAGGTTGGTAGGGTGCGGGATGTGAGAGATGAGTGTCGGGTGGGAGGGGTGTGAGGGCTGGGGAGGCAGAGAGGGTGACTTGCCCCGCTTGGTGCCGAACAGGGAGCCCAGGAGAGAAGAGGAGTTGGGGATGGACTGCTGGCGGGAGGGACAGTCGCGGCTGGAAGTGGCTCGACGCCGTATGTGGGGGCTGCTAATGATGGACCCCTGCAGGAGGACGAGGGAGAGAGAGAATGGAGAAGTTAAATACAAGATGTGTACAGCATGCTTGATGAGTCAAGAGCATATTTTTCAATGTTCATTTGGTTTAAATGTGTAATCATTAGGGTTGGGAACCAAGAATCAATTTTTCTGTTTTCAAAAAACAGCAATGATTTTCATGACATTTGGTTCTATTAACAGGTCTTCATTGACTTTATTTTTCCACGAATAATGCACAAATTATTAAAAAGACTTCCAGTCGTGTAAGAAACGAGCCATGAACTCATGAGTTATTGGTTTGAATCAGTCTAGTGGCTCACTCACTGAATCAATTGATTTGATTCTTGAACTTAATTCATTAATTTATCATGTCCAAATCAAGAACCACAAATGTGAGACTTCAGTGCTGTTATTGACTAGTTGTTCATAAGAATAATGTGTAGTTAAAGACACATTCAGAACAGAGCTTTGTCATAACAGAGAATTTTAATTAATAATAAAATGCACTGAAATGTAACAAAGTTTAGTATATTTGTTAAGTTCAAGAAGTACCAAATATTCAGAATCAAGTATGTATACGTAATTTGATTTTAAACATATTCTTTGATTCCCGTCCTTAATAATTATATATTCCATATATTTCAAATAATAAAACAGATATCATTCAAAACTTTGGGGTTGGTAAGATTTTTTTTGATGTTTTTGAAAGAAGTCTCTTACGCTCACCCAGGCTGCATTTACTTAAACACTGTAAAACTGCATAAATGAAATGGTAAAATTATTTTTGCAATTTAAAATAGGCCTAACTGTTTTCTGTTTTAACATTTTAAAATGTAATTTACAGTGGTGGCCAAAATGATTAGAACACTAGCATTTTCACCAGCTAAAAAAATGGTTTAAGTCAGTTATTTCTATCTTTTGTAACATCAGTTTATATTTCCGAACGTTCATTTTGCCATTAATTGTAATAATCCAGTGAGAGTCTGAAAACAGCCAGTGCTCCACACAGAGATCTGATCTCATCATTATCCAGTCTGTCTGGAATGAAATGAAGAAACAGAACAAACTGAGACAGACTGGGGCAATGTCTCCAAGATGCTTCAAGAGACCTCCCTGCAAAGCTAAATTAAAAACTATGTGCAAGTGCACCAAGGGCAAAAGCTGCTTTAAACTAAAAGGATAGTCACACCAGATGTTGATTTAATTTAGTTAATAGAAGTTCATTGATAAAGAAAAACTATTTATGACATTATTTTTGACAGCACCCTCATTTACAGCATTTTTACACAAGTGCTTGAAACTTTTAACAGTACTGTAGCTTTGCAGGTAGGTTTCTTGAAGCATCTTGGAGACATTGCCACAGTTCTTCTGGATTTAGTCTATCTCAGTTTGTTTGTTAGTTAGACTGGATGATGGTGAGATTAGATCTGTGTGGAGCACTGGCTGTTGTCAAACAAAAATCTCACTGGATTATTACAGTTAATGGCAATGTAAATGTTTGGAAATGTAAACTGATATTTCCTACTCACACACTACAGCAAAAGATAGAAATAACTGACTTAAAACCATTTTTTAGCTGGTGAAAATACTAGTGTTCTAATCATTTTGGCCACCATTGTATTCTCGTGATGGCAAAGCTGAATTTTCAGCAGCCATTACTCCGGTCTTCACTATCACGCAATTCCTTATCAATCATCCCTATATGTCAATTTGGTGCTCAAGAAGCATTTTGTACTATAATCCATGTTGAAAATGGTTGTGCTGCTTAACATTTTTGTGGAAACCATGATACATTTTTTTTCAGGACTCTTTGATGAAAAAAAGAACAGCATTTATTTTAAATAGCAATCTGTTGTAACATTATACATGCATCCTTGTATTTCTTTCATATTCTTTAAAAATAAAAATCACACTGACCCCAAAATTTGAACGGTAGTGTAATATCTACCAAAAGGCAATGCAAATTTAATACCCGAAATAGTATCACATAAAAAGTAAATGATTCCATTAATGTCAGTATTATAAAACAAGGACACAGTACTCAAGCAATGCATCATGACCATCCATCAGCAGTTAATGCATTTATAAAAGACTGAAGCAGATCCCTGAAAGCCATGCATTACATGCAAAAGCTGAGACAGGCAAGATTGAGTTAGTCAGCATTTAGTAATGTTAAAGCGAGCATATGGGCTTATCCTGCATTCCCGGATGGGCTGCCAAACAAACCGGCAAACATGATAACCTTTACGGACTAAATGGGTGACAATCCAAATCCAGTCTATTAAAGCGACACCTTTGCTAAACTCCCTCATGTTTATTATGCTTATCTGCACACAGATGGGAAACAATTTCAAGGCATTCCGAGGGGTAAAAGGTGCTTAGGGCTGCAAAGGAAGAGGTCAAGTGGTTGGAGGTTGGTGAGGAAATGAAGACTTGTACTTTTTGAAGTGCTCAGACGCAACATTCTATTGTTCACTTGCAACGGCCAAGTGAAACATGCCACCAGGAGTCAAATCGAAACCATTTACAAAATAAAAAGACACACACAGCCCACGGTACGTGACTTGGGATGTTTGCATTAGTTGAGTCATGCTGACTAAGTTGGACCGTGGAGATGTTATGATATGTGATGTGAGCCACAGGGGCAGAATTCCCCGTCATTCCACATAAGCTCCACAGGAACAGGCAGCCCATGCATGCAGGGTGGCCTACTTAGTCCAAAAACAACACCACACACATACAGACAGTGGAAACTACTGAGCAAAGAAGCAACCAAAAAGAAAAGATGGTAGACAGACCAGAGAAACAAATGAAGCAAAGTTGCAGTTTCAAAATGCAACATTGTCACACAGAATAGCGGCCTGTTGTAGGTTCTTGCGTCCTATATCACGGTACTTACTTCCATATTGCTGTCTAGAGATCCTGCACTGCTGCGGCGCCCCCGCTTGCCTGAGCGAGACATGCAATATGATAGATTAGAGCACGCTCGAACAGTCAGATATATAGAGGCGTGTGTAGAGGCATATATATCCTGCCTGCCTACAGGGGCGCTATTGAGACACGAAGCAAGCAGCCGTTGTCCGGAAAGGGAGGGAGGGTAGAGCCAGGTGGGTCAGGAGCTTTCAAAGGGCCAAAGGATGAAGGTATACTGGTCCTAAGGTCACTAAGCATGAAACTACATCTTCAACATCTTCAAGAGTCTTAAGCAAACTGGGGTTTGATGACTACAAACTGAAATCCCTCCACAAGATCGTAGCAGCAACTAAACAAAAACAAGCAAAACTGTAAAAAAATCTTGATCGTTCCTGATGTATGGACAAATACAAATGTGGCAGCCTAGACTGGCAGTATGAAACCTTTGTTGGTCTTTAATAAGCACTGAATGATTGAATGTCAGTGTTAGGAGAGCTATCAACTGTTAAATGTGTAGTTTCGTCTTAAAGGAATAGTTCACCAAAAAATGTGTATTTGCTGAAAATGTACTCTTCATTGGAACAGATTTGGAGAACTTAAGCATTACATGACTTGCCCACTGATAACAACATGATAAGTAATCCACACGTCCATCAATTAACACCTAAGCTTCGTAAGAAAGTACGCAGTACGAGTACGATTTCGTAAGAAACAAATGTATGATTCAGGCCAAGATATGTGCGCATAATACATACTGTAATAGCGTTTCCGCCAGTGAAAAAGCACAAAATTATTCCACATCAAAATCCACCGACATATTTGTTTAGAACTGTTTTTACTCATAAACGGTTCTTGACCTGTGCATAATTTTCCTCCTGATTCAGGCTAATTGACTTTTTCACTGGAAAAAGCCATTTTATAGATGGAAGACTTTTTCACTTCACAAGATGTTAATTATTGGATTGCTACATTTCTCCAAATCTGTTCCGATGAAGAAACAAACTCATCTACATCTTTCATAGTCTTAGGGTGAGTCAATTTTCAGCAAATTTTCATTTTCGGGTGAACTGTTTCTTTAATGCATTAAAGGGATAGTTCACCTGAAACTGAAAATTCTGTCATTAATTACTCACCCTCAAGGTGTTCCAAACCTGTAAGACCTTTGTTTATCTTCGGAACACAAATTAAGATATTTTTGATGAATTCAGAGAGATTTTGATGACCCTCCCATAGACAGCAAGGAACCTACCACAATCAAGGCACAGAAACGTAGCAAGGACATCATTAAAATAATCCATGTGACATCAGTGGTTCAACCATAATTTTACGGAGCTACGAAAATACTTTTTGTGCGCAAAGAAAACAAAAATATCTACTTTATTCAACAATTCGTCTCCTCCACATCACCCTATTGCCATTTTGGAGAGTATCACATACGTAAACAATGTATGCAACACATGTACGCGGATACGTTGTTTACGTTCAGATTAAAGCGTAAACGGCGTAAACAACGTATCCGCATACGGTGCTGCTGACACAGAACAGCGTACGTTGTTTAAGTATGTGATACTCTCCAAAATGGCGCTATAGGGTGACGCGGAGGAGACAAATTGTTGAATAAAGTCGTTATTTTTGTTTTCTTTGCGCACAAAAAGTGTTCTCGTAGCTTCGTAAAATTACGGCTGAACCACTGATGTCACATGGATTATTTTAATGATGTCCCTGCTATGTTTCTGAGCTTTGATCGTGTAAGGGTCCTTGCTGTCTATGGGAGGGTCAGAGAGCTCTTGAAATTCATCAAAAATTTCTTAATTTGTGTTCCGAAGATGAACGAAGGTCTTACAGGTTTGGAACGACATGAGGGTGAGTAATTAATGACAGAATTTTCATTTTTGGGTGAACTATCCCTTAAATTAAAAGATACTGCACACATTTTCAGAGCTGTTTTCACTGTAGAGGATTGCTGGAATGGGTTATTCATAGCTTTGCCAGACATCTCTCTAGATCACATGTGTCGTGACTCCTGCTGTCAGGCTCAGCGGCCAGCTTGGTCGAGTTCAATTCACACTTACGGAGCGTGACTGCGCTGTTAAATGTTTTTTCTAACAGAGAAAGCATGTGAGGTCACACTATCCATTATTTTCTGTGTAGTGACTGCCATGTTTAGGGCTCAAAACGATGTGCTAGATAGGGTGAGAAGATATCACAGCTTGTGAATTGTGTGAAGGTTCAATTATAGAGTGGTAAAAGACAACTAATGTGGAAGATAATATTTGTCAGGATGCATCTAGCTTCATTAGCCATGGCAAAGGACATACACAATAGGGCTGGGTGACAGGTTACTATTATAAAGATATTTTTCAGCATTTTATATTATAAATATTACAATTATACTATAATACCAACAAAATAAAGCTGACTATAAGACATAGATAGATAGCTTAATATATATATAGCTTGATATTTGCTCTGAAATTGCCAATTTCTTTTTTTATATATTTCAATCATAGACCATCATTTCAACCAATAAACCATGGAAATACAGTATAAAATGTTTTATGTATATTTTTAAAATTACAGTACGTATTACTATTTTGAATTGGCTTTTATTTTTATATTTTATTTTATTTATTTTTTTTATAATTTTTTGTAATTTTAGTACTTCAACATTTCAGTTAATTGTGAAGGCAACATTTGTGTAAGTTTAAGGTTTTCATTAAATATTTATATTTTATTTATGTTTTATTTCAATGTAGTACAGAAAACAGTACTGGTTTTAGTTTTAGTTAATAACGCTGGTAAAAATATAGTGAAAACAATCAAAGCATGATTTTGCATACTCATCCAATGACAAGGACTTTAGGAAACCTAACATTCAAATAAAAGCACATTAAACAAATGAAATTAATCTTAAATTGGCAATAAAATCCTTGAATATGTTACATATCACCCAGCTCTAATTGATAAATAATTGAGGCTACACTAATGGTTGTGGACAAACACCAATTTAGAAGCAAGCATTCAGCGCTCTACTTTGGCAAGAGGCGAAGTATTGTTTGGACAAGACTGCAAAAAATAATCAATGTTTGTGACAGATAAAGCCAGAAATACATAACATGTCTTATGTGGGTCTGCACACTCACCTGCATCTGAAAGGTCACGTAAGGAGCTGCTGAGGGCACTTCTTTTGAGGCCTTCACCCATGGCGTAGCTGTCATCCAGGCTGGTGCGACTCAGATTGCCATTTCCTGTCTCTTTCTTCAGCCCTGAGCTCTGAGAAATGCTGGGACGTACCACACCCTTCTGCTTCTCCAGTTCAGCTGCATAAAACGACGTCAACTTCAATGATCATGTCATTTCACACACATTTCACTGCTTTTAGGCACAACAGACACGAGTTTGCAGTGTGAAAAACCAGCACATTGCTCAAGCCCCTAATGGCTTTATTTCTTCTGTGGACTATCCTGGTCCCTCTTTTTTTTTTTTTTAAGAATGTATTATAAGAGCTGCTTACACTCTATTCTGTACTTCTCCATCTCCTGCACCTCTGCGATGGACTCCCGCAGGTCATCTGTGAACTTCTTGCGGTCTTGCGGGTTGGGGGCGTTGAAGTTAATGAGAACCTTGATATCTGCGCCTGGAAGAGCTGAAGTGAGACGCACTCCATTGGGGTAATCTGAAAAGCAGCAGCGGGAGAGAAATATTTACAGACTGGCGGATCATGACAGCACTCAGACATGCCCTTTTCAGAGGGACGCACTGATCGATATTCTCACATTTCGCAATCGTATATGACAGATATTTTAATCTTTTGTGAGAAAATGCATTGTAATACACAATACTTTAAGAATTCATTTGTTTTCAATCAACAGCCGAAGTATTTTATGACCTTTAACTCCTGGTTTTTACTCGACACGCCAGCACGAAAGTGAGAAAGTGCAATAAAACTGTACGAACAAGGTAAAACATAGTCCGGAAAAGGGCGATATGGGGTCAGAAGGCCTTTGACCTTTCACTGAGGGTACTTACACTGGTTTTCAAACAGAAGCACCTGCATCCCGTATAGAGAAAAAGACTGCCTGAAGCTGTACGTCACCGAATTCTTCTTCTTCTGGAAAATCTTAGTGACCTGAATTGAAAGAATGTCACATTAGGACCCCATCTGTTCCTAATTATCCTTGGCTCTATTCTTTGAGCATTTGGAAAAGCTGAGTAACACTTTCTGATCATGGACACATGATGTACAAAACTGCTGACCTAGAATTGGACTAAATGTGTCTTGCTGACCATTACACAACCATAACAACAAAACATAACAAAAACCGTTATGATGTAAGACTGTTCAACCTCATTTTTTCCTGTTTTTACGTGTCTCGTGTTGCAACATTGGGCTATGATGTGTGTGTTTACTTACCACTAAAAGGTCATTGAATAGGAAGATCTCTCTCTGGTGGAGACCCAGTTTCTGAGGTTTGTTAGGGTCTGGCACTTCAAACAGCCTGCAGTAACATACCAGCCTGCGATGTGGTAGAGACAGCACCTGTGTGTAGGACACAAATATTGATTTATTGAATATTGAGACCCAAAAATACCACACTAGCATTCAACTTACTATTGCTGCTGTATATAGTATGTAGGCCTATACTCTACAGAGTACAAAATCTACAAAAATGCATTTAAATTACCAGTATTCACTATTTTAATGAGGCGTTGTTATTTGATCAGAATGCAGTGCAGTAATCAGTAACTAACATAAAATAGGCATAATAATGATACAAATAATTTTATTTTATTAAGTAATATTTATATACTTTAACCCTACAACCTACTAGATTATACTAGAAAAACTGACCAGAATGTAGCTTAGTGGTTTGAAATGTGAAATAATGCTTATTGCTTCACTTATTTTATAAATAGAGTAGATAGTATCCAGTATATAAAGTGCTGTATTCAATGAGTAACATAAATAAATAGGTTTAATAATTTTTGATTGTTATGTAATAATACAGATGTTTATATATATATATATATATATATATATACACACACATATACAGGTGCTGGTCATATAATTAGAATATCATCAAAAAGTTGATTTATTTCACTAATTCCATTCAAAAAGTATTTGTTATTATATTCATTCATTACACACAGACTGATATATTTCAAATGTTTATTTCTTTTAATTTTGATGATTATAACTGACAACTAAGGAAAATCCCAAATTCAGTATCTCAGAAAATTTGAATATTGTGAAAAGGTTCAATATTGAAGACACCTGGTGCCACACTCTAATCAGCTAATTAACTCAAAACACCTGCAAAGGCCTTTAAATGGTCTCTCAGTCTAGTTCTGTAGGCTACACAATCATGGGGAAGACTGCTGACTTGACAGTTGTCCAAAAGATGACCATTGACACGTTGCACAAGGAGGGCAAGACACAAAAGGTCATTGCAAAAGAGGCTGGCTGTTCACAGAGCTCTGTGTCCAAGCACATTAATAGAGAGGCGAAGGAAGGAAAAGATGTGGTAGAAAAAGTGTACACAATAGGGATAACCGCACCCTGGAGAGGATTGTGAAACAAAACCCATTCAAAAATGTGGGGGAGATTCACAAAGAGTGGACTGCAGCTGGAGTCAGTGCTTCAAGAACCACTACGCACAGACGTATGCAAGACATGGGTTTCAGCTGTCGCATTCCTTGTGTCAAGCCACTCTTGAACAACAGACAGCGTCAGAAGCGTCTCGCCTGGGCTAAAGACAAAAAGGACTGGACTGCTGCTGAGTGGTCCAAAGTTATGTTCTCTGATGAAAATAAATTTTGCATTTCCTTTGGAAATCAGGGTCTCAGAGTCTGGAGGAAGAGAGGGGAGGCACACAATCCACGTTGCTTGAGGTCCAGTGTAAAGTTTCCACAGTCAGTGATGGTTTGGGGTGCCATGTCATCTGCTGGTGTTGGTCCACTGTGTTTTCTGAGGTCCAAGGTCAACGCAGCCGTATACCAGGAAGTTTTAGAGTACTTCATGCTTCCTGCTGCTGACCAACTTTATGGAGATGCAGATTTCATTTTCCAACAGGACTTGGCACCTGCACACAGTGCCAAAGCAACCAGTATCTGGTTTAAGGACCATGGTATCCCTGTTCTTAATTGGCCAGCAAACTCGCCTGACCTTAACCCCATAGAAAATCTATGGGGTATTGTGAAGATGAAGATGCGATATGCCAGACCCAACAATGCAGAAGAGCTGAAGGCCACTATCAGAGCAACCTGGGCTCTCATAACACCTGAGCAGTGCCACAGACTGATCGACTCCATGCCACGCCGCATTGCTGCAGTAATTCAGGCAAAAGGAGCCCCAACTAAGTATTGAGTGCTGTACATGCTCATACTTTTCATGTTCATACTTTTCAGTTGGCCAAGATTTCTAAAAATCCTTTCTTTGTATTGGTCTTGAAAGTAATATTCTAATTTTCTGAGATACTGAATTTGGGATTTTCCTTACTTGTCAGTTATAATCATCAAAATTAAAAGAAATAAACATTTGGATGATATTCTAATTATATGGCCAGCACCTGTATATATATATATATATATATACACACACACACACACACACACACACACACACACACACACATATACACACACTACATTGTACTTGGAAAAAACTGACCAGAAAGAATGCAGAAAATTAAAAAATAAAAATTTTGTAATTATTTTACTGTTTTGTAACCATGGTTCTCTGATTTAAATTGTTTAATGACGGTAAGAGGATTAAAAACAGTAAAACATTATACTCACACATCCAAGACCATGGTGCAGAGACCCGATCTGAAAAGTGAAAAAATGAGACTGATGAGTGAGGATCATAGCGAGAGGACTGAAGGGAGGCTTGAAGGTCAGAGAGTGGTCTCTCTCTCTCGTTATCAAGACCCCCCTCCATCTACCTGTCAGCTGTATGAATTGGGTGAGAATGGAGGTTAATGAGAAGCCAAACTGCTGCTGCTTGAAACTGTGACAGGAAGTCTCGGCCCATTTTCAGGAACCTAATTACAGCACCGGGATGCAGTGTCTGCAGGCAGGGGTCTCGGGCACAGCAGCCTTCTATCTGAGCTCCACAGGAGATCTCCATTATGTCCTCTCCAAAGATGCGTGGAAGATACACCAGGGAGAAGGTTTTCCTGGCAACCAAGCCATGTGTGCTGTTTCCATTAAAGCTTAAATGTTAATTATTTCAGCTCTGAAAACCCACAGTGCTTCGAAATTCAACTGTGTGACAGGCACTTGATGTGGTAATGAAGATGCAAGTTCATTATGGGAACAGCTTCAGTTAGTTTAGCCTTGGGAGAGACCCACAACTCTGCTGGAGGGATGATGTATATTGTACTGATCTTATGTGGATTATACAACTCTCCAGATCTACACCAGTCGAGGTAACAGACTTTAGTCAAGGCAGATGATAATGGTCTGCCTTTTTTTTTTTTTTTTTTTTTAAAGAAAGTAATACTTTCAGTTCCAGAAGGACACATTAAATTAATCAAAAGTGACAGTGAAAACCTAAAGAAAGTGCTGTTTTTTTTAACTTTCTTTTCATCAAAGAAACCTGAAAAAAAGCATCAGTTTCCACAAAATTACTAAGCAACACTGTTTTCAAAATTGATAATAAGAAATGCTTAAAATCAGCATATTAGAATGATTTCTAGCGATCATGTTGAAGACTGGAGACTGGAATAATGGCTGCTGAAAATGAAATCATGTAATGGTGGTGGGGTCCCTTCTCCGTTTCTCCCAAACCACAAAGGGATCATTATACTGAAAAAAATGGAAGACCCTGTTCGACAAAATATAATAAAATATTTAAAAATTGTAAAATCTTTTTAAAGCATGTCTATAATTTTCCATTAAATATATAATATATGCCTCTTCCACTGAAAAACTAATATGGTTGTAACTTGCTATACTGCATGATGAGGTAGTTGAGTTCAGAGCAGGTGAACTGTCAGTAGATTTAATCTTTAGGCAACTCTGAAGGCCTCTGCGGAGAAGCAAATCCCATTTATCATTGCAGAGCATCACGCAGCCCTCGCCACATGACTTATATACATGCACAGACACCACAGTCAGACACCATGAAGGTCTCAAGATAGGTATTATATCTGTCATAAAGAAGAACATCTCGTAGATAAAGAATCTTCTAAGAGTCTCAATGTCATGTGTCTCCTAAAGGGATAAAAAGTGTTTGTAAATGGTTCCTGACAGAACAATAAAACCTATAGATCTACACTGCAAAGAGGGGCAAAGCATACAAACACACAATAGGTGAGAGAAGAAACATGTTTAACCAATGTCCTTGGATCATTTCACACCACTGGGCCATGACTGGAATCGATAAAGTGTCATTTCTAGAACCGGGGTCAATGTAAGTTCACAGCATGATGGATAGAGATGGACTGTTCACTCACCGGCTTCTTGCCAACGATGAGTTTCTCCACCTTCTGTACCTGGGAGACGTGGTCTTCGTTAGTTTTAAGTTCTCGTTTCCGGATTCGCTCATAGATGCCCACCAACATCTCTCTTGGGATGTCCTCTCCGTCATCCACACCTGTGCACAGGAAGCAAAGAACAAAACAAAAAGTCAATGTATAATTATGGCTCACAAAAGATTTACGGAAATTCCAGGAGAGAATTCGAAATGTAGGTTAAGCATATCTGAATTACGACGTGACTACATTTACATATCGAAGTTAAAGGTGAATCTCTATTCGTTTTTTTTAGTATGACAAAAACCTCTGAATGACTTTGAAGGTGAATTTATGGATGGAACAGATTCAGTTTGCAATGAAAAAACGTGAATTTGAATCTCACCGCGAAGGTTCTTTACAAAGTCCTCCAGTTTCATCTTCCTCTCTGGCTTCACGTTTGGGCTGTACATGTCCGTGTTGAGAAGTATAATGGCAAACGCCAGGATAAAGATGGTATCTGGGTTCCTAAACTGACGCACCACGCCAGGGTTGCAGATGCAGTAGCGCTGACTGAATGGAAATAAGAACAACAACAAATGAACAAATTAATATGAGACTGCACTTCCACAAAATCAATAGCTGCTCTGGTGAGTAATTGGTTCTAGATGCACTAGCATGACAGAGAATGGTAAAAGTGCCACCCTGTTAAAGAGCTATGTTCTTTTAGATAACACTTTAAACAGTTAATTTGGAAATTGTGTCTGCCTCAAAGGGTTTAGCTATAACAATATTTTTTGAAGGTCTAAGAGTGGCGAGCAGGCAACCATTGGAGCTGTTTTCACATGCGTTGTAAGCTGGTGTGATCGCTCAAATGACAGATGGTCCTTGAGCAGCCGATTGAACAATGTTATCTGTGGGCTAAGGGAGTGTTTTATGTTTTTGTGTTGGTAAAAGCTAATGAAGGACAAGAAAGCAAACTATCTTAGAGAATTTCTTGCTTCTTACTGGATATGAACAAGGTTTAAGTGAAATTGCTAATTGATCCATTCTCATTGTCTAATCACCAAGCTTCCCTTAAAAGGACAGTTCACACAAAAATGAAAATAATGTCATTACTTATTCACCCTTATGTTAGTCCTAACCCATCCAACTGGTGAATTTTAAGGTGAATATCCTGGCCAAACAATTTCACACAATAATATGAAAATGAATGATGTGTTGTCTTGATGTCAATGTTGAAATGAACAATGTGTTGTCAATCTCCAAATAATGACCACAAAATATATCAGAAAAATGGTTCATATGACTTGAGGGCTATATTCCAATTCTTCTGAAACAATATTGTTGTTATAGTGTGGTACCTTTAAGGGTGCTTTTTTTTTTTTTTTTTTAAGAATCAATTGAAATGTTTTTCACCTGAAGGCTTCAATGAGTCGCTCCACTTTCTGAGCCTCTCCCTGCACCCGGATATGTGCCTGGAATTTTCTCAAGGCTTCATCCAGCTCCATTCCAGAGAAATCCATCTCATCTACCACACAGCTGGAAAAAGATAATGAACAAAGTCAAAGGACCGCTACATTCTTTCCTGCACTGTAGTATATCCAGGATGGTGTATTCCCTATTAGTTTGGAAGTCTTCTGGGAAAAAATTGCATTCTATTCCATGAATTTTATTTTTCATAGCACACATGAAGATATGGTCACTGCTTTTAGACAAAGGAAAAAGCTAGATAAAAGCAAGTTCTATCAGTCTCTAAATCACAATCATGGGGCATACAAAGCAAACCGAAGGAGATTTTGCTCCAGGGATACTCATAGTGCATTTGATCTCACATGTCAAGATTTACTGATTTCAAGGAAGTGCTTTAAAAAAGTGCTGTCAGACTAAGCTGAACACAGACTGCATGGCCTTATCTGCCCCCATTATCTTGACTGTTACTGTCAGACTAAAAAGGGAGGATGAGTTAACTTAAGAGTGAGAATGAGTTGATTCACATCGCTTCGGAAAAGTGCTCCATGAACCCAGACACCTTAGTCAATATGTACAAAGCGGTGCAAGAGTCCATATATATTATCTCTCTCTCACACTGAGATTCCACGGAGGACTGGCTGGAATAATCGTTTGTCATTTGCGGACTAATTTCAAGAGGTCACTAACAATTACAGCAAGTGCTTGTGGTTACAACAAAAACGAACCAGTTTCAATTGTTCCGAAATAGAATTAATATTTTCCACCTTTGATCCTAAATGCACTCGATTTAAAAAGAGGAGATTAAAGTGATGTGGGTACAACTGTAAAGAACCAGTTTCTAAAACAATGGACTAAGAATTTGATCCTACATGCACTCAAAGCCACATGAGCTTGAAAGGCTTAGACATGGTCAGTTTGTCTCAGGAGGGAACACATAAATTCATAAAGGCTCCAGTGATACTGGCTTAATGTAAGTTAATTCTGCTGTGGTAAGGATAGTGAAGGACAGCAAAAGGCATAATTACAGAGAGCATCCTAAAATTAAAGATTATGACCGAATTCTAGTTGATTTTTTTTTTTTTTTTTGTAAATGTATGTAAAATATGGTTTACTTGGAGCATGGATTGATTCAATTGAAAAACAATAAAAAACAATAAAAAAAAGTTTAACAAACTGTAGCATCTGCCAGTAAATTATTTAGATTCAAGCTGAATTGTGTCATTTTTTTCTATTATAATATACTTTTACCTGTCCTGGTTTAATAAGCAGAGACAGCTAACTGTAAATAACCCATGCACAAAACAAAAACCATTGAACATTACTGCATATTTGAAGTAACATGGCTTTTGAGTATATTTCACTTTTAGTATATTTTGAGCAATACACCCAACTAACCCAGTTAAATTTGATGAACTTACTCAAGAACATCTCTGTTAAACTGTTTCTGCCTGTTTCCCAGGAACTCGCCAATCATCTGTCGACTCAGCCCTTTTCTCTGTAACAGGAAATGGGCAACTCCCACAGGTGTGTCTGGGACAAATCCTCTCTCAATCAGGTACTGGATGCCTTTTTCAGGTTTCCTAGAGACAATAAAAGAAGATCAAGAATCTGAACAGTGCCTGCACTGGTTCTAAAGTGTGACTAACCAGCTCTCAGATCAAGTACGTTCTTGCGACTGGACCGTTACCATATAAGATTAAAAGGAACTTAATGGCCCAGTGCAAAGACAGGCAAATCCACAATCATCCAAGATTAGAGGTTCCCACTCTAAACAAGGCTTTAAATGAACAAACACATTCTAAGACACACACAAAACATGCACAGCCCCAGCAGCAAGCAAGCACCTTAATCCATTCAATAAGAAATTAAATCTGATTTGAAATACCTCATGATTGCAAAATAAATGATCAAGGGTTGTACAACGTTGTTGTAAGGAGATTTAAAAAAAAAAAGAAAGACAAACCTTGTTTGTCTCATGTACACAGCGTTAGATGGTAAACTCTGGTTATGAGGGCAGTGTACTTTCCTTGATCAACAGCCCAACTAAACTAATAGTGTTCTCATCACGGTTCTAATTGCTTGATCGCTAATCAAATTTAGAGCGCTGAGTGGCAATCAAACAGCACCACATGCATGCACACAGACACGTACTGAATAAATAAATGAGCCAAAATTATAATGAATGTCTGGAAAAGGAAAACACACGTCTATTGTGCTTTGTGTGCTTGGTTTAGATGATAATTGAAAAAACATTAGCTCCCGGCATTGTTTGCGTGCTAAGATCTTTCACAGTTATTAACACAGCTCCGATTGGCGCTAATGAAAATCATTACTCAATGCAACTGAAACATGACACTCCAAAACAGAGCATGTGAGCAGCGTGGGAATGAGGAGCAAAGTAGCATCATTTTGCCAGGACTGAGATGTGTTCTGTAGCTCAAATAGTTGGTCATGATACTAGCAATGCCAAGGCTGTAGGTTTGGTTGCTAAAATGCAAGTCAATTTTGATAAAAAAACATCGGCTGTAATTAATGTAAAAAGCATAATGGAATTGCATGCTGGCAACAATTTACAGCATAATCCTGCTAACATGGGCATTTAAATGAAAAACCATATTGAAAGAACTTAAAATGTGGTCACGTTTACCTTATGGCACCTATGGAATTCATTGGATTCAAGTCTGTATTTATAACATGCAAATATGCCATGTTTAGTAAAATGAATTTTCTTGAACCGGAAGTGACCTGTGATTAAGCTATGCCTCATGCTGCTTCACTACACTATTGACAATGTGACAAACCCACTTTGTAGGTGAAATTTAGCTTAGGTTTCGCTAATGCAGCTTTACAGTAACAGTGTGCAAACTTTTCTAGAAGCAGAACATTGAAAACCCGAAATGGATTTGTAGCGGATGCTCCACTCTACTCACATTCTCTTTTCCCACCTAGCTTTCTACAACCAAAAGCATGCATTCACACTTCACCTACTTGTTAAAAAGGTTCAGGCCGATACGATAGTGCCTCTTGCGGATGATATCATTGCTGAACGCGGGCGAGTCCCAACTGTTGCGTGTCTCTTTATGATACGTCTGCTTGCTAAGAGTCTGCTCTCGAAGACTATCCCTGGATGAGGACTCCGAACTGCAGTTGATGGTATCATTGGAATTGGAAGTGCTATTGATGCTGTCGTTATCACCATCGGAGAAGTCGGACTCGGATTTGCTCTGCCGGTTGGCAGTGCCGTTGATTGCCAGGTGGCTCTCCAGTTGCCTTGACCGATGCCTAGGAGCGTCGTCATCTCTTGCAGGTCCCCTTGGTGGTAGTGCATGAGAGGGGATGTGTTTTGGGCTGCCCTGTTGACTGGCGATGCCCCGTTCGTAAGCGTTCTGCCTCTTGAGTGAGCTTCGATCAGAACGGTCGCTCAGCTCAACCGAGCTATCGCTGGGAGGTTCGATGGTAAGCAGGGGAAGGTGGTCTATCCTCAGTCTCTGCTCTTGACACTCTAGAGATGGGGTGCTTCGGCAGCTAGTGTCCGTGTCACCCTTTTCGTCTTTATGAGCTAGAGACCAGTAGTCCTGCGAGTTCAAAGAACGTAGACGGAGGTCTGATTCTGTGCTAGAAGGTCTGTCAACTGATTGTGATAAAGGAAGTGGAGGGGAGAGCTCTTCCTCATCTATATAAAGTGTCACGTCGCTGTAGGAAGCTGTCATCTCATCTCGCTTACGGTGGTCACTACTGTGAGAAGGCTTGACCTGGTAGGTAACCTCTTGTTCAATATCTGGATGACCTCTGGTTGGCTCTGGCTGTCCCTCATCTCCATGTAGGCTGCGACAGTTCAGAGCATCATCTATCGACTCTGCCAATGACTTCACCTGTCGAGAGAAAACGTCTTCCAGCTCTGTAATGGCGTCCGTGAAATCGCTCTGGACCGCAGGTGACTTCATGCTGGTGGGGACCATCTCCCCACGCTCCGATTGCACCAAGGCTCCTAGTTTAGAACCATCGTCTGTAAGAGACACCTGCTTCCCCTCAAAATATGAACTGTGGACTTTTTCAGGTCCTTCAAACGAAAACTGCATTCTCATATTGGACAAAACTATACGTCTGGACATGCGGTTCTCCGACATAGAACTCCTGAGGCGCTCAAAGTTCTTGTTCATCTGATATTGGCGGAAGGCAGTCTGGATTGTTCGCGCAGCATGTCGGGTTATAAAACGCCCTCCATACTTGCGCTCCAGCATCTCAACCTGTGGAAACACAAACATGCACCACTTTTAGTCAGAGCAGCAAAACCCAAACATGCAAAGCATGTCCCTTCTTTCTTAGTCTGACATAATTTTATTGTTGACAGGAATTTTGTTCTCCCTCCCATGACATAATATGACTTGACCAAACCACAAGCCAAAATTGGTAAACCACATAAATAAAAGAAATAAATAAAAGCCACACATGGAACTAACTATTAAAGCTTGGGTATTTTGCCAGGTAGGATGAATAAAACCATTTCATCCCTTATAAAGGCATCATGGACTAAATAACTCCTTTAGCTTGGTACCTAAGAAACCAGATGTAACCCACTACCATGCAAAAGTCGGCTCAAGACCTTTTTAGCCTGAAGAATGGGCAGAACTAATCACATTTCTCAGCTCTGTGAGACCTCACACAGAGACGGTGGGCAGCACGCCTCTGGACAGTACCACAACACCGTCACTCTGAATACGAATCACTCTCTCAGCATGCACTGAGTTATGTCCTAAAAGGTTCTCATTGATCTCATATCAGCCTTTGGGTGTATTAAATTACTTCATATGAAAGACATGCAGTCACCACAAGCAACTTTAAGGAATTAATGTTCACCCAACTACAATAAACTAGATTTATTTACACAGTCCTTTGAGGGGAAGTACATCAAGTGTAAGATGAAGCCACTGAACCTCAATCAAACTCCCTCTGCACCAAAAAGGCTCATCGCAATATGAATACAAATAGCTGGTGAAGAATTTATGGTTTCTTGGTAGCATTCCAGTTAAAGATCATGAAGAACTCTACCTGTTTGTCTTGGAGGTCGGTTGAGAGCTCATAGCTCTCTGACAGTGATCGTGAGCGTTTGATGGCCTCCTCTTCTGCCTGCTTGCGAAGGATCGATTGGGAATGCTGGAGTTTGGGTCGCCTCGGGCGCTGCCGTATGTCGTGAGCGTACAGCGGTGGGCCGTCGAAGTGCTCGCCACTGATGATGGCACTGCGGCTCACCGGCCCTCGTAAATAACCACCACTGTTCTCTAGAGAGGGGCCCGCCTCACCACCCGGAGCCTCACCTTCCACACTGTATAGGGAAAAAGAAAGAAATTGTAAGTTGATTGAGTGGGCTATAATAGTAATATAATACTGACGAACAGAGTTGGGTATAACGCGTTACTCAGTAACTGAGGCATACCAATAGGGATTCGGTTTTGACTCAACGAGTCAGTTGTTCAGGAATCAGACTACATTGGTTGCATGATATGTTTTTGATTCACTAAAAAGATTTGACTCATAAGAGTCATTTTTTTAAAAATGTAACTGTTCTGGTTATGTCATAATTTCACATTCAATACAAACAGCAAACTCAGATTCACAACTCTATTAAATATGACAAAAGATTAAATTCAGACTGAATTCTACACACCCAACACTCTTTACAGTACATACAACACACACCACTTTGTTTTTTCCAGACACAAAGTTCCTTGTAAATCCCACTATCCACACCCACAAGCTTACACGTGAGATTATGAGTTGAACTTTGACACTGGTGTGGAGGTATAAAAGCAAATGACTACGTATATAGCAACATACAGAGGTACAGTGCATCTCACAGGCAAAACAATACACAGGCAAAAATATAGGCTAAATGGAATGATCAACACTTCATGCAGACAAAACTCACTTTCAAATGGTTGTTTGCATTTACTTCAGTACTTTGGTGTAATCTGTTGATGTGCTTTTTTATAACATACAGCTTCCATAGTATGTGTTTCAGCTCTAACTCCGTCAGTACCAAATACCAAGATAAAACATCCTAGTAGTCTAGAGTCAGCTGTCACATACATCATGCTTACACTCCAAATGACACACTCCGGGCCATAGCTCTGAGAATCAACAGCATAACTCCTACCTGTCAACACCTTAGCAGAGGTATACCTGCTGCGGCAAATGACTTTTGTTGCTTGAGGTGATGAGTAAAAACAGAACTGTGACAAATTCGTAAACAGACAAACAATCACACACACTTTAGCCACCTCTAATTGTGATTGCATGGAAAGGTCAAAATACATAACGAGGGTTATTTGATTACAATGCATATCAGTTACACCAGTGAAAGAGAGATGACAGATATAGGTGACTTTGATGTTAGAAACATGGTCTTATAATAGTCAATCTTAAGACCAGTGACAAAACTCATATACTGTAGATAGGTCTGGTTCAAGATACCCATTTTATATATATAGTACATATTTGTTTAACACCTTTACTGCTTCTCAGCCTCATACTGGCACTTCCTTCCAGCAGATTAACTTTCTAGATTAAGTGCTCTTCTTTTAATTAAATGAATTAGTGTGCAGTAGAGCGCTCAGCATTACAGAGATGAGAACACTGACACAGTCAGACTGATTGAATTTGTTCATCTTGTATAGGGGAAGGCGGCAAAGGAGAGGATGTATGAAAGTTGGAGCACTGTTTGCAGGTGTTTCCAATCTTGGATAAGACAATACGAGAGCCTGGTGTAGATTGACTTCAACAAGCAATATCCTCAGGGGGCAGGCTCTATTGAGCCGAGACACCCTTATACACCGCTTCAGCTAGTGTTGTGATCATCAAATGACATACAGAGGATGTGCCTGAGAGATGTTGGGTCGAAAGTATAGAGGCTGTTCTCACACTTCCTGTCAGGTCGGTATTCACCTGCTGCTTCTGTAAAAATGCTCTGAAATACAGATTCAAAAGGGAGGTCAACACAACGACCAGACATAAACATGTCTCCTCAAAGTCACAGGTCATGGCTGTAGAATCGATTCTTGTGAGACAAGAAGTCATCTCCAGCGTACACAACAAATGGCATTTTTAATGGCTTTGGTTCCTTTAACAGTTGAATTAACAACTTTTTTTTTAGCTTCTAATACTTGTAAAGAATAATTATTTGGATTAAAGACTAAGTTAATTTCAGTGTTATTATTATTATCTAAAAATAAAGCTATTAAAATTGTTTTCATTCATTGAAATACCAGTGACATTAAATAAAATAAAAACACTAGAAACTTTTAAATGTTGCCTTGGTTAATTAAACCACATGATAACTGACTACAAAAAATGAAATTAAACTGAAAAACTGAAATGAAAACAAAAACTGAAAATATAAAAAAAAGTTAAATACACAAAATATCAAAATAGTAGACTACTAAAATCATTTCAATTAAAGATAAATTTATATTACTTCTTAAGACCTTGTATAGGTGGTATAAATGCAATCCAATAATTGGCCTTAGGTCCACTGTATATTATCAACCCTAAATGAACAATTGTGTAAAATACTACTGAAAAAAAAAAAAAATCATAACGTGCAAAGGAACAACAAACGCTACTTATCATATATCAAATAGCATAGTTAAGTTTGAAGTTGTATATGTGTGTGGTCCACTAAAAATATCTGACTCAAGAGTCATTTTGTTTGTGAACTGGAACACGATGGTTGTGCTGTACTGAATTGTAAGAGTAATTAATTTAGGAATAAGACTACACCGATCGCATTGTTTATTTCATGCTGTAGCTTCAGTTGCACAAGGTTCCCAACCATAGTACTGTCTGTTTTATCACGCAGAGCACATTGAGGCGTCTCTGAGTGCCAATGCTGCTTCCAGACATGACCCAGAGTCATGAACACACATAAAGCCCACCTGCTGCTCTGAAGGACAGAGCTAATGAGAGGGCAAGATGGGTAAAGCAGGAGGTTATATATAGATTTAAAGGTTAATGCAATGGCCTTGTTTCATGCATTCCTACATGCACACATAAACATTCCCGCTCTGCCCACCGTGTTTTGTAATAAAGGAAGATGAACATGTCTTGTTACATGTGATTGTACATGAAAACACAATGCGAGGTAATTCAGATGATGAATTTGGCAGCTAATTTCCCCACATCTCTGCACTGAGGCCACCCGGCTCGAATGACTTTCGTGTCTGACGCCTGATGTCTCCTGAAAGAGCTCTCAGCGGGTCCTTTGAACGGTGGCAGCAAATACAATTTTCATTTTGTTTGGTTGCCTTCTCATCTCTCTGAGGAGAGCCAGGGTATTTTCAAAGCCTGACTCCCCCTAAACTGTGATAGATGACGGTGTCTGAAAAAGTCGCAATTATTGTGAACACAAGCGATATAAAATCCTATGAGGATGCCGGATGACAGGTCTGTGAATAGATTCAATGAAAAATATAAGAAAATAAATACTTGGAAGTGTTTAGAGATCATCACAGTGATGGTGTGGGGGAAAAATGAATACCTTTCTGAAATGGAGGATATCTATTCATCTCAGATGGGCTAAATGTTCAAGGTTGAGACAAACTGAAGTTACAAGGCGGGATAAAGCTGAATGAGTGGCAATCCAGCTCTCATTTTAATTTTCTGCCTCGTGTTATTTTATAAGACCGTGAACGCTATAGCAAATTGAATTTAATGAGGAAGAAAGCCTGCTTTAATTGAGCCGAGGATGGCGCTCTCAAATCTATAAGCTGATGCTCAAAACACTAATTAGAAATGGGTGCATTGTTAAAATGGACACAGATTAGCTTCCAACTCTGACAAGTTTTAACTTGTTTAATAAAACAAACAGACCACTAGGGGCACCAATTTGCATTTTGAGAATTAAGCTAACTTTAAAGGGTTAGTTCACCCAAATGTAATAAATTCAGTTTGAGGGCGATTTCATAACTTTCCTTTTTGACTTAACCATCACTTAGCTATATCTTTATTTTATTTCACCCAAATGTGGTTTACAGCATATAAATGGCGATTTTATCCAACCAAGCGTAGTGTGGAAACTACACTGTAGTGTGGATCAAATCCATAATTCAAGACAGCTGGCAAAGTTCTATATTTTCCAGAGGGTCTCATTAGACAGCAAGATGAGGTGTCTCTATAGGACCAGTTTGGGCTTCAGTCACGTCCAGCTCAGAGAGACGTGGGAGGTTCTGACAAGGGTAAGAGAACACAAGTGCTAACAAGATGGTGAGGTGTTAAGATCTGACAGAAGATGAAATGCACCGTCTCTTGCTCTTCCCTTTGGAGTTCTCCTAAATGAGACTGTCAAAAGAAGGCCTCTATCTTATAGTGTTACATTACTTGTTTGAAACTCAAAGCCAAGAAACTATTGACTTACAACATGCTGATATAAAGAGGAACTAATCACTGGAAATTCGATCATCTCCAATTGCCATGGGTTAAACCACAACTGGCTGAACTGCATTTTATTTACATTTCATTCCTCTGAAGAGTCCACAATTACGCTTTTTTCCCTTCCTTTTTAGGCAGCAATTTCTGCTGAGCTTATTTAACCTCATACTTCCTCTAATTGACTGTGAAGCTGAGGTGCAGATGCTGAGTCTAACAAGGTAAAATAACAAGCTCATTTACATTTCGCTAACTAAACCACAATTCATTTGAACTCTCGGATGCTGATTTTGGAGTCTTTTTCATGTCCTAAACCTTCGAGCTCTGAAGGTTTTACTGCCACCCTGTGACCCTGACAACTGACTTTAGTTTTTGTTTATGCTGTATGTTTAAGATTAGACAGTTTAAACAATAAATGCTTCTATAGATGAAAATATTTTGCCATACTTGCAGAAAAAGGTGATGCTCTGCTGTTAACAGAGGTTACACTAAATTACACTAAACCAGAAAATGTCCTCATACAGCTTCGAACAAGAAATTGATGTAATAAAGATATATTTTGTACATATAATATAATATAATATAATATAATATAATATAATATAATATAATATAATATAATATAATATAATATAATAATAACAGTCTCTTATGCTTACCAAGGCCGAATTTATTTGACCAACAAGACAGTAAAAACAGTAATACTGTGAAATATTATTACAAAATGAAATGATGGTTTTCTGTTTTAATATATTTTAAATTGTAATGTAAATTATTCCTGTGATGCAAAGCCAAACTTTCAGCATCCATTACTCCGGTCTCCAGTGTCACATGATCCTTCAGAAAACAGTCTAATCTGCTCAACAAACATTTCTTATTATTATAATTGTTGAAAACAGGTGTGCTGCTTAATATTTTTGTGGAAATATTGTGAACCTTTTGGTAAATGGAAAGTACAAAAGAACAGTGAAACAAATCTTGAAAATGAAAATTTATTTCATTTAAAGAAAAAAAAGTCTTACTGTGGGTTCTCAGGTTTTGAGGGGGCAGAAGAAGCTGTCAAAATTACAGATGGGGTTTTTTTCCACAGAATTAAGCACATGTATAGTTTTTACTGTCATTGATCGGTATTTGTACATCTATATTTGCATATAATGTTCTAGTGCAGATCTTTAAGGCCCTCACATGACATGTTTTGTGCTTTAAATCCAGGTTTGAGAGCATTAGAGGACTAGTCAAGCTGCATTCACAAGCGTGGCACGTTGCATGAATGCAGCCCTGTTGATGACTGGGAAATGCTCCGGCATTTCGCATAAAGCACTCATTGTTCAAATAAAGCTTGTTTTACTAACATCACCAAGCTTATTCTGGTATTAAATGAATTTCAATGGGGCTGTTCTACTAATATACATATACGTCTCTATTTGTTATGATTTATAAGATCAAATCATTTTGTTGGCAGTGCCACAATGGCACCTTCCCATAACCAAGTTAAGAAAATATACAGCCGAAAAACTAACACTCACACAAATACTTCATTCATTAGCCATAAAACATGCAGAATGGTTGATGTAGAGACCTCACTAAAACAGCTATTCTTGTTATAACTTTGACTAATACAATCCACATTTACAATCAGTGATGGAGAGAGGTCATCAATGACAAAAAGAAAAACAGAAAAGGAAAATTCTGGAATGGCATTAAAGCAAATTTTCACAGAAATGACATGGATATAAATGCGTCTCTCTGGCGCAAGATTAACTGAAACATCACTCAACCGCACAACTAGAAGCAGAAATGCACTCAGGGCAACAATGGAGGGGTTTGCGCAATAGAGGAAGATCCCCCATAATTCAAAGCAGGTAAATGAAACAAAGAGTCACAGAGCTGGAAGTCTCATAAAACATCTGTGATCTACTCGAAAACACACCCAGATACAACTATACACCCCGTCCCAATGAGTACAAACACAGTAGAAACACACTTAAAACTTATTTCTACTTCTCAACATGTTCTTTAACACACACACACACACACGCACACACACACACACACACACACTGAAATCTTACCAGCTCCCCAGTTCCAGCAGAGACTGGCTTCTGTCTGAAGCGCAGTGCAAACACCACATGTCGATCTCTGATCCTTACAAACATCAACATCCCTTTGGCCTGTGGCTGCCCATCTTCCTGCCAGGCAAAGCCGTCTCATAGGAAAAAGAGGCACGCTCTCAGTCCGACTAAACACCGCTAAATCCTCACCCTCTCCGTTGCGCACGCTCTTTCCTTCTCTCTTTTTTCCTCTGACTTTGTAGAAGGGGTGCTCTGAGGGGTGTGCAGAAAAGGGGAGGGAATTCCACAGTCCGGAAAACTAATTACGTGATGGCGGGAATATAAACGACCAGCCCGACCCAAAGAGGAGGGAACGGCCCGGCCCGCCGAGTCTGGCGCAACAGAGCCAAAAGAACGTAGGTTGGAAAGCCATGAAGGCATCGGGAAGCCCCTCTGGAATGACAAAAGGATGTGAGTCTATAAATAGCACGATCGCAGGATGGACTAAAACTGGACGGATTGGATGGAGGAAGTCCCGCTCAGGTTTCAACGGCTGCAGTAATATGAGCTCGTAACGTGTCGCACACACGCTCCAGACTGGACTGGAGAAGTGTAGCCAAAAAGTGCTCTTAACTCTGCTCCGTCATCGGCCAGTTTACACACTCATGATGGAACCTGAAGAAAGTCAAAACCCAACTTTGTATTTTATTAAAGCAGCTGTGTGGATTTCTAATGCCTTAGAGGTATAGTTCACCCCCCCAAAATAAGAATTTGTCATCATTTACTCACCCTCATGTCATTCCAAACCCTTTCTTTTCTTTGTGGAACACAAAAGACAAATGTTTTTGTCCATACAATGAAAGCCAAGGGGGTCTAAAACAACACTGAACCCCACTGACTTTCATTGTCAGGTTTTCACTGATATGATTTTCAAAATATCTGCTTTTGCATTCCACACAAGTTTGGAACAACATGAGAATGAGTAAACTCTCCCTTCAAAAATAAAAATCCTCATTGAGGAACACCTAAAAACGGTCTAAAGTGCATCAAAATGTCAAAAACGTTGTCCAGTTGACGCCTTTTTCACAGACAAGGCTCTGTTGTCTTGTAAAAGAGGTCTAAAAACACACAGCTGTATTTATAACTAAGGGTTTGAATAACATCTCTATAATCGTTTCCCTCTTTTGCCTCCTCCCGTCTACTGACATAAGGAGGGCGGCCTGGCTTACGCATTTCCTTTCTGACATCATTACCTAAACAATGGGCGTCGCTCAGGCAAAGCCCAGATGCTATCGCCCGCCCGAGTGTGCAGTTTAGAGTGTCCGTGCATGGGGTTAGAGAAAATAGCATCTCAGTGTAGGCTAGCATGGTTTTAGGAGTCTCATCAGAAAGAGAAAAGAAAAAAACCGACACGAATAGCTTCCAGGTGGTGACATCTTGGAGTTTGGTGTCTAACGGTCGAGAAGTGATGTTCTCTAATTAGAGTAAAGGCTCAAAGCTGTTCTCTAGTGAGGGCCTCTCTTATTTCCTGTTCCTTGCTCTCTTCCTGAATGAAGAATCCCTAAAGGAAGACTAAAACAGGTTGAAACTGGACCAAAGGGGTCCAGACAGCCTTATTAACATCTGTTCTTCAGTGGTAGCCTCAAGATGTACATGTGCTCTTCGTCAAAGATCTTCAGCTCTAAAGTGTAAAGCATCAATGAGGGAAGAATCACAGCAGGAAGCTGAAAACTGATCATGTTATGTCCTTACGGATCATACGAGCCAGTCTGGTAATGTCTCGGCACACAAGGAATTAATAAAAGCATCTATGAGGACAGGACATCTAATGAGTCAGAGGAGTCATGCGTTCAATAGTGCATGACTCACTCCCGAATGGGATGGACACATGCAGGAATAACGAAACGCCACTAAACTGATGAATTGCTATTTTGTATGTACAAATGAATGCAGTTGAAGTCAGTGATGCAAAAGCCTATTACACTTTTCTGTAGCTTGTACGAAGCGGGAGGTCACTGTGACTTAGTGCTTTTAGAGCCACCTGACAGAGTTCATTACTGAGGTCCTCAAATCTTTTAATGCTAAAAGGCTTGGGGAGCAATAAAATCTTTCCTGCTTGTCAGAGTAAGGCTTCAAGGAAAACAGCGTGACAAATTTATTCATTTGGTTCTAGGTCCACTTATCTGTCACTCTATTAGCTGGAACTGAGGCTAAAACACCACAATGATCATGGAAAACATTTATTTCCACCATATATTTGAAGGATATTCAGCTATTTGCCGATACAGAGTAACTTACATTTCAGACGCAGAGAGTGTCTTTGTTTGTTTCTAATCCACCAATGAAAATAGTTCCAAACAAAGCCACAGCGCAACAGTAGTGAATGAATCAGTTAAATGAATAATTCACTGACTCACTCATATATACAGCCATTTGATTCATTTCTGAATGGTAATAATGGTAATGATTCAATGACTCACTTTTAAAGACAGTCAATTGATGCCACCTACTGATGAATACACCTCTTATTACTATTATTTTTTATTATATATTTATTTTAAAGTCTCAATGAATGGCTCCTTTTTATTCTTGCTTTTTCTCATCCAGCTGTTGTTAATTCGTTCATTGCTATTCTCAGGCTGCAGTCTGGGCTAACAGACTGCTGAGCTTCCTGTGAACTCGAAAGAAGGATCACAATGTGTCATTCCAGGTCTGACTTCATTCTCATCTTCAATCCATGGAACAAATTCATTTCCACCAGATGAATATGGAAAAGGCATACAGCATATTTGAAAAGGGCTGGACTGATTTTTTCCCGTTAGCTCAATCACTGATTCCTTAGAAACAAAACCTAGTGAATCTACAGTACAAGTGTGAATTAAATTACAGGCTGAGGTCACGGAACAGCTTAATCTCTGATTTCAGTTGCGTCTGTCTGAAAAAAAAAACCTCATTGTTGAAATCTGTCTACAGTGACACAAATCCCCAGTGTTATTCTGCAGTGGATTTTGGTGTGAAATTACATGTTATCTCCACTATGGATAATGAACTCATTTCTTTCCTTCTCAATAGTTACTTTGTGATCCATTCTTAAAGGGATAGCCTAGTTCTGTTTTTATTACTTATGCCATTCTCAGTAAAACACAAAAAGAAAAACTTGGTAGAATGCATTCTTGTTTACATATAATAAACATCATTATATATATATATATATATATATATATATATATATATATATATATATATATATAAAATAATCTCTCTTTACAAGTGAATATGGACAGCCCAGATCTCTATTAAATTTCCAAAAGAGCAACCAAGACATTCTTCAAAATTTCTCCTTTTCTGTTCCAAAGAAGAAAGTCAACATAAGGGTGAGTAAATGATGCCTTATTTTTGTTTTTATTCATGTATTTATTTTTTTTGGTTGAACAATCCCTCTCAGTGTTTTGATGTGAAATCAGGAATCTACAGACTAGTGTTTTAAGGTAACAACCACTCTGTAATCTATAGAGCTACAAAACAATAACAACAATCACAAAATAGTACGGAATGATTTCAATGACCATTCCAAGGTACTTAACGAGGGTTTGCAATGCACATTACCATCATTTCATGTACACATAATTACATGGCATCGGCCATCCACCCGGCAGCCGCCCCAGCACTGAGACGCAGACATGTTTGCCTTTAGGTCCAGCTGTAATTTAGAGAACATTAAGCCTCTTTGGGTTAAGTGCTCCTTGCACCCTTCTTAAACCTGATCAAACAGAAAAACAAGTCATCTTCCTGTTTTAAGGGCAGTGGTGGACTAGTAAACTCCAGTTAATTGCATAGCTAGTTGTTTATCAGCAAATACTGTTCATTCTTCCACAGCTAATATTCTATCCAGACTGACCCAATATTAATCTACAATTTAAATGGAGCAAGCTCCAACTCAGTCCTGTTTGACAGATAACCATTTCCTGTTTAGTTTATAAAGTCTGCAGACAAATTTGATTAACACTGTCCATATAAGGATATCTAAACATGCGTGTTCGAATGGGGGAAGTTTACCTCCATCTATATTTGCCGTCCCCTCGCCCCCATACGCCATAGTGGAGCTTAAACGCGCTTTTGGCTTCTCTCACAGGCCTAATCTCTAATCTGAAGGATCCTGTCCACGTGTGGTCCTCCATCACGGTTTCCCCCACGCGGGTCTTTGTGATGGATTAAGCATTGCACAGTTGCACTCCCTCCATCCAATGCAAAACAACCACTTCTGTTTCCTGCATCCTGACTGAAAGAGCAAATAGCTTCCCCGCAGCGGAAATGTGGTCCGTTTTGGAGGGTCCGTCGTGGTCAGGTGTTTTTTAAAGGCTTTGCCCTTTCACATCTTCACCATGCTTGAGAGCTGCTTTACCTCTCCATGCCATCCAGCAGTGACAATACAACAAATGTGACAAATTACATTAGGCCTGTAACACCCCACAGGCATATTGCCTGATAGGAACATTCAGATTAGTCACATTCAGAAAAACTAAATAATGTTAATGACTGTGTCGCTTAAAGTCTAGGTAACCTCTTTAATAATAAGGAAACCTGCAGTGGGTTTGCCTTTTGCCATATGATGTTGCAATCCACAAAACAATAATAAACCATTGAATTACTACTTTGAAAAAGTCAACCAAGTGCTTTCATTGGTATTAAAACATGTTGGGATTTTTATCAAATTTGTTGAGCCAGTGCCTTTGTTTTTCTAGTTCTTTGGTGTGCTGTAAGGGTCTTTGAACTGAAAAAATAATAGAGAGAAACACTGCCCGCCAACTTTTTCAGCGGCCTTGTTTTTTTTCCTCACAGGAATTTAAAAAAAGTTTTTGTTAATGAGCCATGAACCAAACCATCCAGCTACAAGGTGCCCAACTAGATTCCCATGAAGCATTACAAATGACAATCATTTTAAAAATGATGGCCATACACTTTCATGTTAAAACATTTCAACCAGTGTAGTAGCTTGCTTCACAAATAAAAGTCTCTTATGAGACCATTTCTTTAATGAATCAATTAAAAAGACTCACAAGTTACTGGTTTAAATCTGTTACAAATTTAAATGACAGTAATGACAATAATTTTTTTTCTACATACAAAAACAGCATTGCTTAGTTTGGGCCTATTAGGAGGTTTGGAGGACGAGGCTTTGAATTTAGATTGTTCAGGAAGCCTTCCAAATGAAGTCTTTCCTATATAGGTTAAGATCTTAAGATTTTGTTGGATGCAGTACTGTAGTTTTCCAACATCTCTATGGTACGTGTTGGAAACCACACAAAAACTCTTTCCAAATTAAGGAAATGCTTGATAAAGTAGAACAAGCAATTTCACTACTGTAGCTAAAGCCATTTATGGATAACTCTAAATTTTGTTACTTGTTCAAAAAGCAACAGGAAATGAGAGCCTTTTATCTTTCCAATCGTTGTCCTTGCGACGTATCTAGAGGCATGTGTGAATAACGACACGAGCAATTCTGTTGCTCAAGCACAAACAGACAAACAATCAGGCCGGGCAGTTTCAGCATGCTCAGACATTATCAGGCCCCAGACATTCCCTCTCGTCCAAAATGACCGCTGAGGTTGAGTCTAAATAAACAGAGTTTGGTGGACGTGTGTTGTTATCTTCCCTGTCTGCTCTCTCCAGTGCGGCAGGGACAGCGTAGCGCCATCTAGAGCCAGAGATCTGCCTAGAAGCTGTCAAAGCCTCCAACTCAGCTCTCCAGTATGCCCCAAGGATGACAGGCATGCAACAGTGGGCAGTCTGTGACAGCCTGAGACTTCATTCAGCTGTCTGACACATGACCCTCAGACTGCCATCTTTGGGTCGATAAAGGAAGCAGACAGAAGGAACTAAAGAACAGGCACAGCCAGGCTGCACAAGTACTAAGGAATGAAAAAATCATCAAAGTTCAAATATCATTATTAATGTTGCATCAAAAGAATTGATTCCCACATACAAATATTGATTCTTTACTAATGACACTTATGTAGCATGAAAATGATTTGCTTTGAAAGAACATACACATGCAATACAAGTACATACAACATTCAAATAGAGAAAGCAGTGTAGTATTGAAGTATTTTACTTCACTAAATAACCAAGTTAAGTATGGCATTTTTATAGGCTAATAGTTTCTAGTTAATGCTGTTAAATAAAACTTTTAAACTGTAAGTTGTTCAACCATTGATTATGTTCTAAAAATGCTGTTAATAAATGGAAAACACTCTGATTTGTATGTATATTCATTGCACAGTACCATTAAAAAATTTAAAGACGTCTTACCAAGGCTTCATTTAATTGATCAAATTTTCTATTTTAAATTGTAATTTATTCCTGTGATGGCAAAGCTGAATCTTCAGCAGCCATTATTCCAGTCTTTAATGTCACCTGATCCTTCAGAAATCATTCTAATATGCCGATTTTCAATATTTAAAACACTACTGAAAAGTTGTATTGACAACTGTAACATTTTTTCAGGATTTAATGATGAATAAAATTCTAAAGAAAAGCTATAATTTAAAACAGAAATGTTTTACAAGTATGTGAAGGTCTTTACCGTCACTTTTGATAATACTGATTGCAAACTTTTGAGTGATAGTGTGATACGCTATGCGTATAATTCACAGTTTTTGCCTATTTAATACTAACAATAACTTTTTAACGTTCAGTGTCTATTAATTACTCATTTTGCCCTCAAAACACAAAAATGTCTATTCAGTGGAGGTATAGGTATCAATATGAGAAATATTAGCCTTGATAGTATAGTATATTCATCAGATAAAAAATCAGAAAAATGACATCCTCATTCCTAAAGGACAGCAAAGGTTCATCTGTGCATGTTTGTCTCTTTAGGCACCTTGATTGATGGGTAGGGACCAGACGAGTCTCATCTCATTACAGTGAGAGACATGTTGGCGGTACAAGGGCAACTGACACATTCAGATCTAAGTCTCTCTCTAGTCCAGCGTCAAGGTCATTTTATTAACTCAGGCACTGCAAAATATCACCCTTTCACATGCTGTTAACTCTCTGTTTCACGTCATCTGTAATTGTGGTAAAAAAAAAACAGCAAGGGCTATTTGCAGTTTGCTAAATGTGCTGATATGTCATGGCTAAATGCAAAACTAGCTGAAAGAACAACAGACACAAATCACATGCTGCCAAACATCCTCAAATCTAACAACAATAAAAGTGCATATCCTACCCATCTGAAGGTAAAACACCAGCTGTCAAAATCTCCTCTCTCTCTTGCTTGGATTTCCTTTACTGGAGGGCACCAACAAATTTGGGCACCGCTTCTATTCCTTTACTATGAATTCCTTTGCCACAGGCTACACACACTCAGGGCATTAAGAGGCAACCAGCACCTCCCAAAGTTGCCGTCTGCTCCAGTCACAGCATTAGCACTGGCACCAGGTAATGTCTCTGCCGTCTGTCCTATCGTGTTGTGTGTTCCTGCTCTGCTGAGGAGGGCGCGGGCAGTGGTTATGGGGAAGTGCTGAGTGTGTGTGTGTGTGTGCGTTGAGGTTTAAAAGAAGGGAGTGGTGCCTGTGACATAGCTGATTGCTTTCTCTGAATTGAGTGTGATTTAAAGTCAGAATGAATGCGAAACCGTGCTGGAGATCCTGTGACAAATAATCATATTTTCTCATCATAAAGCATATAGAATGCTTGTGTATGCAAATGTAATCTAGCCAGAGTTATTATCGTAAACTAAAACCCTTAAAAAAGTTTTCATTGCTTGAAAACAAAAATAAATTAAAAATTAATCACTTTTTTTTGTTTAGTTGAGGTACTAAAAAATGAAATAAACTGTCTTTACAGACATATTTAAAATAAAATAAACTAATAAAAATGACAAAAACCAACAAAATTACTAAAACTTTAACTAAAATTCAAATGAAAAAATAAAATTGAATTCAAAGTATTAACAATAGTATCTCAATATTAACAATAATATATAGCTTTACTAAACATCAGGGCTGAAAAATGATTAATTGCGATTAATCGCATTCAGAATAAAAGTTTATTACATACTATGTGTGTGTGTGTACTATGTATATTTAAATACACACACATACATGCATATATTAAGGAAAAATATGTTAGATTTATATACAAAGTATTTATATATAATATAAATTATACACAAGTAGAAATATATATATATATATATATATATATACACACACAAATATTTGTTTGTATAAATGTATACATATATGTGTGTGTATTTATATATACATAATAAATATACACAGTACACACAAATATAGTATGTAAACATAAACTTTTATTTTTAATGCGATTAATCGCGATTAATTGTTTTGTAGCCCTACTAAACATATTAATGATGAATTATGGAGGAAAAAAGGAAATGGTTATCTGTCTATTTTTTACTTGCTAAAAGAAAAACAATGTCTATAACAGACAGTGAGTTATGACTAAATCTTACACAGGTGGGCCATTTGAGCCTTTGTTAAATCCTCTGTGGATTCATCTAAACCTGACTGTCTCAGTAATGATTTCTAATACAAAAAGAGAATGAATCGTTTTCATCGCTCTGCTTTCATACAAAGGAGATGACACTGAATATTTCTTTACAATAATGTCCTGTGTCAGTGAAAGAGAAATTTATACGGCCATCCATTCTAGAACGATCCCAGGGCTCAGAACGTGCGGCAGATCAAATGATCAATTTCACTCGCACATGTGGGAAGTTTCACACCAGGACCTTTGTGAGAACTTCAAGGCGCATGTCAAAGTCATTTATTTCTCAATACGTAAGAATGTGATATGAAATATGAGAAGGGCTGGAGTGGTTTCAATTTGAGCACTCACTGCTCAGAGAAACTTTGATACCATTTCATCTCTTAAAAATTGTTTTATAAAGGATCACAGACCTGACATTGTGGAACTTCCCTTTTTTGAATCACAATGATTCAGAACTGTTCCTCCACATCATTTGTACTAAATTTGATCATGGCAACCAAAGTTTCAACCAAAATATGGTTGCCATCATTAATGTTTGTAACAGCCATATTGAAAAATCAACACTTTGAATGATGGAAAGTTTCTACACCAAATGTTATTTTATCATCATCTTGTCCTGTGGCATGAGAAGCAACCATTAATACATATCCATCTAAACAATTTCCAATCATAAACAGATCCCAAACAAGAGATGACCAGAAGGTCTAATTCTCCTTCTCCTGCTGATGAATTCATTTGCAATTTCAAGGTCAGGGCACAACAAAACAGCACAATTTGTGTCAGCCATTTAGTTCATGAATATCAATGAAATGGCATTACATGCAGCCCTTCCACTAAAGTCGCATAAAAGAATGAAAATGTTACGGAAAATCGCTGTGAAACATTGCATTTCAATGCAAGCATAAAGTCAAGGAATGATTAGACTGATCACATTACACTCTGAATAAATATTTATGGTGGCTTATAAACATCAGAATTTGTGATTTGATAGCTCCAGTGAAAATATCAGAACAGATTGGGACTTTACGACACTTTAACAAAGAAGAAAAAAAAAACATTAGATGAGAACACCTATATTTTCTGGCACCCCTGGCAAAAAGGTTCATTTTCTGTGCCAGTTGAGTACATTCTTATAAAAGATAATAGCTTGAAATAAACCGATCCCTGTAAAATCCAAGCACAGCAAATGGTTAACAAACTCCTATAAAACGCACATTTTGCAATAAATTCCAAACTAGTTTACTTGAGTTACCTGCTGAGGTGGTCTCAGGCAACATTTGCAATTATACAAATAGTGTAGCACATCTGGGAGCTGTCGAGAGTAACCTTTACAAGGGGCATTCAGCAGACGTGTAGGGCCGTCCATGCATACCAATACAGATACGCAACTCAACACTGCTGCTCACTGCTTATACTGATCCAGAACCAGTTTCAAATTCTCTATAAACATCAATAAAACCATGTATCTTCTATAAAAACCATACAGTCTGTAAACATGAGATTCCCAGTTTATTTTGCATACCTCAACTTTACTCTAAATTTTCCATTAGTTAAGTTGAAAAGCATTTAATCTGTGGACCTTCTGCACTGAAAAAAATTGTGTAGCTCTGCGGAATGGATTTAAACATGTTAAAATGTGTTAAACAGAACCAAGAGCACTGCATGCTCGGCTGAAAAGCATTCAATAAATTAACATCTGTGGAAATTGGTGGCCACAGAATCTGAGTGGGCCTACTTATTAGTAATGCCTCTTTGCATTTATTAGCAATAATGTGGAGTTTTATAGCAGAACACTTATGTTGTATGGACTATCAATTCTTGTCAGGCTAACAGGAAACAGAAAAAGGGCATGTTAACACCGTGCTTGCTAGCCAGGCTCAAATTGTTAACACAATAATCTATAAAAGCTATCTATTCCATCTTTCAATCAGAGTTTTTGTCCTAACTATTTTGACTCTATTATGGTTTCAGTTTGTAGCCATACCCACTGTGGCCCAGAATCTCTCTCCCAATAGATTATACATCAGATATGATTCTAATTGTTTAATCATGACACTTCAGGGTGAAGTCAAACAGCTTATTGTCTTGTAGGCCACTGAGTTATGTGTATGCTAATCATGCTAGTACACTTATTTGGGCTAGCTATAAGTGCAGGCAGTATAATACATTTTCCAAAGTATTGAGCAAAAAATTATAGTTTGTAACAGTCAAAGAATATGAGTTAAACTAAATGCACATCTTTTAGAGAGTTGACTGCAGATTGAACTGTGGCCTCTTCTGTTCAAAACAAACATAACCTGGTGAGACCACTGTGAAAGCGGATGAAAAGAATTTCTTAGGCCTCCGGGTCAAATCCCATCCACCCCAGAAACCTTTTACCTGTCTTCACAAGCTTGACTACGCTTTTTCTCCCGTGTTGACAACATGTTGCCACACTGAAGCCACGGAAGCCTATATTTACATAACTGGGCGTAACACCCTTCTGATGGTAATCGGACGATTTCTTATCAGGCTTGTGGAAGAAAAGAAATATGCTTTTCAAATTAATGAGAAGTCAATGAGCGGGAACGCAATAATTATACGCTGTGCCCTTAAGGTAATAATACCATGATTTGTCATGACACACAGCTAAAGAAAGAAGCAACAGAAAGAAAGGGAGCATAAACATAGCGTGAGCACAATATCTGAAGAGTGACATCTTATTATATAATGCTTTTCTATAACTGTTGTGCTGGAGGGTCTGCAGAAAACATGAGAGAAAGAAATGACAAAATGTAATTTAACAGTAAGAAATACAAAAAAGCATTTAAATGATAGTGTATTATACACACACACACACACATTTACATAAATATATATACATGTATATATATATATATATATATATATATATATATATATATATATATATATATATATATATATATAATGCTATTTTAATATATATTCTAACATGTAATTTATTTGTGTGATGGCAAAGCAGATTTTTCAGCAGTTATTACTCAATGAATTATTTTCCGCCTCTCCACTGCCACCCCATATTATTTTACAATGTTTTGGCTTAAGACAAATAACCAATTATTTTGTACTGAAAGCAACATTTTCACACAGATTTACACAATATTTAAATAATTTATACACTAAAATATACCGCTGCCTTTACATTTGATAGTTGTTGACAAAATATCCCGGCTTCCATGTGATGGAAACTTCGCAATCTCCAGCAACTATAACCTCTTTATGTGGCAAGTAATTGTGAAGTTTCTTGGGTATAGTGTGTCAGGGGATCTTACGATAAGCTTGGATGATGTGGCCTGTCAGAAATGACGTAACCAGCAAGCCGCAGAACTGCTTCTGTCCGTCCCTCCCTACCCTCTAGCTGCCTAGAGTCTGTTTCTTTAACTTCACATGTAAAGCCGCACATGCTGGCACATGCACACACACACACACACACACACACACACACAGCCTACAGTCAAACATCTGCAGTGCTAACACTGCAACTCTGTCCACGCCTCATCCCATAAAGCAGCTTTCAGTTTCGTGCTCCTAAACAGTGATGTGTTTCCATCGGTCACACAGAGGCCATTCTTTTGAAACCCACTTTTGAAATCTTTCAGATCTTGGCACAGTTTAAATGCCTCGTTGTCTTTCATACCTAAGGAGAAATGAAAGCTAATGTGCGTAATTTTGAAACTAGTGGTGGGGTTTTTGGTTATACTGAAAGTGATTTAGTATTTTCAAGTATTTGTATTCTGTCTAAGGAAATGAGTTCTTGATTATTGCAGCTCAGAGAGGAAGCAAGGTTTTCAAAGACTTAGCCAAAGATGCAGTAAGAGGCATCCTCCATATGCCTTTTGCTCCTGTTGAAAGATAGCCAGGTGGCGATTAGCAAGTCCTGCAAACCTCAAACCCAAACAAGCCTTCATCATCCTACACCTTGTTGTTACGACAAACACTGGCGCTGCATTCTCCTCCTCCGGATTCCTGAGAACTTTTTTTTCTGAGGCAGACTCAGCTAAGTAAAGCCAAGTGGCAATTATCACAGAGCCTGCTGCAGATTGACTGAACACACCGCAACAAATTACAAACGATCTTGACATCGTCTATAAACATGCCGCTTCGCTACATAACAAAAATAATGTTTAAGGGCTGTTTACTTGAAGCGGACAGCAAGACTGAATCTGCAGCATCCAAACAGTGTGCTGTTGTTCAGATTCTAGAGATCAATATCAAGATTTGAATTTCTGTACTAAAATAGAAAGGCAAAACGCATAACAGTGCTGCTAAAATTGTTATATAAACCAAACAAACTCTTTTCCAGCAGCAATCATCTAGAGTTTGCGATAATCATGGAATGCTTTGCATGGATATGGAGAGTGAATCACTACATCAGAGCTGACCAGACAGGTGGCTTTAATAAGCACTAAAGCAAAAATAGATCATACCACTGAGCCTCCAAAAGCAGAAACACTCTGGGACGAATTCACTAAACAGCTGCATTACTTTTGTGAGCTGTGTTTCAGTGCTATGCACTAACCACCCACAATTCAGTCTGACTGGATGCTAAATACACTAATTAAGTATTTACATCAAGTCTGATTTACATCAAGCGAGAGACCTCTTCCTACCACTATTTAATTAGGAGTTGGGTATCTGGGTATTTTTTGAGAATACTGTGCAATGTAGGACTCAACAATGCAGAATTTTATTTTATTTTTTTTTATTCATTTTTAATTCAGATTTCTACTTGCACCCAATGTTTTTTTTTTCTTTAAATTTAGATGTTAGACTGAAAATCCTTTTATATTTTTTAAAAATGTATTATTTAATATATATATATATATATATATATATTTTTTTTTTTTCAATAATATAAATATCTATTATTAGACTGTTTTATTTTCCACACATATAAAATAAATTTTTCCTTCAAAAGAAAGAAAGAAAGAAAGAAAAAATTGCAATGGCAAACCATTCAACCCATTCTAGTTGGTGGTGCTTGTTGAGCTAGGGACAAATCACTAAGAATGGTTCCACAGTTTCCACAGAAATATTAAGCAGCACAACTGTTTTTAACATTTATTATAATAGGAAATGTTTCTTGAGCATCAAATCAGCATATTAGAATGAATTCTGAAGGATCATGTGACACTGAAGACTGGAGTAACGGATACTAAAAAATTCTACTTTGCCATCACAGGAATAAACTACATTTTAAAAATCTTAAAATAGAAAACAGTTCTTTTAATTTTACAATATTACTGTTTTTACCATACTTCTTATTAAATAATGACAGCTTTAGTGAGCATAAGAGACTTCTTTCAAAAACATAAAACAATTTCCTTATTGCCTTATTTCCTTACAACCCACAAGGTTACACCTTAGGTATTTTATAAAGAATGTGGTCATGGTCGTTACCAAACAGCTAAAAAAACAGAACTGATCAATAAGAAAATAAAAGATCAAATTCTTCCAGTTCTTCATCATTCATGGAAAATATAAAACACCTGGTCTCTCATTCCCTACGCTCTGTCCTCAGAGGCTCCCTACATGACACAATGACACAGCAGATTCGGATGAGAAGGTACATACCCCTGCTTTTTACTGCACCAGCCTAGCTTTGCAATATTTCATGGCCAATGTCTAGATCTTACATCCTGAATACTAATTTAAAGACAAGTCCTGCAGTAACTCAAACACAGGACAAATTTGGGTGCACCAAACACTCCTCGGGCCCCATGAAATGCAATGATAATCAAATATTTAACATTTATTTGGAGCTAAGAGCAAAGAACTGGTTTGATATCTCATCTGCTGACAGAGGACAGAGCTGAATCTTAATTTGCTTGACCTCAATTTTCAAACTTATTTATATATTTAAGCCAGTTATTTAAAGCACCAAGACAGCTGGGGTGTCAGCCATCACAAGGTGCCAAAAATGCATTCATTTAAATAATATTTGCACAATGCAAATTGGAGAACAGCTGCAGAATATATAAGGCTTTGAGACCTTTACATGATAAGCAGTTCGTTTGGTCCATTTTTATAAAGTTATTATTTGCCACCCACAGCGCTTTAAGATTTGAACCAGCTTTCCATATGATGTTTAACAACGTAATGGCTGGTGACATATGTGATATGGCTTTATCTGCGGATCAGCGATCATAATCTGGAATAACAGTGCCGTTTCCGAGAATCACATGTCAGCCAACCTAAAACCAACACACCCAATCTGATAGCGACCATCGCTGTCACATTCCCGCATTCACATCACATGGTCAAACACACCAGTGATCCCCTAGACACAGCTGGAGCTGTTTGACAGAAATAGACTTGTTTTGTTGTGGCCCTGTGAATCCCTTGAGGAAAGCAGCCATAATAATGGCAAGATCACACATGGGAGACTCAAACCCCAATGTCAAACTCACCAACACAGCAGCGCCCGAAGTGATCATTCAGATCACATGACTGTCAGGATGTGTTCAGCTCAACAGCACAGTGACAGCAGAAACTGGGACCATTAGTTTCATACCATCATATCGCTGTGTGATTTGTCCTTGTTTTCTAGTAGATGTGTGTTGTGCGACAGCAGCGAAGATGACTGTGTAACCCTAGAAAGAGGTCTGAAATATTCTTGATGAGTCATGAGGGTTGGATAACTATACAAATGCACAGCTGTTATTAATGTCACAGAAGAACAGACATATTTTGGGCTGTTTGTGCTTAGGCACAAATATAGGCATAACTGGCATGGATATTAAAAGGGATAGTTCACCCAAAAATTAAAATTCGCTCATCAATTACTCAACTATGTAGTTTCAAATCTTCATGGCTTAATTTCGTCTGTGGAACATAATAGAAGCCATTCTGAAAAATGATTTAACTGTTTTTGTCTATATACTGAAAGTCAAAATGGTCCAAAAAACACTGGCATAAACAACAAACAAAACAAAACAACAACAAAGCAAAACAAAACAAAAAAACACAAAACAGAACAGAACGTAAAACAAAACAACAAACCAAAACAAAACAAATACAAAACAGAACAGAACAAAAAACAAAACAACAAACCAAATCAAACAAAACAAAACAAAAAACAAAGCAAAACAAAACACAGAACCAAACCAAAAAACAAAACCAAAAAAAAAAAAAACAGGTTTGGAATTGCTTTCTATAAATGATGACAGAATTTAAATTTTTGGGTGAAATATCCCATTATATGCCCTCAATTCAAGCTAATATAAATTATTTCGTACTAACTGTTATCGATAGCAGTATTAATATCAATAGTTTAATATTATGGCCAGTAACCCAAAACTAAAATGAATCATTTAAAATGTTACAAGTGATTTTATGCATCACAATGTTGTAATGTACAGTATGAAAAATGATTTTTTTAAATCTACATCATAAAACTGGGAAAATTAACATTTAAAATGAAACAATCGACTGATACAATAAAAAGAAACAAATCTGTAATATCAACAGATTTGGTATTTATATATATGGGGCATCCCAACTATATAATATATGATGTTGAAAATATGAATGGCTCAGCCCCACGTTCACATATTACATGTGCTAAACTTAGAATCTAATTACATCAGCAGATCCAAAGATAGTTCAGCTGAAACTCATATGAATGCAAAAATACCACCAGCTCAGATGAATCTTGCTGAATTCATAACCACAAAGAATGATTATTGCTGCATTATCTGATACCAAGCAGCTTAATACAGCATAATCTTCCCCCAAACTAAAAAACAATCCACCGCCCAAGGACGCCACAGGAGCCAAAACACTCCCTGGATCACACCAGAAGACACCAGGAGCACAATAAAAGCAGAAAAAAAACCCCAGGCTGGCATCAGGATATGGATGAACAAAACACGTCTTGCTATACATAAATATAAAACAAGGAGGAACCTCTAGCACAAGCATGTAATTTTTTCATTTACTCTTGCATTTAATTCCTTTAATGGTTGTCGGGAAGCCAATCTACGTGAAATGTGTTTGCGTCAGTTGTTTCTGCTTCAATGTCACCATCCTAATGGACAAACATAATAAACAAGCAGATCAATGCTCGCTACCCAGAGCTCCGTCAGCAAAGTTATAGAAAGAAATGTAAAGTCAAACTCTGGAGGTCATCAGAGATTTCAGATATCATGCAAAAGTTTTATATAGTCAGTTTGGCTTGTGTCCTCCAGCTAGTCCGCATCAGTCAGAATGACATCAGACTACGGAAGAGAGCGAGAACGAGCGAAAGAGAGAGAAACATAGCTGCATGCCTCAACAGCTGCTGCAGTCATCATTGCCAGACACCTGCGTGCTGCTCAGGCAGCCGCACACACACACACACACACACACACACACACACACACACACACACACACACGTACCTCTCACTCCATCCCGAGACTGGCTGGCCACAAATAACATGCAGCGTCCGGAGGTCTGCTCTCTAACTTAAGCTGCGGAGGATAAACTCAGTCGTCCCAGAGCACCAAAAGCCTGCGTTGTTGCAGCGGCCAGATCTCCTCTCACCTAGCGTGACGATGCACTCCACTGGGCCGTCTGCCTCCCTCCTTTCCCCCAGCCTCCTGTCCCTCGAACACGCTCTCGTTTCTCTCCACGTCACTCTCTCTATGCTCCTCTCAACTCAACCCCTCCCCCTGCACTCATCCCTCTCTTCCCTCCCTCTCGCCCTCTCTGTCTTTCTCCTCCTGTGTGGTTTCTGTTGAAGGTGGCATATTGGTGCTCTTGCCCTGCGCAAAGGGGGCTGTGTTCTGTTCCTCTTTTTTATTTTTTACCATGCTGCAAGGTCACATGTTTTTTTTTACAGTTCAAAAAAAAGGGTTGGAAAGAATGAAAAACAGAGACAAAATAGGTAACTGAGAAGGAGAAAGAAAAATGATTTAATGCAACCAGAGGGCAGCTGCATAAAATGCGTATAGTCTTAGAAAGTTAGTCACATTTTGTTTTTCTTTAAGATTTGTAATAACTTATTTTTTATTCAGTTACATAAAAACATAGATTGGTCTATGTCGAATGTGAAAAATAAGACTGATAGTGCCTTGGTTAACTGCTAATAAGTCAGATTAATTCTTAATGGGATAGCTCATTCAAAAATGAAAATTCTGTCATTAATTACTCTCCCTCATGACGTTCTATACCTGTAAGACTATTCATTTTCGGAACACAAATTAAGATATTTTGATGAAATCCGAGGGCTTTCTGACCCTAAATACACAGCTAGACAACTGACAAAGCCCAGAAAGGTAGTAAGGACATTGTTAAAATAGTCCATGTGATATCACTGGTTTAACCATAATGTTATGAAGTTCCGTTGCTGTCCATGCAGGGTAAGAAAGCTCTCGGATTTTATTAAAAATATCTTAATTTGTGTTCTGAAGATGAACAAAGGTCTTATGGGTTTTGAACAACATAATTAATGACAGAATTTTAATTTTTGGGTGAACCGTCCCTTTAAGACACAGCATTAACATAGATGCTAAGGTGATGTTACTGGCCCCAGATTCAAAACAAAACAAGAGTCACATTAAACAAACAAATAAATAAATACTACAATTCATTTTATTAATATATTTTTTATAGAAAGACATTTAAAGCTTATATTATGTTATAATGTATTATATAACAGCTTTGCCACTACAGAGAATTCTCCTGCTTTCACGGTATGTACTGAATTCAATGAAGAACTTCTCGATCATTAATGAAGTATGTTCTGTAGGCATGCATGTGTCTAAATGCATTTCCAGACATACTTCGTTCACCTGGTTGGCACAGACATTTGACCCTGTGTGTTTTTTTGACTTGTGATATACTAACAATAACCACACAAATAATTATCTTTAAACCTTGTTGCAGTTATGCTTCTATTTAGTTTTAATACTTGTCTTATTACCAGCTATTCTGAGCTAAATCCCACTCTTGGTTATATGCTCTTCATATGTGGATCACGGTGAATAAGTGTTGCTGACTTACTGTTGCGCCTTCAGACGGCAGCTGGCATGAAGTGGCATCAATCTCCTGTCCACGTTCCTGAAAAGCAAATGTCTCAAGGCTGACCTTGGCTCACACCAGCGAGAGATCCGAACTGTAGAGTGTTCACGGAATCCGTATGAGTGTCAGGACCTCAAGTTTTGTGTACATGCTAATCTAAGTCCAATACAATCTCTCTTTCACTGTATAGGAAGGATTTAACTTTAATGGGATTGCAAGCTGAATCCGGCAGGTGGTGTCCACGATTAGCTCATGTTCGGCTTTTGCCTTTAAAAATGGCAGAGCGTTGCACAACAAACACACAGAGGCACAGTCATCTGTGGCGGCACCAACCCCCCTCATTACCCATTTCACAAATTTGGTGACTTAAGTGGAGTGGTACCTGCCTACCACAGAAGCCAAAACAGTCCTTGGATAATTGCTTAAAAATTCCTGGTAAAACAACGACTGCTGCAAACTAGTTTAAGTAAGTAATCATTGGTGTGTCTGCTGAAACTAGAATCTAGGTGGACAGCTGCCAAACTCTGCAAGAGTCAAGCAGCTCACTCTCAGTACATTCCAAATCAAATGAGAACATACCCTAGAAAAAAGTAACATATTTAAAATACATTTATTTCATACTAAGTAACAGTTCAAATCTGTTAACATATTTACTGACAAATCGCTCGAGACTTACTGATATAAAATTATAATTAAACTATATTTGGAGTACTACTTTGGAGTACAATGCACATTTCGTAATATTAATATTAAAAGCCTAAATTGTGTATTAATACCACTATTGATGAGGATTGTATGATCTTTGAATAACATCGGTCTTTAAATGCAAGATATTTAAAGTGAGCATTACAGTATACTTCTTGCACTAGTTCCACATTAGCACAAATCAAATATACTTCAGTCTTTATCTTTATCGATCATTAGTTAGACTTCAGCACTACTTCTGCCCAATTAAAGCGCATTAAGCACAAAATTAGTTGTTCTGATTTAGCAGACTTTATATATACCAGTTTATGTAGTATACTAAAAGTATAAAATAAAGTACATAATATTTATTTGTAGTATACATTTTTAGTATATTTATTTTTCACTAGGGTATGTATTTTTGGTCAAATAATTTTTCAAAAACATTGAGAAAATTGATAGTATTACAAAATTTATAGAATATATATATATATATATATATATATATATATATATATATATATAAATCACAAGACTATTTCATTGTATTGTATTGACAGAACTATTTTTATCAAGAGAATAGACCTAAGAAAAAGCTGCCATGTTTTGCAGGAAAATATTTTAATTTCCTTTTACAATTTTAGCACAATGTCAATACAAAATCCAATTACTTAATTACAGTAACGATTACTTGATTTTATAACGTCTTTACAATATAACACACAATATTTTTCCTCAAACAGTATTTTTATACATGAAGTGTATCCTTGCAAAGGGATCATCGTCGTCAAAAAGTTACCTCTGATCTATGTATCTTCATCAATGCTTTGCACTGAACAACCTGCATCAGTCAAGCACCTTTCAAATGAATGTCTAAATATAGTCTGTTATGAGAATTTACATTGTCAATCAGCATAACTGACATTTGTGCCTTTGCCAGAGTAATGGAGAAAAATGTCCTTATGGGGTAAAAGACTCTCCTGAGACAACCATGCACATGCACAAATAAGGAGCAGCTGGAGGGGAGTACAGGAACTCGAAAACGCTGGACCCTTCACTCTACAGACTGCTGTGCACCTCCTATTTCTGTTTTATCTCTCACAGCTGACCACCTGGGACTGCTGTGAGCATCGACTCAAACACCCGCCCAATCACGCACACCCATCAGCTAATGAAGCCTGGCCATTAATACATGAGCTGAGCTATAATACAGGATGATCTTAATGATAAGAGCAAGACAACAGCAGAGCAGCAGAACTGGATGCTATGAATAAACTGTTTTTTTTTTCTTCAGTAACTTTCAAATGGTTTAGTAAAGGTTTAGACAGAAAGAAAGAACACTAATGAGTGTAAAGAGGCTAGTCATTAATCTGCTGAAAGCTGGTCAGATTATGACATAATCACCAACGTCCAATCCATTGCCTGAATCCTATTGATTCACACAGTACAGAACACATACAGTTACACAGCAAAAAGTACAATAATAATGCCAAAAAAATTTTTTTACTGAGTGAAACCTCTAGACGTTAATGCATCATCTTGGCTGGTTGAGGGACTCACAATTAGGTCTTTGCACAGAGCTTGCAGAAAGAACACAAATACGCCTAAGGTTTGTGTTTTCTTTGAGCACCAAACTCAAAGAACATTAAACTGTATGCTACTGGCTCCCCTCAGTTGAGCTGAGTGTTCAGGGAGAATGAAGCACCTTGAGGCAATGCCACAGTTGCTTGCTAAAATACAAGGCTACACACAGACCTTTTGGCTTTTTTAAACATATGGTTCTAAACTAGCTATCCCTCAACAGAATAACTAAATTTTGGCTAAACCTGCAACCCTATTTTATTGTATTTTATTGCAAATCTTGGTAATAGGTTTGTAAAAATGCATAAATAGGAAATGCTCATATGAAATGAACAGAAAATAAACGGCTCATACAATATTTAATCCAAACCGGCAACCTTATCTTATTCCAAATTTTGGTAACAGGGATGTATATATAGAAAGATATATATAGAAAATGCTCATATAAAATGCACGGAAAATAATGGGCTCATATAATATTTAGTTTGACCTTCTGAGGTTGACAATCAACATTTTTAAAAGGTAAAAAAAAAAAAAAATCAGTTTTCTCTTTTTTTCCACAAAAAGAAAGTTTTCTTAATCAGTGTATGCACAAATAAATAAATACATAATATTGAACTTATGCAGTTCATGATAATATTATTAATAAAACTTTAAAATGGATACATGAAACTTGCCAAAAAACAAAACAAAACAAAAAAAAAACAGCAGTAATGTGCCTAAAAGTACATTAAATTTCCTTTGAAAGGAAAGATACTGTGCGAGTGGCTGGAACGGCCTCATCCTGTGTTTTATCCCATCAGATGTCATGACCCCAGTGTGAACGGGAGGAGGGTAACAGTGTCTGTGTTTTGGTGAGCAATGCTTAGTTTGTGACCTCCTCAGGAGGTGTGTGTGAGTGAGTCACGGATGGCCAAGCAGCCATACATGGAGTGTTTTGGTATTCCTCAGCACCTGTTTGGCACCCGACTGCAGACGCAGGCAAGCAAACAGACATAACAATCCATTCTAGCAGTATTGAGCTCACAAAGCTACTCTGGAAATATGCAGTGGAGAGGGAATTGACATCATTGACTTGTCACATTTTATTACCAGAATGTCACATTCACCTCCAGTTTGGCCTGTAGGGGGAGCCATCGTACAATCTACATGTCTGATCATGACAATGGGAAGGATATAACATCATTATTCTTTGTATTTAGCTCTTAGAGAATCTATGGAAAGACAGAAATCATTTCTGAAACAAACTCATTGATTGGACGATTGCTAATGAACATATGCAAATCCACCGGACTCTATAATTGATAAAATATTAAACGACTGATTTGGGACAAGATGGTCTAGGTCTATACAGGAAGATTTTTCAAAAAGAAGCTGTAATGTATATGAATGTCACAGATCTTCTGAGATGATTTGGTGTGTTGCAGTGGCATTACCCCTGCAGCCAATTAACACAAGCTAGGAGAGCCTATACTTGACTGTGATTGGCTGAGGGCACTCAGGGGATCTCATTACAGCATAGTAGTGCAACTCTTCACTGGAACAGCCTCTGACGGCAGCCAGTTTGATCACTGGCTCAAAGAGCGCCAGCATGGACGCGACCATAACTCCAGTATTCTTTTTCAACCAAAGCATCACAGTTCTTCATATTCTATACTGTTTTATATGCAGAAAGTACTAGTAAGGTAACAGATACAGCTGATGTGATGAGCTAGCCTGATTGCAGTCGGCACTTCAGTGATGAACACACCCCTAACCGTCAATATTACACTTTGACAGAAAATCCTGCACCGGATATTAATGAGAACTCAAATCTTGTGGGGTGCTATCGGATTTATGATTTTCGCCTGATGGATGATAAACCGTGAGACTTACACAGAGACTTGGAGCGAATCTTTATAAAGTCTGACATTCATAATAATAATAATAATAATAATAATAATAATAATCAGAAAAATCAGTTTTTGGAAACAGAACTACTGTACCTTCAGAGAAAATATGCACAAAATCAATAAAACAAATAAAAATGTTTTTAATGTATCTTTTTTGATCCATCAGGCTTTTATGGTTTTACTGACTAATAACTAACATGCATTTCATTGCATTTATAATCTTTGAAGCATTTCAATCTATTTAGTTTTCGTTTTTGTTCATACAGGAATAATATATTAGATTTAATGCTGTCAAGCGATTAATCGCATCCAAAATAAGAGTTTTTGTTTATATAATATGTGTGTGTATTGTGTATATATATATATATATATATATATATATATATATATATATATATATATATATATATATATATATATATATATATATATATATATATTCATATAATTTATATCATATATAAATATATCTAATATATAAACGTCACATTTTTCTTAAATATATACATGCATGTGTGTGTATTTATATACACATTAACCCCGGAGTCATGTGGAACACTTTTATGATGTATGGATGCGGTTTTTGGGGCTTCAAATTTTAAACCCTATTCACTGCCATTCTAAAGCTTGAAAGAGCCAAGATTTTTTTTTTATATAACTGCGATTGTATTCATCTGAAAGAAGAATGTCACATACACCTAGGATGGCTTGAGGGTAATTTTCATTTTTGAGTGAACAATTGTATCCCTTTAATTTTCTTTTTTGTTTATACAGGAACCTATCATTTATATATGTTATTATTAATATTAACAGATTCATAATATTATAATAAATTCATAATAATAATAAAGAATGCGCTATATACATATGCAAGTACCCATTCTAAATATATCTTGCAATTACATTAAATATTTTACATCTATTTTTTTATGCAAGTATTTTCTGACATCAAAGTGAAAAACAAACTTCTGCAAACCATTCTGGAAATTTTATTGTTGCCAGACCTAACACAGAAAGCCTGTGGAGTGATGTCATGGTAATGACATTCCCGTGAGAGAGGCAGGGGTGAAGTTTGAGGGTCCCGGCTGATTTACGTACATGCTTTCTGTGAAATGTGGTCGGAAAAAAAGAAGCACTGTACACATAAAACATATACTGTATAAATACACTAGACAGACAGATAGACGCTTGCATGCATGAAGAACAATCCTAAAAAAAAACCCTCCATCTGAAGGCTGGTCTATTATCACAGAGCCGAATGGATCCGTGATTGTGTGCAGAATGGTGAGCTTTATAATCCAGACAGATATATAAAGCTCTATAATACAAACAGAATGAAGCTTGGTAAACAAAGCCTTTACCTGAGCTTCAGCTACAGGCTACGGCCTGGAGAAGATCCAATGTCTGCAACTACAGTGTGTGTGTGTGCGTGTGTTTACACCACGCCATGCAGCGAGAACTGGATTTAATGACTGTTTACAGGCCGCAATGACGTGTGTTCCACACATACACAGCTGTCAGTGCGGTAACTGCCTCTTCACTGTGTGTTCACATGCCACGACTAATTTAAAGGGAAGCCAGGACTTGTGTGCATCCTGCTGGGATGCTTGCCATAGTGAAATGGGGGAAGGGTGACGTCCGTATGTCAGGATACACTCTGATGCCATATGGGGACGATGCTCAAGGACCGAGTGTGTTTTTATTCAACAAAAGCCTTTGTGCACATTTAAAGGGATAGTTGTTCATCCAAAAATGAAAATTCTGCCATCAAAGTTATTTTTAACTAAGGTTCATCATGTTCAAGGGCTGTGAAGCTCCAAAAAGGACCAAAAATATTACAAAAGAACCATAAAAATTGTCTCCTGTGCTATATTCTGAGACTTCAAAAATGTATTTATTGAATAAAATTTTGGTGTGCTTTCACACAAATCTATCTAGGGCTTAAAAAAACTAATGAATGAGTGGAGCTTGACAGCTTCACAATAAACTTTGTGAACTTCCCCTTTATCTATCAGCCTTATGTTCTGGAGTTTTCCAGTGTTTAACTGCTCACAGCGTATCAGACATTTCCAGGTTTGCTCATCCATAGCGCTCCTGGCTTCAGAGAACTTTGCAACGACAGCAGAATTAAAAAGCCTTTTCAAATAAAGCACATGCTTACTTTCATATTCTTCTTGTATTCTTAACTCACAATTTTGTTTGTTTCAGGCGTCTGGTGTCTGGGAGCAAAGTATTTGGCAAAAACACCTCTGGGACTCTTACACCCTCTGATATCTCCCTACGCCTGCCTCATCCATTACCAACCATTATCACTCCACATGAATGAATAATCTGCGATGAATTTCTAATGTCCCGTTTCTCTGTGACGCCATCACACCATTTATCATTCACAGTGTCTAGTGTAGCTGGACTGCTAGGTGATAGCACTATATGGTAATGGACTGAGTTAAATGGACAAGCAGAGGACGGATGGGCCAGGAAACAATGCATGAGCACACACCCACCTGGAGCCTGACATCCCCCTCTTTCCTCTGTCGGCCCATTAAAAACAGCTCAGATGCACAAACCTGCTTTGCATTATGGACAAAAGGAAGACAGATTGACAGAGGACCACTTATTGGGAAAAGAGCTGCCATTTCATCATCAGAAGACCACCACCTGCCCACCTTCAGCAAAACCCATATATATATCTATATATCTATATATATATATATCTATATATCTATATATCTATCTATCTATCTATATATATATATATATATAGTATTTGGTCTAAATAATTTAAAAATAAACTACGACTAATAAAAATCACTAATTTTTCATATAATGTACACTATAAAACAGATATTCATTTTGAGATTTGCTAAAGTTACAGGCATTTTAAAGACTACCTTTAAATTATGGAAAAGATCATCTAAATGCAAAAATCACAACTAAATCACAACTAAATTTCCGACATCGACTGATACTGATAAAATAAACAATCAGCATATAACTGATTTATTGCACATCTTTTATCTGATCTTTTCAAAATGACCAAATATCTATCCAGACTTCACTGAAAAACTCTGAACGAGCAATATCAAAACCCAGACCTCCACAAAAAGAGCTCAATTATTCCCCAGCACCTCCAGCGAGATCTTTATATAGACCTTCTCGGTCTACAGAGTGAAGCAGCCTGGATTACAAAGAGAGAGCGGCTAGAAGCAGAAGGGTAATGAGTGACAAGCATGCATCAGCAAAAAGACAGAGCTGCCTAATTACGGCTTATACCTCTAGCTGGCTCTGCTTAAACACAAGAGTAGATGGAAGCAGGCATTGGAAGAATGTGAGGTACGCTTCACTTCGTGTTCCCTGGATATTACTTTATCTCAGATGTTTTGAGTGGCAGTTGAAAAGCATCTCCCGAAATGAATAATTTTGATTCAACCCCCAAAAAGCAAAGATTGTACACTTTGTTCCGGAGTCTTTCATCATCAGTTTTTCATTCGTTACATCTGAAGAGGGCGAGAGAAAAACGAACAGGCCATCTCGGCTGAGGCAACGCGTCATTTTAGTTTCCGCTGAAGGGATTTCCTTTTTTCTCTCTCTGTCTCTTTCTTTCCAGTAGATTAAAATCCTCTCCTTCCAGTCTCTCATGCATAATTATGTTCATCACAAAGGATGAGCCTTTTAAACGGGCAGGAATTGCAGATGAGGCTGGATTGATTGGTTGCCTGCATGAGGTAATTGATCTGGAGTTTCTCTCATATTAGTCCTGCATCGTTTGTTAGATTCCTCCCCTGAATAGGACAATACATTTTGTTAAATAATTTTTCTCTGAGCTTTATTTGCATTGGATCTTATATGAGATAATGAAAATAATAATGATAATTATTACTCAGAATAATGTCAATTATTAACCTATTTTCTTGTTATCAAAATAGGTTCTTTTTTCATCTTAAAAGAGTCCTCGCTATTAACCTAAAAATACACAATAAATCAGGCCAGATGGCAAAATGAAACCGAATAACAGCAAGTCTCAACATTTTTTTAACTCGCTTGAGATGAATGCTTTAGAGCAGAAAATCAATATAGTTCTCAAAAGCAGCATAAAATAGGACCTTTCCACAAACTACAGTTTGTTTACGGTGAGACAATATAATTGTCAAATATGTTTGGTCTCGGCACATCTATCTTTGAAGAGGAAGAATAGCCAAAGCATGTCTCCCTGGTTCTCTAATATCATTCAAACAGTCCACCCCACTATAAAGCTGCCCTAAATTTGTCTGGCCTCAAGAGTGGCTTTCAAAAGAGCCTTGCACAAGAGTAAAAGAGCTTCAGAAAAGCTCTCACCGACTTAAATCAATACTTCTTCGGAGAAGAACCACAGAGAAAGTTAAGAGTGATCAACAAACTGACTTTACTGTGTGTGTAAAATGACAGTGAACGTGACCTCCAGACAACCTTTTTCATATCTAATAACAGTCTTTTACCACATAAATCGAAGTCCCAAATGTTATGAATAATTGCTTGAGGGTGTGTAAATGATGATAGAACATTCGTTTATGGGTGTACAATCCCTTTAATTGTGAGCTATCCCAAGTCTTTCCACCCTGCTATTTGCACTCTTTATGATTATTCTCACGAATAGAAGTTGTGGAACATCTGTGGACAAAAAGACTGTGGAAACAGTTGCATGTTTTGGGTTGAGAGTAAAATAGCCAAATATTTCCGACCACGTCACTCAGTCTGACATTTTCTTCCACTTTAAAATGGGAAAAAGTCAGTCTCATCTTTCCTCTCTAAAAGCTTCCTCTTTAGTGGCTATTGTGCCGTCCCTAGCTGTTTTACAAGGGTAATGATGTTTATATGGAGTTACATAAAGGCATGCAGGCATGCGCAGCTCTGTCAATGGAACTGAAATCCACCAATTCGTTTGCTGTCTCCTTTGAAAAAAGTAACTTTTGAAGAGTCCTTCATATTGAGCTTTTTTGAAATGCTATAAACAAAAATAGAAAAAAGGCACTGAAATGTCATTGAGCTTTTCCCGTGGTGAAAATAACAATCTTTCCAATAACATGCAGGGGACACAGTGGTCCTTGAAAATGATATAGTGAGATACAAAAGTGGTCTGAAATGGAAAAACGGCTATCGTGGCAAACACGGGCTGAAAAACTAAGTCAAGATCTTCGATGTTTGCAGCTCTGCATCATTAATTGTACAATTCAATATCTACAATTTGCTCTGGAGCAAAAATTCTTAAAGAGAGGAGCATGTGATAAACTAGATGACCAATTTTAGATCTAAAATAGTGGCCAGAGGGGACGTTTGTGTGCATAAGGTTTAAAGGGTCAGGCAACATTAAACAGGAGATGGACTGACCTATTCGCAACGAGGTCACGACTGCCATCAATTTTAGATGTGCAGCAGAGAGAGACAGCGCTGGGCAATGTGCTGTGAGATGCATAAAATATGGAGCCCCAGGTGGATGGGACAGGTCAATATCCAGCCATTACTCTGGCCTTGAGCTGACAGACCACTGGCTAAAGGTTACATCATGAAAAGGCATTCAAGAGCTAAAGTCTCAGTAATATGTTCCCAAGACTGTAACAGAACATAAAGATGTGCCAATTTCTTAACATAACACCATCAGATCCATTAAAACAGTCTAATAAGTGACAGTCATTTTACAACAAGAGATATAACACATGTTAAAAGGTTCAGCACCCACAGAAAGGATTTTTATGAGCTGAAAGGTAAGCTTTGGTACGATAAGACGGGATGGATTGGATTTCAAATGCATTTGAAAGGTAGGGCGATTCACTTTGTATTGTTTAGGCAGAGCTGATATAAATTTAATGAGTACTCCCGAGCTCATTCAGATCGAATAACTAGGAGAGCAAGAAGTATGAATCCTTTCAAAAACGGGCTGATAGGTAAACCATTCATTCAGTTTAAAAATAAACCACGTTAGAGATTCACAGAAATCATGAAGTGAATGTTGAACTGCACCACAAAATAAAACAACGACTCATCAAACCAAAGAATGTGTCATGTGATTATACTGCTGAATGTAACCTAATTACTCCGAGTAAACCGCAACCCTTGCTCTGAAATATTAATAGATGCTAATAAGAATATTGGCACTGTGTCAGAGGAAAACGGGAACAGTGCCTTCACTCGTGATGACATGTTTGTCAATGAGAAAAAAATGACTAAATAATGAGTTTTTCCATATTGGAATATGAAATTCCAACAATACAACACCACTTGCCATGGAAAACAATGTTCCCCTAAAAAGAAAAATATATAATAAGTTAGATCATGGATGGATGGATGGATGGACAGACAGACAGATGGAGATAGATAGATAGATAGATAGATAGATAGATAGATAGATAGATAGATAGATAGGGAGGCAGGCAGACAGACAGACAGACAGATAGATAGATTTCCCAGAGATCAAAACAAACAAGCATTCATGTCTCTCATATAGGCAAATGACCGAACTTGTACAAAAATATCTGCAGGCTTCTCTTGTAATCTCTCCCCACATTGCGGTGCAGTTTCCAGCCGAGAGGCCGTGAATCAGACAGCATTGCTTACTCACCCACAGACAGTTCAGTGATCTGTCTAGAGACGTGCTGCTGTCTTTCTGTCACCGTTTGCCCACTTGATCAGTCAAACGATTCTGAAAAATTCCAGTGTCTCCTCTGAATATAGAACTCAAATCTCTCACGTTGATTTTGAATTGATGCAGGTTTATTCTTCTTGCAGTAAGGAAAGTCTAAAAAACAGTGACGTCCAATCCATGAGTAACTTTTTGTCTGGGTAAAAAAGCCTGACAGCAGGCAAAGAGAGCAAAAAAAGCCTGGAGATCCCTTTACAAAACACAGGCTCCAGCAAACAGGTCAGCCCCGAGAGTCCCCTCCAAAGGTTTGGAAAATATTTGCAAACGTCTGGTGACGCACTGAAGACAAACTCACGGATGCAGACAGCCAGTCAGACAACCCATAGGAAACACTGCATAACTGAGAGATTCATAAAGTTCTCCAATAAGAGTACGACATAAAAAAAGAACAACTACCTCTCCATTTCTACACGGTGTTTGAGAAGGAAAGACAGGATAAGGCAGGCACCTTCAGACGCAAATGCAAGCCGCACAGAGTAAATTAATAATAGTCTGTGCTTCCAAGGTGTGCTAGTTTAAACCACTGGATCAGGTTGCCTGACATCTACAGTTTCAAAAGACCTTTATTTTAAAACAGCCTAAAATCTTCCAAAAAGCAATTTCCTTTAGCCTTGATAAAACATCACAGGGGGTTCCATTTGAATCCGAAATCATTCCAGATAAGACATTTATCAGTTGCATTCCTGGAAGAAGGCCCTTGTCCTGGGTTTGTGCCCTGAAGGCCGATGAGGAGACAATTTTTCCTTGTGAAATGAGATCTAGAGAGTGAACTCATACTAAAGATGACAGCAGAAAGGCAGCTATGAACAAGCCGGAAATGAAACGGAGAAGAACCTGAGAACTCTGCCATGAGACACCCAACAATGAGAGCTTGAAAGTGGAGATGACGGAGCTCTGGCTTACGGGAACACTATAATCAAATTCCCCCCCAAAACACTGGCTTGCTGTGTCTTCATTAATTTCTCTGCCAAAGACTCTTTTCTAACTACAGTGTCCTCCTTTGGGACAAAGTGTAATGATGGTGTTGGGTGATACAAAAGCATGTCATTTAAAGGAATACTTGATTCAAAAATGAAAACTCTGTCATAATTTAGTCATTATTCAGTGAAAATATCAGTCATCTCATTGAAGTCAAACGAGAGTCAGTTTCGATTACATACAGTATGGACTTTGAGGCAAATTCTACAACCAAAGACATAACTTTTAAAACGTACCACATTACCATAGAGAGAGATTCTGACAAAATAGTGACTTAAATTTCAGTCTGGTTGGGAACTACATCACATGAACATAGGAGTTTCATCTTCGTGAAAGCTATCCCTGAAATATACAGTATGCACGCCCAGGTAGAACCACAGGAGATGATGTTGGGAAGAACCACAAGACGACAACTGTGAGAGAGGAATATAGAGGAAATGGACAATGTCTTAAACAGAAGATCTAAATGTGTGTGTCTATGAAGGAGGGGACAAAAATGCCTTTACACTTCAACTACAAAACAACTGTAAAGCAAAGGATGATTCAGAAGATTCAGTTGAGTCTGTGGCTCACCAAATGCTAGGCAGCAAATTACAGAGCCCTGGAAAACTGGTTGGCTGCTGCGGTGAATGAAGTGGCCTTTAGTCACTAATTTTAGCCAAGCTGGGTGGAAGCACACAATCTAGTTGAGCTATTAATGAAATGACTGTACTAATCTAAACAAAATAATAGAACAAAATAGCATGCAATTTCAATGATAAAAAACGAATTAAGCCATGTTCTGTATGCGTTTTAGGGCCTTAGTGACTTTTAGTTTTTAGTTTTTCACTAACCATGCATAAATGTTGTCACATATTATTGTAGCCCAGTTTGTGCTAATTAAAGTGTAATCAGATTTTAGCTATTAATATGTTTTTAAGATATTGAAAAAAACACAAATGTCAGGGCATCTCAAGTGCCCCCAAACCCCCAGAGGGTTAAAGTCCAAAAGCTGTATGTAATAAAATGATTCTTTGTGAGATGTTTATTTTTCAAGCTAATACGCATTAACTACGCATTACTCTTGGTGAGTACTTTTGTTACATAGAAGAAAACACTATAAAAGTTTACTGTAATGACAAAACGTGGAAATAATAACTTTTTATATGAAGTATCTATATCTATAAAATAATGTGACCACATCTCAGCCTAACCTGATTTGTCCTGCCCTAAACTGTCTAACAGTGTCAAACCATCATGTGTGAATGGACAGAACAGGTGTTTCGCTAGAGAACGTCAAAAACGTATTTTTGCCTGGTTTAAAGATCTCCTACCTTATCGTCCGCACTGAAATGCAGTATTTCCACATCAGATTCAACATGGGGGCATTTCCTGCCTGGCTGCTCAATGAGGGTCTTCGAAACAATGTGGTATAGATCCAAAGAGGAGGAGAAGAAAATACAGTGGAGCTCAGCATGTGCTGCTTGACTCAACTCAACTCCAATCATCCAGACTAGCCGCTCCTTCCTCTTTCCCTTCTCTCAACCACAAACGGAGTGCTACACTTGAAGTGCTCACGAGTGAGGAAAAAAAAAAAAAAAAATCACTAATTCATTCATCCCCCCCCAGTTCAAGTTACAGCAGTTGTTGCTGCCTCTGAAGTATAGGCATCTTTAGCTTTGTTTATGCAGCCATACCCAAACGTTCCCCTCTGGGAGAAGTCGTCTAGCAGCTATCAGAGGTTCCCATGCTAGCCAAGGAACGGAGCATGCTATGTATGTACATCAGAGACACATCCGGATGTACTCGTTCTTCTCAAGCAGATGCACTGTCAGCTGCTCGCAGCGCGTTTTATTTGGTTCGGAGGTTGTTAAATCCCGGTCTGTGCCAAAAGGAAAAGGCAGGTCCGCTCGGCCAACACTTACGCCAAGTGTGACACGTCTCCCTGAGGAGGCCAGGGAGGGTCTGACCAATTTTTATACTCTCAAATATGACTTGTGGATGTAGTTAATTAGTCTCAATAACATCAAATGAGTGTCGTAATGGAATTTGAATGTAAAAACGCTGATGCTGTTGAGCTGAGGGAGGCCAGAGTTGTCCTGAAGAACAGTGCTGGAGGAGGCTATGAGATCATAATCAAAGCCTGTCATTGGAGTAAAGGCTTGGCACGCTCCATGGAAATGGATTACTCTGAAAAACTGTAACTTAAAGCCTTGCACACCAACACTGGAATACACATGGGAAAGCATGTGAGGAAAAGCCATGAAGAAGAAAAACTGGATGGGAGCCAGTAAAAGAACATGGAAATCAAACTAGTCAGGAACCTTTTAAAATGAACTTTAGGCTGGCTTTTACAGATGAGTGAAATATAAAGTGAGATCGATTTTAGATGATAACATTTGTTTTTGTTTGGCTCTGTTCACCTCCTCACTGGTTTTGAAACTATTCCACAAACTTCGGGTTAAACTGTCCACTGTAATTTAAAGGGAAGGTGAATATTAAAACATTTTACTGTTTTTTTTTTTTTTTTTTATAAAACAGGGTTTGTTGTGAAGCCAACTTAAAATGTACAAGGAAAACTATCCAAAAAGTACTTATGTACACTACTGTTCAAAAGTTAGGGTTATTATCAATGTTGAAAACCGCTTAGTATTTTTATGGAAGTGGGAAACCTTTCAGGATTCTTAGATGAACAAAGTTCAAAAAAATGTATTTGAAACAGAAATCATTTGCAACATAATAAATGTCTTTACTGTCACTTTTGATCAATTTAATGGATTCCAGCTGAATAAAAGTATTCAGTTTTGATTATATAAGGCAAATTCTAAGACCAAAGTTATAACCTTTAAATTGCACCACAGTAATCTTACGGGAAGTCTAGTGTTCGTTTTTCCAACAAAATATTACGAAAGCAAATTCACAAATGAAAAATTTAAATCTGCTTGCTTTCCATGCCAACTTGCCTGACATTTCACATGCTGCTGAAAACAGAAACCCTTTTCAAAAGGATAGGAATAATTACCATCACCTTTCTAAAGCAGCCTTGTTTTGTTGTTTCTGTTACTGACATCAGAATACTTCCCTGAAGACTGCCACATCCTACAAAAAAACATCCTCCCTTTCTCTAATTACTCTCCAACACATTCACACACATATGTCTGGACAGAAAGAAACACATACACACTGGCACACACATGGGTTTTTTTCTGTAGCCTCCAGCTTCTTGGCAGCGAAAGACTGAACAAAATGCAATTTGTACAAAAGCATTGCAATTCAAGGCACAGAGCACACAAACACACAAGCAAACCAGCTTTAAGTCCATCATAAAGTGGGGGGCTGCTGTATCGCTGTTAAAGCTGGCAGTTTAATACTAGCCAATAATCTCAACGGAAGTGCGGAACACATTATGAGGATGAATTTATGACTACGGCTTTATTTATGACATGAATGTGCAAGTTTAATATCTCACTATGTAGTCTCCATCTGACATACTAAAATAATTAAAAGACAAATCAATATTTATTTGGTAAGTAGTCACATAATATGCAGGATAATGTACGGTTACACTGTTATTAATGCAATGAAACCACATTAAGATGATACTGTACATTACCTCTTTCACATTAGCCTAACCTGAGACTTAGTTATGTCATTTCAAGTCATTCATCATCATCATAATCCTAAACACTGGCACAGACTAAAGGACTGCTTACACAATGTCCAAATCAACTACACAACACAAGAGTGTAAACACAAAAATAAAAATAAAAAAGGACAAATTTTTTATCAGTAAAGATAGAAAAGTCTATGAATGAGTAAAAATAAATAAAATATTTTTTCATAAATTATAATACATTTTAACAATTCAATCATCTGCTTTACATAGTCTTTCAAGACTTATCGGTATTTGTGTCCACTGGAAATCAATCTTGACCTTGGCACTGCTAGCATCATTTTTCGCCGGTTAAGCAATGGGAACATACAGTTCACTCCTATTTACACAAATGAAATATAAGAGCAAGAATGAACAGAAAAGAAGCCCTGTTTCTGCTTCACCACAATTACATGTGAAAAGCTCCATAAAAGGTAAGTCTGTTTTCAGAAATGACCACAGCAGGGGAAAAAAGCAACTCTTGGTCTTTTTTATTTCAGCGTCCAGACTTCAAAAATTATTCCAGCCTCGCACGTGTACGCCCACCTCCACAACTGAGGTGAATATTAATGATCTGCTCTGCTAATTTGGAATTTGGAAGGGATGACGTGTTTGTCCCCACTTTGTGGCAAGCTACAATAGTTTGAAATGGCACAGAATATGTTTCTAGACCACAGACATACAGTAGACGTAGTTTCTGTAGATGCTACTGTAGATGCAGTAACAATAGAGAACTAAAGGAGAACTGAAGCCAGTAGAAATCAATGGAGAACAAACTGGTGTAATTCGCAACAGTAATGACTGTATCATATTAATCAGTGAATCACCTGTACGTGAAGTCATATGAGGTTTTGTTCCAGCCTTAAAGGGCCAACACCTCTTAATATACTTTTAATGCAGCTATTAGAGGCACCTTCAGTATTTTTTCCCCATCAAATCATCCAGAGAATCGGGTGACAGGGTAAAATGCAGTTTCTGATCATTTTTTCTCTTTTGTTTCTTCAGTTTTGTTTTTAAATGTGAGGTTGAAAGTCACCAATGACACTGTATATTGTGCTAAATTGACAGCATTGCACATTGCGCACAAAAGCCACGTTGTGTGAACCACGCAGTTTCCACTGATTATAATAGTCAATTGAAGGACACAGTTAGGCAAGAAGGTCAGCACAAACAGTTGACAGGGGATTTCCTGAGTCGCTGCTCAAGTCAGAGATGTTCGGATTCCTTAGTCAGCAAAGGTTAAGCACAACACCATACGTTTTTATTTTTTATTTATTTTTTTATGGTTGTCACAGGAGGGGAAGAAGATGGGAGACCCATAAACGTCAAGGCCTGCAGGTCTCAGCAATGACAGCTTCCTCATCAGTGATAGACCACCTTTATAATATAATATAATACTGGGCCGGTGAATGTCTAAATCTGATTGGTTGACGAACGATGCAGTTATTTAAAGGGAAACGCACAACAAAAGTCACTAATATTTTTGCCACAAAATTCCTGAAACATACACATGCACAGAAACATGTCAGGGCTACTCTGATGGTTTTATCACTAATATTGTTTTGCAACTTAAAAGCTACATGACATTTCTCACTAGTGAGATAATAACTCTGCTGTTTTTGAAACAGATGTACTTACAGTTTGGCTACTAGTTGAGATGCTGCTGCCGAACACTGTTGAGAGATGTGCAGACTCAGGTAATTCACATGCTTATTCTCTCCCTCTCTCTCTCTCTAATAACGTCATAACTGCATTCAATGATAAATGGCTCAAACCTCAAGTCTAAAATGATATTTTAGAATGAAGCAACATGGGATGAGATGCGTGAGAAATTAATCCTACTTACAAAAGCGTTTTAAGGACATAAACCTGACAAATGTTTTGAAATACAACATCTGAGCAATGTCTTGAGGGGTGGTAACAAAAGTGGAAAAATTGACCCGAGGTGTGTGCATTATTTTCTAATAATTCAATGGCTCATTATAAATTATTCCTTACGTATACTACGCTATACTATAATATATAATAAACTACTTAATAAAACTAAAACATTAAATATGTAACTACTAAATATAAAACTACAAACAAATAATTAATAACATTATATAATTTATTTAAATCAATCATTCACTATTGTTAATAAATGCATGTTAAATAAACAAATATATAGTTCTCAATTCATATTAGTTCATAAAAACAGCAAGTGTAATAATACAAGAATTTAATTAAAAATATTTTTTCAATTAAATATATCATGTTGCATTGAAGGACACTGCTGAAACTGCTTAAAATTTCATGTCAACTTAAAACCAAAGCTTAAAGTTCTGCAGGATGCAAGAAGCAAGACTATCTTCAAGCAATGATAGAGTGCCGGACAGAACACACACACACATGTGACCCGTCACAGGACGAAGCGCAGGGGCCCGCTGGGTACCATGCCCCACAAAAGAGGATCAGATCTGTGATGGAAACGCTTGTCAGGTCACAGAAACACAATAGAGCTCGAGTTAAATCAGCCTGACTTGCTGTAACCTCAGCTTTTCAGCCCTCAACTCACAATAACACAAAGACACACTGAACTGAGGTCAGTCATGGCTCTTTACTGACTGAATAACAGCTTATACAGCTGATCTCAAAACTGTTACTGAGGGAGAACAATACAATGCATGCAGACAATGACTCTGCTCCAACAATAAAAGCATTTTTAATTACAAATTAATTGCTCATAATGTGACAAAGAGAAGCACATTATCATAAGCTGATAATACCTTAAATCATTTGTAAAGTCAAATTTATATAAAAGCAACACAGACGCCAATACTGAACAAAGACCTCTTACCTTTTATAGAAGCCATTGAGAGGCTGCAAGCAAAGAAACTGCCAGTAATCCAAACAGAAAGTCTTGAGCTTCAACATTTTCCTGAAAGTTTAGTAATTTAGCATCCCTGCTAGCCTGCATAAAACAGCTGAGATCCACGTGGTTGCACCATCACACCTGACTCAGAGGTGTTTGAGTGACGGCGACTATGCCAAACGTCCCGTAGATCGACGTACGACAGGGCCTCAGCGGCGGCTGTAAATCCTTCCAGCACGAATAGTAACACCCTTTGTGATGTCTCTCACACCCTCAATGAAGATGTCACACACACACATACACACACACACACCATGTGTCCGACTCTCCACCGCTTCAGGGATGTGACACAAAGTGTGTGAGAAAGATATCTGTATATCCTAGCACTTATCCAACAGGCCCAAAACAGTCCAAAAAGAATAAAAAAGGAAAAAGTTCAGCTTTGAATTACAGCTGCTTCCATTGTCTGTCAGTGCTGATGACAGAGTCCTGCTCCAGCGTGCTTCACCGCAACCACAAAGCTCCCTACGCCCCCCTGCCTGGCCCGTATTAATTGTGCTTTATCTGATGGTGCGCTCCCTTTGCCAGCCATGTGTGTGTTGAGCAGTGCTAATCACTAGAAGCACATGGTGATCAGCAGGGACCGACGCTCACCAAACACAAGCTGGCTGATTTACAACCCCACTCTGATATGCTGATGCCCGTTGCTGGGATACGGAATCACTAGCGATTAAAATGCTAAATGGAAGCCTTAAGATGATGTTGATTGGCTGAGAGTGGGAGAGTGGGTGTGGCCAAGTAAGTCAGTGAGGGCACTGATTTTTTTCCCCATTGCTTTTCAAGTTAAATTGCATTAAATGCAAAGTAAAATGAGGAGCCGACGTGAAATCTCAAGTGTTAATTTTCGTATTACTTTAAGGAAACTTATATAAATATATATATAAATTTACTTCTTAATTTTGTTTTAAATATTTTTTATGTTTTTAATAATTGAGACTTTTTGTAAATTAATGTCACATTACTGGACTCTTAAGTGACATGCAAAGAAAGAAAGAAATGAAAGAAATGAAAGAAAGAAAGAAAGAAAGAAAGAAAGAAAGAAAGAAAGATTGTGACCAGTTACAGCACCTAAAATATACACCTTTACTTACATAAATATCAAACGTAAGATCAAACATAAATTTGATCTTGTTGTCAAAGACATTAAACAATATTTTAAACAATATTTAAATAACACCTTTAAACAATAACGTTTTGTACATATTTGTAAATTTAAAAAATATGTGTCACAGTACATGGCTATTTAAATGAACTGCAGAAAAATTAGATAATTAAAAATGGTAAAGAAATGTAAAAACATTATTAAAAAAAACAAAAATCAAATAATATTTTTAAACAATATTTTAATTGTTTAAAAAACAATTTTAAAAAGGATAACTTATTTTAAAGGATAACTAATTATCCTTAACAAATTTTTGGAATATTTGTACATTTAAATATTTGTCACACTCCATGACTATTTAAACAAACTGCAAAAAGCTCAAATATGCTGAATATGCAGAGAAACAAATGAGATGTGAACACAGTCTCGTGGAAATTGAATGCACTGAAAGTGGCGTATTTAAGCACATGATAGCAAATTCACTCAATCCATTTCAAGGTAGCATGACCAGTAATTACCAAACCCTGTAGGCGCTCATTTCTCTACAGAATATCAACAAACTCGTATGTGTGTGTGTGTGTGTGTGTGTGTTTGGGATGCTCGTCATTATGCGAGATACTGCCCCTGCATGCAGACGAATCATTCTGCTCCCTCTCACGCCCTCTAAACTCTCTTCAATCCATCCACAGCCTGGCAGTCAAACAACACACAGTCCTCTCGCTGTAGATTGGTACAACAGATCAGGGATTTCTTTGTCTAAGTGTAAAGCGAGAAATGCTAAATGACGCTAGCAGCCAAACAGAGCTCTATAGAGTTGTGCATTCATACTGTTTGTTTGTCAAGGCACAAAAAGTCACATGGCAAACACTAAAAACGCACATCATTCAGCAAAATATAAAATATACAAATATATATATTTTTTCCTTTTCAAATTTTATGATAACAGGGGCCTTAAATTGTTAAATTGAACAAAATCTCTTTAAAACATTTCCAAATAGGTTCATTATTCATTAGTTCTTGGCTGATCCAAATGTTTTATGACTAGTACTCACATCCCAGACAGTCAATTCACTTTAAAAAACCATCTACACTCCACCTTTCTGCAATTTAACTTGGAATTGTATTTAATTTTATGTTCCCTTTTACTTGTTTAAAACCCATGAACATAAGAGAGCCACACATGTCCTTTTTCCTCATTAATGAGTCCCAGCAAACAGCTCTTTTGTCCTGTGGGTACTTTAGGGGCCCATTTTGTCGAGGAGGGGGCTGGGGGTTGGTGTTGCCCACTAAACAAACGAGGAAACATCCATCATCCGGTTGGCTGAGATGACTGTCGCCTACTTCCCCTTTTGAATGGCGTTCCCAAGGCGTTTTGAATGCTACATGATCATTTAAAAAAAGTTATAAACTATATACATTTTTTTTTTTTTACTATATATAGAAGTAAGAGAATGAGAACAATAGAAAAAGCACTCATTCTTTAATAGTCAATCGCTAAACTAGGCTAAAAATATAATTTGAAGACTCCAGTTTCTTCAATGAGAAACAGAGCTTTAATGGGGGAAGGTGTAAGTGTTTTTGAGCGGGCAGACTGGGCTAAAGCCGCCCATTAGTCCTTCTTGTACACCAGGTGTTGGGTTTTCAGGACCCAGCTGTGCTCCACGTCCCCAGTAAATGAGCCACGCGGCTCTCTGGTGCTAATGACAGCGGTCAGCACCCGAGGAAGCACACGCCACACACTGCTATTAATGAACCAGGGCTCTGCGAGAACTCAGCACCAGTTAATGGCCCTCAGGCACAGCCATATGAATGCCAGTTTTACGATGCATCATATTCATGAATGACACCCATGGGAACCAGGGGAAAATATCAAACTGATAGATTTGTTGTAATTAAAGGCTATATATGTAATGCATGCATAAAATTGGCTGCATATATTTGATCAAAAATACAGTTAAAACAGAAATATTGTGATTTTTAAAAAATTTAATTTACTCCAGAAATTTATTATTAGCATTTATTATTATTATTATCAATGTTTAAAACAGTTGTTTCTGTTGTGGAACCGTGATATGATACTTTTTTCATAATCCTTTGATGAATAAAAATTCAAAAGAACAGCATTTATTAGATTTTTTGGTAACAATGTAAAGTCTTTACTGTCACTTCAATCAGTTTTAAGGAATAAAAGGATTAATAAAAAAATACCAATTTTTGGAACATAAATTAACTATTATGTGAGCACTTTACAATTTGCAGTGCTTTTTAAATATTAATGATTAGCTTAAAATTACGAAGTGTTTGAGCTCTGATTAAAAAGTTTAAACACTATTTTCTGTGGTATCTACATTGTAAAAAAAAATTCTCTTGTTTTTACAAAATAATTTTGGCAGCTGTGGTTGCCAAAATAATTTTGTAAAAAATACAGAAAAACTGTAAACACATTTACGGGCAAAAATTGTAAATTTTACAGTATAAATCTGTAATTTACAAACAAGAAAATTTGAATGTAAACCAGTCAATTCAACAACGCACACTGCTATTAAAATCCGTTTTGTACTGCAGGTGGTAAAAGAGAAAGCCACATGAAGAATCAAAGCTCATCACAAGTAGCTTCGCCACCAGCAGAAGTATATACTAATATATAGAAGGTGCACATTCACAGTAACACACATGATACTTAAATAATGCAATAAACTTTCATTAAACAACAGAAGATGTAACATGAAGCCCAAGTGTACATAACTGATAACAAAATTATTAAAAAACATGATTTAAACAAAATACTTTCAAATGTGGAGTGTCACACTGGGAATTCTTAGAATATCAGTTTACAGTTTTTGACTGTAAATTCCACATTGATTTGTTCTTTTTTACTTCTAAAAACGGTACAAATAACAGCATTTTACTGTAACATTACATGAAATGTCTGGTTAGATCTTTTACCGTTTTTCCCTGTATATAGTACGGGAACTTACTGTTAACCTATTAACAGTTTTTGTCTGTAGCGTTTTTACAAAATTTTACAGTTAAAATTACACTTATTTTTTTACAGTATAGTGAACAATAGTGGAATATACCTTTTAAAATTATTCAGACAAATATTAGTTCAAATGACACCTTAGATGGCTTCAGAACAGCCTTACAGATTTAGAAGTAGTAATATACAAACGGTAGCAAATAATAATTAAAAACAACAAATACTGCAAAATTACAAATTTATACAGTATGAGGTAGCAGAAAAAAACAATTGTGTGCAATTCAGAAGTCATCTAGACATTTTATGCCAAGTATACGCCTCAATACTATCTAAAGAGGGATATTACATTTCTTTGTGTTTGTTGGATAGCTACATAACTCATATATGGTACAGTAAAAATGAACGTTCACAGAAAAATCACACCAGTGAGTATTTCACACAGAGCTACCAGCTGTGTAAATACAGGTTGGTTTCACGGTCCCAGGGACTGTTTTGATATACATAAGAACTGATTATATAACTATATTTGCTCTATTGTAATGGTTCTTCCCGGGGCCTGATGTCTCTTCAAAGACAGATTTTCTAGTGAAATAGAGAGCAGGGTTATTATATGTACCAATGAAAAAATAACAAAAATTTAAAAAAAGCTTGGAGATGCTTTTATATCAGTCCAAAAAACACTGCCCTCCCTGCAGGTAAAACCAGTTTAAGCTGGTAGTTGTGTTTTGGAACATGGTTTCTAGCTGGTAGACCATCTCGGAGCAGCAGATATATCAGCTTAAGTCAGTTTCTGGAACATGCTAGCTAGTCAACTAGCTAATACCCAGCGTGGACCAACAAAACATCAGCTACCATGTGCCAAAAAACAGCTTAAACTGGATTTTCCAACAAAATGTTTGTTTGTTGTCAATAACCCACCGCACTGACAAATACTGCAAAACATGGCGATGTGAGATCATGTTACTGGCACTTACTCCTAGTCTCCATCTTGTCTGCTCTCACTCTGCTAACTTCATTACTTCCCTCTTTTCTCCTCACAATGTTAACATCCTTCATGACAGTGCTGTATGGCTTCTTTTAATTCCCCCGGCGAATGGGGTGATGATCCCGTCAGAGATACGCTTTGCCGATAAAACGCCTGAAGTGGCATTATCTGCGCTCCTGCGGTTTGATTGGCGGAAACCAATAAGTGCTAAATACGGTCGAGCTTCGGCTCGCAGGCCATCTTAAAGACCCCCGAGAGGCCTTGGGCACCTCAAATGGGTAGGAGGGTGTGTAATTGCAGTTATTGTCGTGGCATGTGGGGCCAGATGGGGTCTAGGCTGAAATGATGAGGGTAGGTTGTATTTTCGTGGCCTCAATATCGCTTCTCTGAAAGATGGCTATCACGGTGAAGAGCTCTATCTGGGCTCTGGCAGATAGACTAATTTATCTCGATATATCTTGCAGTGCTGCTATTTTGTAGAAGGTGTCTGCAACCCAGGGCAATGAATTATGACGGCCAATTGCCCGCAGGCTTGAGAGAAGCCAATATGTACATGGCTGATATTCAAATTGGCCCTTTTTAAAAATCAACCAAAAAGACACTGCTTATGGACATCCATCTGCAAGATGGATAAAACAACATCTAGAACATCAAAAAGTGCTGTATATTCAATACAGCTGATGTTGAAAATGTCTTTTATAGCAGTATGTTAAAGTCCTCCAATCTGCTGAGGAAAAATGGTGTGACAGCTGAGGGAATTATTACCTACTGGTGGCCCGTTTGGGGCTAAAACGAGCACCAGGATATGTATTTATGACCTTCGTCAGGTTTCTAGTGAAAAAAATGAAGAAGGGCAGAAAAGCAGAATATCTTTGTCTATTTTTAGTCTGGTATTATTGTGATCACTCCCTTTCAAAGGTCTTCAGAAAGCCCCTTTTTTCCCTCACTCTCAAAGCTGGAACAATAGCTGCCTGTGGACAGTCCCTGTGAGAATCGTTCAAGCACAAAGAGACACGGGTGCGAAACTCACACCCAGCTCTGGATGACATCAATTCACAACTATTTATATACAGTAGTTCCAAACGCCCTAAAGTGGATCATAATGGCACTTCTTGACGTGTCTCATTTCTCTCAAACATCTAAATGGGCAAATTTGCAGTTTGTTCTAATCCATTAGTGCAACATAAAAAGCAAGATATCAGCACCCCTACAAAAAAACAAAATCATATACACACACACGCACACACACACACACACACACACACACACACACATAGCCTACTGTACGTATGCAAAATAAACATATGCAGATATAATAATGGAAGAAAGATATATATATTTTATTTTATTTTATTATATTCCAATTATAATATAGAATTAAACCCCAAAAATATATACTTTCAACATTGTGTGTTTTTTGGACATATATGTTAATAAAATAACCACTTCTTGATCTTTATTGAAGATAATCACACCATCTTGTGAAATTCTCCAATTATTTTTTGTCAGTAACTCTGCCATTCTAAGAGCATTCCTTCGGCATATGCAAGATGTTCTTTGTTTACTAGTACTGCACACCCTTCAGGCTTTTCACACACATCATGAAAAAGTGACCGTAGCTCCGTGCTCCATCTAGTGGACCAAGACACAAACCTTGCAGTCCATCCCCTCATTAATATACCACACGCTCATTTGCATTTCTTTTTATGCACTCCTGCCAAAGGCAAAACACACCATCTTAAACTCAATCCTCTTATGAACATATGAACAGATCACCCGGTGCACAGACATACAAATTACACAGAAACAAATGACTGCATATGTAAATGAGGACAGCTGGGCGTAGAACAGGATCAGATGTGAGTTTAGCATATTAAACGACTGGTTGCCTTCCGGTGTTGGAAAACACATGCAAACTAAATGGACTTCAATGGTGAGCACATTAAACACAATATTGCAGATAAAACATTGTGCGTATTTATTCTATGTCATCGAGGGACCTGTACCATCTGAGCTCGTTGGAAACAGGCCAGACCGCTTAAAACACATTTAACCAAGGTCTAATGGTGTAAGTATTTAACGACCACATGAGATTAAGAGCCAATTAATTCAATCACAGACCAAAGAATTGTAATTTCGGTTTCACAGGCTGAGATGGAGAGAGATTACACTAAAACTCATCAACTTCACTCATTATGTGGTCCATAATACCAGATCTGAACTAAAAATGGCTTGTTGGATGGATAACTGTAGCGGCCCTCAACACTAATGAAACAGTTATGGTCTCTCAGCTTCATTAAGATCAGTTCATCAACGACTCTTTATTATGAATCATATGCATTTATGAAACTTGCTAATGATAACATCTTGTATATGAGAACCGTTTTCCTCTATTCCCTGATCAAATTATGCACTCAAAGAGACAAAGAGTGAACATACTTATAGTGCAAGTGGAAACCAATGAGATGGTGCTATTTTTGAGGTTAATGCGACTGTTTTGTGAGTGCTCTCCTCACACTGAGATGAAACAGGCATGGCTTGGTGGGTTCAACCTTTGCTTTGAAGTGGCTGTTTGTTGTCAGCGAATTAAATAATTCCATATAAAGATGAAAGATGAATAAAATGTCAGCAGAGGCATGCTGGTTTGTGCTGTTAACCTGTTGACGGCTATGGAGCTGTGAGCGTTGGAAGTGAGCACAAAAAACATCTGAGTGACACTGTACAGGCACTACATTACTGAATCCTAATGGCAGGGGACAACTTCATTTCCACATTTTCTGAAGTAAATGGGAGCATATTGGCTGTTAGCCTGTTGCTATGTGGCTACTAGGGTGTTCTGGGTAGTTGCTATGGCATAGGTGGTAATGTGCCTTTATCAAATATATATAATCTGAAAAAAAGATATATAATATGAATTTAAAAAGCATGACACAGGTTGAAAGGTTGAAATGCTTTATCATAAATAAAATTTCTATAAATATAAAATAAACACCAATATTTTAACTGTACTGTTATTTTTTAAATGTAATTGCCTGTTGGATGTTTAATATTGTGTCTAAAACAACATATTTAACAAATACAGACAATATTAACCAAATATTGGTTAAAAAATATAATATATAATATTTAGGATATAAAAGGAGGTTAAGGAGCTGGATGTCTGGTGCAGTCTTAACAACCTGGACTTCAGGGGAAACCCCCTGCACTCCCCCCACTCACCATCATGAACAGCACTGTGACTGCAGTGGCGTCATTCAGGTTCCTGGGCACCACCATCTCCCAGGACCTGAAGTGGGACATTCACATAGACTCCATTGTTAAAAAGGCCCAGCAGAGGTTGTACTTCCTTCGGCAGCTGAGGAAGTTCAACCTGCCACAGGAGCTGCTGAAACAGTTCTACTCCACCATCACTGAATCCGTCCTCTGCACTTCATTAACTGTCTGGTTCAGCTCAGCTACCAAATCTGACCTCAGAAGACTACAGAGGGTAGTCCGGACTGCTGAGCGAATCATTGGTACAACCCTCCCCACTCTCCAAGAACTGTACTCATCCAGAGTGAGCAAAAGGGCTGGCAAAATCACTCTGGACTAGGGGTCGACCAATATGTGTTTTTCAGGGCCGATGCCGATACCGATTATTACAGACCAAGTGGCCCGATAACCGATATTTTTAACCGATATATTATGTCTAATGTAAAAATGAAAATTAATGTCAAAATTAAGAATAACAAGGGCTCTGACAAAAACTGCCTTCCCTGGTGTTGATTGCACTTCTTACTCTTGTCATCCTCCATGCATCCATCTACAATAAGGGTAATATAAAGAGAGAGTTAAAAGTGGGGCCACTGCACGCTTCATGACTAAGCCTATGAATACTGTACTACAGCTAAACAGCTTGGGGAAATGTAAGTATTTGGCTTCAATAATTTACATGTTAGAAATGTATGTGGAATAGCATAACCTCTCATAATTATAATATAAAAGTGTAAATAATTTAATTGTCTTCATAGCTCCATTGTAGAAGTTGTGAAGAAGACTGCAACTATTTTAATTAAACTATAACACTAATAGCCTGTTATAGGCACACTTGGTTCAATAGCCTATTGAAATGTCACAATTTATGTCGTCATAATCTTGGCCTGTGTGACAGTATCTTAATCTTGGCCTATGTGACAGTAATTTCGATTAGTTTTAATTTACAGTGCAGTGCAAATGAAGCCATAAAACATTAATTTCAGTTATCTTTTATTCAAATGAGAGTTAAACTCCATTTTTTGGCAAACAAATGGGTTTACCATTAAAATTAAAACATGGAATAAATAGTGTATTGTGTGATTATTCTTTTAAACAAAAGTTGTTGTTGTAGTAGTAGTAGTAGTAGATTTTGACGGGTTGCCATGAGGACCTCTTAAGTTTCTGTATAGCCTATGTATGTGATATGACGATCGTTTTACTCAAATGAAACGGTCAAATGCTCATGAAGCAACTCTCAGAGCAGTTCTGGGGATGTTGGTCATGTATTTATGTCCTCATTTAGTGAGACGGCAGATGCTGAAAACACCACGAGCGTCGCACACTTCAGTGTGTGTGTGTGTGTGTGTGTGTGTCTGTGCCATTCACATATACAGAGACACGCAGAACATACAGAATTCATATTTAAATAAGTCTTTTTGCAGCTTAATATTTACAGATACTAGTCCATAGCGCGAGTCGATTTAAGTGTACTGACCTACTTTTGATTAATTCATCCAAACTTTGACGAACTCTGTGACTCCGCGTTATACATTAAATTCCTTTATATGACTGGATTCCATGATTCCGTCTGTGTTTTCCCCATCGCGAAACCATAAATAGATAATATTGAGGTGTTTTGCAACTTCAGTGTAGTGGATTGTGATTCATTGCAACTTGAGCAACGTCTGCTGCTGCCTTTGAGAGACAACTGATGCGTGATGATCACTGAAACTGTAGCAAGCGCTTTCAGTGTGAGAGTGCCTGGTTGATTGGTCTGACTCGTGACTCCCAACAAATCAGATGCGCGGTGGGCGGAGACTGCTCGAGGCCACAGAGTGGTGAGAAATAATTATATCGGCACATCGGTTTTGAAAATGACCGATACCGATAATCATAAAAATGCTTAATATCGGCGCAGATAATCGGCCAGGCCGATAATCGGTCGACCCCTACTCTGGACCCCTCACATCCAGCACACTCCCTCTTTGAACCGCAGCCGTCTGGTCGATGCTACAGAGGTCTGAGCACCAGAACGACCAGGCACAGAAACAGTTTCTTCCCTCAGGCAATCCATCTCATGAACACCTGACAATAATTGTGGAACACACACTATTTATAAATACTTATTTATCTAACACACATACTTAGTCTACATTTCAATTTGCACATATTTTACTTTTTATATATATATATATATATATATATATATATATATATATATATAGCATAACAAATGATGACTTGTAAATAATTAGTCTATAATTGACTGGCAATAGTCTATTACTGTATATATTATAGTCTATTACTGTATACATAAAGCAATTTAGTCAAAATTAAGTTAAAAAAAAAATTCTTATTGACAGTAGGGATAGGGATATGTTATGTCTTAGCAAACAACACTAAATAAATCTTTTCAAAACATCTACAGAGAAATAACTGAATAATAGACAATTCTATGTATTGACAGCTCTATAGCTACAGTATCAATACACCCTTGACACAGTGTACTGCTGTAGTAGCAGTTCAAAAAAATTTGAGTAAGATGGCAACATGTTCACTTTCTACTGCTGATTGAGACGGCCATTTGAGACCCAGAACAAAGTGTTCATCTCTCTTACAGCAGACATGGCGCTCTTGCCTAGTTGTTTCACATAAACACTAAACATCCTTAGGGACACAGAGCCTTTAGTTCAGCAAAGAAAATCCTGTAGGCTATTTTTGAGGGTCATAGCATGACCCTACCAGCAGAGCCCTGTCAGACCCAATGGGCTTTCATCATCCGCCTTTGAGGGCCGGACTGGGGAACATGAACCGGTTATTGGTCTCACTTCCTGTGGTTTAAGATAGCAGTCATGGGGATTTTCAGATCAAGGTGCTGAATTTTCTGTTTCTGCACCTACTTTCTGATTCCAACTGAAGAAAACAACATTTGCCGTTTTTAATGCTTCTTAAAAGGATCTGAAAAACATGAGGGTGAGTAAAGCTGTGGTTTAGCGGTTAGCACACACTTTCACGCCTTCTGTCATTTTCCAATCCCATCCCCACACCTCTTCTCCCAAATATCTGAGATTTCTCTCTACTATTCCATATCAATAAAGGAATAAAGGTTACCTGAACAAATTTCAGAGATATCTACATGGTGTTGGTCTAGTCCATTTCTTAATTAAATCTATTAAATTCAATGAGCAGCAACCAGTTCAAGATGATAACATTGATCATGAGGTCACATACAAAGACAGGTACTTGTTCTTTCATGCATTCATTCACCTGTGTCAGCAGTTACTGACTGCTACTGGAGAATGCAGCCATTTGTCAAATATAACACAGAAACAAACTTCAGATCATGAGGCACAGTAAATGCAGACATAAACCATATCTCTTTAAAAAAACAATGAATATAATTGCAATGAAATCTGAACAACCAGATTTTGAGTAAACCAATACAGGTGGAGATGAGCTTCTCGCACTTTCTGCACTGATTGGGAAGGAAAATCATCATTAAAAATGTAGTTAAGAACTGAGTACCCGAAAATAGCGGGGAGCTTTTTGTGGAGCTTTCTGTCAGGCAAAGATCCTAAGAGTTTATTAAGCCGCTAAAGATGTCACTAAGCAACTAATATTTTGAGCATCATTAGGAGTGTAAAAACACATGAAATTTATGTTTAATTCATACGATTAATTAATTAACTATTAAGAGGAGCTGTCATCTTCAAGATTGCACATACAGTACATAACGGCTTCTACCAAACAACTGAGCATTTAACGTTTGTGTTATAATTAACAACACATCTAAATATGTCATATTGCATTTGTACCATATATTAGGATCGAGGGTATTATTCCACAGATATAAATAATTTTTAAAGGCATCTAAGTGCACACTAAGTGCAAATAGCAGTATTTTCTTAGCGATATTTTCTTTGCAATAATATTATTTATATGCTATTTAAATTACTGCAAGTAGCAGATATGTGCACCTCAGTATTGTAGTATGTTATTAAACAACATGCAATAACCTAATAATGTATTGAGTGTAAATTATTGTTTTTATTAAAATTAAAATGGATGCTGTCTTATTGGGACAATAATGCCTTCCCTACACCTACCCCTAACCCCAACCGATAAACACCGATTATAATCTTCATTTTATTAAAAATAAATGTCTTTCTGATCTGATATGTGATGTGAAAAGGGAGAAGAACGAATTTGGCAAAAGGCGGATTCAAACTTGGGTCGATCAGTCAAAATATCACTGCTATGTGCTTTATAACTTATGCCACTGGAGCCACAACAGCCTGGCTATTTGTACTTAGCGTAAATAGACACTCAGGTATTTAAATATTTCTGTAATAAAATGATATATACTTATGTATGTATACACACATACACATACAACCTATGACACTTCATCCAAAAAATGTGACACACCTATGATAAGAGTTCACGCACAAAACCGGGTTAGAAGCCCAAATCCCATCAGTGCACTGAGTGACAGAATAATGCTTTGCCACCACGCTGAATCCTGCTCGTCTGACCTCAGTGCTGGAGTCTGCCTCTCACCGGCAGGCTAATGTGAATGCCTTCCTCCTGCGAGGCATGGCACCACGCCACCTCCCATTACTGTCACTGACACGACTGCTGCCATCGAGCTCTAAAAACACATTCAAATCACATTCACACACAAATCGTAAAAAAATAGGCTGTAGTACTAGTTTAAACTGTGCATTTCTGAAGAGCATGATCTGTAATTGTCCAACAGAGAGAGAAAGAGAGATGGAAGAAAGAGTTATTAGTCACGGTCTGCTCTGGAGGAGTAACGCTAGTACAGGGTGACCTTGAGGGAGGGTCACATGACAGCGAAAGGCTGTCCCAATTCCCTTTCCTCCCTCCCTTCCCCCCTGGGATGAGGCACAGCGGGCGGCAGTGGAAGATGTGCAGGCAGACAGAGCTCAGGAGCAGATGGAAACATGGGCCACTGGCTTATGCAATGTCCCAGCTGAGTACGAGGCTTGTTGACCGTCTCTTCACTCACTTGATAAATCACCGTTTGAAAACACAGCACATGAACAGTAATATATAAAATGCAAATTGTTTACCTCGTTTATAACGCATGCCTTTACAATGCCCTGTATTACTGCATTATCTATCTACTGTATACATCTATGACACGATAGATAGATAGATAGATAGATAGATAGATAGATAGATAGATAGACACAGACAGACTTCTATCTATCGTTAAGAAGATAATTTACATAGAAAGACACAGACGGACAGACAGATACTTAAATGTCTATCTATCTATCTATCTATCTATCTATCCATTAGGGATGGGACAAAAAATCGATTCACCAATCGCAATTTTTTTATTTACGTTTTTGAAATCAATTTATTTATACCAGAATCGATATTAATTCATATTAAATACATTACTTTATTTTAGTCCTTGCTTATATACAAGGTGGAGGAAAGTTACCTCTTTTATTTCAGCAGAGGGCGATGTGTTGTATCGGTGAGTATTTCAGTGTTTCTCACCTGGTGGGTGAGTGCGTGGCCAAAGAAACGACATCAACAACAAAAAACTTTATTTCTTAATGTATAATGAGACTTTTATTTTAAAAGATGTGCATGAAAGCTGTTGACACTTCTGTCAGATGCAGTTTAAGTAAAGAGTGCCTGAGAAAAACGCGCTGTCCCGATTCAGTATCTGCGGTCAGATGAGATGTTGACAGGCTTAATGTAACTTGTTATGGAATAAAAAGTCTCTCACCTCAGAAAAACAAACTATCCTGTCTTGTCAGATGTTATACCGTGTTCGTAGCACGTACTCTTCTACGCGGCGCCACGCTGTATATCACTTCACTAAAGCGCAGAAACTACGAGCATGCAACGCATGAAACAAAAGTACAGTACCGATAAATCATATAACTGGTACTGCGCGTGTTAGCTAGAAGGATTTGCATGAAGGTATGATATTCAGGAGCAGTTTCCACAGCTGTTTCATTAACAGTTCATGTTAGTATTGTATATTTACCATGGCAACTGTTGTTTCCATAACCCAAAAATACCATGTTATTTTCACTTTTTGTCAGTTTGTATATGTTTAAATGACTGTGGTGGCTCAAACCAACTTAATTGTATTAACAAAAACTAGTTTGGGACTGCTATTTAATAGCCTTACTTTACAGGCTGTTTATTCAGTATTAATCATATTCTTAACAGTCTTAACTTAATTTTTGTGAAATAAATTTGCTTTTGTTTTGTTACAAATCCCATTCAAAAAGAGACCTTAGGAATGCTAATGGGTTAATTATATTATATATTTTATTTAATGCAGTCCAGTATTTAAAAGAATGGCTTTCGAGTTAAGTTTGATGTTAAAGAAAGCTTTCACAGACTCTTCATTTTATTTTATTAATGGAACTACACTGAACAAAATTATAAACGCAACACTTTTGTTTTTGCCCCCATTTTTCATGAGCTGAACTCAAAGATCTAAAACTTTTTCTATGTACACAAAAGGCCTATTTCTCTCAAATATTGTTCACAAATCTGTCTAAATCTGTGTTAGTGAGCACTTCTCCGTTGCCGAGATAATCCATCCACCTCACAGGTGTGGCATATCAAGATGCTGATTAGACAGCATGATTATTGCACAGGTGTGCCTTAGGCTGGCCACAATAAAAGGCCACTCTAAAATGTGCAGTTTTACTGTATTGAGGGGGTCCGGGGGGTCCGAAAACCGGTCAGTATCTGGTGTGACCACCATTTGCCTCACGCAGTGCAACACATCTCCTTCGCATAGAGTTGATCAGGTTGTTGATTGTGGCCTGTGGAATGTTGGTCCACTCCTCTTCAATGGCTGTGCGAAGTTGCTGGATATTGGCAGGAACTGGAACACGCTGTCAAATGGCTGCTAAGATGTGTGTTTTTTTTTTTAATTGTGATAGTCTGTATATTAAGTGTATCATTCAACTTTTTCCCATGGTCTAGAGTTAAAAACAAAAAATAAAAATCGCAACAGCAATATCAAATCGCAATATTTGTACAACTGAAATCTTAAAAAAAAAAAAATCGCAATACATATCGTATCGGCACACAATCTATCTATCTATCTATCTATCTATTAAAGTAATTTGCATAGAGACAGACAGCCAGACAGTTAGATATATACTTAAATCTGTATCTGTCTGTCTGTCTATCTATAGATTGATCTGTCTATCTTTATTGCTATATATGAATGGCTGCTATGTATTTATTAATAATATTCAAGCATATTTTAAATTACATTATTTAAACAGTAAAAGATGAATACGTATTCAAGCAAAATGTATCACAATAATTATTTAAATTATTTGTTAAATTATATTTTACTCCTTGAAATCTGTTTAAAATGACTAAAAATATTTGAAATGACTTACATTATTAACAACCAACGTAATTTTTTTTTTCTACAAATATCAATTCATTTCTTCAGAACTTATAAGGCCATATTTGTGCCAAAGAAAAACTTAAAAATAAGAGTAAATCTTGAAATCCAGAGAGAGGGCATGTGTTCATTCAGCCTGACAAACAGCAGTACGCTCAATACGGACTGAAACTGCTGTCTTATACCGTTTCCAAAAATAGTCCTGGCGTGACATCACCAGAGCTACGTAAACACTGTCCACTTTGTTTTCAGTCTGCGTGCGCGAGATATCTCAGCGTACGGAGCCAACCTTATCCCTCTGCCCTAGGCTTAGAGACACAGCCTGCGGCAAACTCACAGAACATGCTGAACGTGTCTGTCTCAAACAGTCGACGAGTCCATTAACAATCAAACACATGACCCAAGGTTTTGCTCCTCGTATGATGTGATGGCTTTTCAAAATGTTAAATGAAGCATCAAGCAACTGCAGCAGTCAAGTTGTCATATATGAAATTAAAACGGGGTCTTACCCCCGCAGATACAGGCAGAATAACAAGATCTACTCGCTGTCATAAGCGCTCTCCTTCAGTGATTTGACATCACATGAATGCAATGCTGAGGTTAATAACATCTGTTGTTTCATATCAAAACAAATGCAAATATCAATATTCTTCCAATCTCGAATGAGTCTCGGCACAATTACACACATTCGCATGCACAATTCAACCATGTACTCACAAGTAGTAGCGATGATAAGCCATGAAGATGCTGTGTTGTGTGTTAGTCTCTTGAGCGCGCCAAACTAAGCTTCGGTCTCACACACACACACACACACAGCTCTCTCCTCTCAAACACTCGCAGGCGTGCTCAGCTCATTCAAGCTTAGCCTCATCGGGGCGGCACACGGCACGGAGTGTGTGATGTAATGTGCATTTCAAACACACACACACACACACACACACACACACACGTACATATCATCAATGTTTCATATGAGATTCAGAGTTATGATCAGACACATTCGTATGATGTATCAAAAATTACATATTTGGAAATGCACTTTTTCTGCCCTCAATTTGTTTTTGTTTACCTCTGATCTGTCCAACCCTGGACTGTAGTATGGTTCAGTGAGCCAGAGACCCAGTTGGCTCAGTGGTTGCTATAGTAACAGGTTCTGTTTGTAAGGCTGGACCAATCAGCAGGAGCGTGCATCATCCCTAATGACACAAACGGATTCATTAAGAACAAACAAAAGCTTGTGTGAATAGACAAGCTGAAGACTTAATTATGCTGGGAGGGAGGAAGATTCCTCTTGATTTAAGAAATGTTTTAATTACTGGTCTGTGTGTTTAATCTAAAATCGCTGGCAGTGATTTAAAGTTTTTAATTGTTGGTCTTCATCTCTATTATAAAACTGCTGGGCCCAATTAATGTTTTTAATTGTTGGTCTACAGCTCTAATATAAAACTGCTGGGCCAGATGTGAATTTTTTTTAAATTGTTGATCTATGTCCCTCATATAAAATCACTGGTCCTGATATATATTTTTTAAATTGCTGGTCTGTCTCTAATATACAATTGGCCTAATTTAGAGTTTTTAATAGTTGATTCATGCCCTTTATATAACATACCTCAAATTTTCTGTCTACTAATATAAAATCGCTGGCCATGATTTTCATTTTTAATTGTTGGTGTACATCTCAAATACAAAATTGCTGATTCTTTCTTTCTTTTTCTACGTTCCTAATATAAATGTACTGCCTTCGATTTTCATTTTTCAGTTGTTGGTTGACTTTCCTAATATAAAATAGTTTTTATTGTAAAATTTTTATATTGTTCTACAATTCTTATATAAAATCGCAGGGCCCAATCTGAAATTTCATGTCCATAATATAAAATAGCTGGACCCGATTAAAACATTTTTTTTATTTTTTATTTACTTAATCATTTGGCCAGTTTTACAATTTAGAATTTTTAAATAGTTGTTCTATGTCCCTATCGTAAAATTATTGGATGGCATTTTAGATTTTAAATTGCTGCACCTTAAACCTCATTTAAATGATCTGGGCCGTATTTATTTTACATTATTATTTTATATTATTTTATTTTATACTATTTATTTGTTTGTTTGTCTACATCTCTAAAATCGCTTAACCCAACTACATTTAAAAAAAAAAATGTCCCTAATATAAAATTGTTGGGTGCCATTTTTAACTGTTGCTCTGCAATCATTTTATAAAATCTCTGGATCCAAATTAAATTTTTAATTGTTGTTCCACATCTGTAATACAAAATCACTGGCTGTGATAAAATGTTTTTCAACTACTGATCCAAAATACTAATATAAAAATGTCAGGTTGCCCACACATCAACATTAATCGTTGCCAGTTTTACCTTTTTTTCTGGAACGTCTCAACAGACAACCTCTCCTCTCCCGCTGGGACCCTCCAGCATGTACCTGTCACAAGGTATCAATAATGCCGTGGCACATGCACATTACCAGTTACCATAACAATACCTGACAGATAAAACACATTCCCAACATGCACCAGGAGACTTAACCGGCTTCCACACACCCTAATACCTCCACAAGCTGACATAGCACTCAACACGGAGAGGGGCTTTGGAAACATCTCCACCCCTGATATAACAAGGTTGGGCCCTTTGTTATGTTGATTTAAGCTCCCGAAGGAGCATTGCATTGTGGGATCACATCTTTTCAGGGATAGGAAAAAGCAAAGTAATGAGGCTGTACATCCCCACGCAAACACGCTCATTATGGAGTCATGGTGGCAGGCACGAGGCAGAGACTTGTGGGACCGGTGTGCATGCATGTATGGAGATGATGGACAGGGGCGGGGAAGGAAAGCTGGAGGTGCATCCATCAGGGACAACAGCTTTGATGCCGCTGTCAAGAGATGCTGACATACTGATACATCAAAATCATGTGCATTAAATTCACACACTAATGCAATATTAATCTCAAAGACCCATACACACTTATAAAATAGCCATTCACAAATACCTAAACAAAAAAAAAATAAAATCTGGTCAACCAGAGAGCTTCACAAAGACATTTAGAGGAATGCATTGCATGTAATTCATGTAGCAGGAGATGTGAAAAGGGCAAGCATTGGGCATTGGCAGTCTGTTCAGACACAATACTAGAGGGCTGCTAACTCTAGGTGTCAGCTATAAACAATCTTCAAACATTTGTCATTTTCGAAACAAAATGTTTTTAATCGATGTACATATGTCAGAGCTCAGAAAAATGGATTTGGTTTTGCATGGTAGTCGAGCAATTATTTTCATTATGCTTTTTAATTAATACTTTTATTTTGCGAACATTAAATTGGTCAAAAGTGACATCCGTCACTTTAGAATGTTATAAAAGATTTCTTTCAAATAAATGGTGTTCTTTTGAACTTTCTTCATCAAAGAATATTTAAAATGTGCCACGCTTTCCAAAATATTAAGCAACATAACTGTTTTCTAAAATTAACATGTTAAAATGATCACGTGCCTCTGAAGACTGGAATAATGATGACAGCTGAAAATTCAGCTTTGCCATAAATGACATATTTATTGTATAAATTAAATATTAAAATATATTCAAACAATATACTGTTTTAAATTTGAATTTTTTGGTGATCACAAGAGGCTTCTTTCAAAAACATTAAAAAAATCTTATTGACTCCAAAGTTTGAACGGTAGTGCACATAATATGTATTATAATATATATTAAAAATACATTAATTCAAATTATCATACATTAATATTTATCTATTGCATTACCGAAAGAAATGCAACAAGCTGCAAACTATAAACTGCGAACTATGAATAAAATAAAATAAAATAAATGCCAGCTAGATAACATTTCCTTTGTGACATGTTGGCACAATTTGCAACATCATCTTTGATGACTAATAAACCATTGCAATTCATGCCGTATACTGCAAACTTGGTAAACACAGACACACACATCCTGAGGTGAAGTAAAGAGGGAGCTAAACATCACACAAGAGCTCTATCTCTGATCCCACTTCGATTCCTGGAAATAGCACTCATTCACTCCCCTGGAGGATGGCTGGAAATTGCGAGTGTCTACATGTATGTGTGTGTGGTGGTTTCAAAGAGGACAGCCCCAGTCTTATTCACTCAACTACTTGTGATCAGAAATTAGCTTTGGCTGAGAGGGCTGTGCTGAGATTCTCTTTCGGCGATGTTCTGCCTCTGCTCTCTGAGGCTCTTGTCTGAGGAGCTGATGCAGGCTAATCTCTGCTAGCCCTGAGCTACTCGCTAACAATACAGCACCGAGGGAGAAAAGATTACTTACAACTGAACATCTATTACGGAGAAATGATTTATTGATTTGCTGAGGGGTGGAAAACCAGAGGGAGGCAGGGGCTTGATACATTGGAGAGATTTGCAGACGAGGCAGGAGTGTGCATGAGATAGAATCGAGGCAGACATATTCATGAGGCAGAACTGATGCAGAAGTGTTCATGAGGTGAACTTGAAGTGGCGATGCTCAAGAAAGAGGTACGCGCTGTCAGAATTGAATTGAGAATCCTTTTAAAATTCCAATTCCTGAATTGGAATTACATTGGAATTGTGGTGCAGTGGCAAACAGGATGCAGAACTGCAGTTCAAATTTGAATGCGAGGAACAACGGACAGATGATAGATAGAACATCTATCTGTGCTAATGGTAACTAAAACAAAACAACTAAAATGTTTTTTTAAATAATGAAATAAAACAGAACATAAATCATTTAAATATAAGCTGAAAAAGTAAACTTAAAACAAAAGGAAAATTAGAAATATTTCCTAGAAAAAATAAAGTTGAAGGACTAAGTTACTGAAACTAAAACTGAAATAAAATTAATTCAAACTATATATAAAAATGACAAAGGTGCATAACAAAATTACTAAAATGTAAAATCTAAATGAAAACAGAAAATATAAAAATAAAAGACAATTAAAATAAAATTACAATAGAAATAATTCAAATGTAAATGAAAATATATAAATACATAAACAAATAAATAGCATTTGTATTATTCATAGTATACAAATACTACCAAATTAATATTGCTATAGAACAATTATCTTTTGTAGACCAAGATGGAAGAACACATTACCTCTATTAAATTCCTCTTCCTGTCAATACAATAAAACTTTCAATTCAACTTCCTGTACACTGTTGCAAATTCAGTTCAAATTCGCATTCATGAATTGAAATTTTTTCACTTCTGAATTTCGCAAAACTGAGGCAAAGATTTTTGTGCAGCAGAATCGAGACAGAAATGAGTCAAAATTGAGTCTGAAGCATCCATGCAGCAGAACTGAGGCAGAAGTGTTCATGAGGAATGAGGAAGTAACATATATAATTACAACATACATCCATCCTCACAGTGGAAATCAGCTCATCATGAGGCGTTCTGACTTAAATATGCATGTCAAAAGCTTTCCTGTATGCGCTGTAATATATCGGCAGACACACATGCAAATACTCATGAGTTGTCTCTCTTTCATAGGCGACAAGGCACCGAACACCTGACACCTCATCATCTCAAAGAGGGAATGAGAGTGAAACATATGGGAGATCTATTTGCATGCCTCACATCTCCCTGACTCACTTAAGAGTCACACTCAGTCTTCAGCTCTGCTCTCCGCTCAGAGGATCACTCAGACTGTGTGTATGAATAATGGACACACATTAAACCCCAGATGTGCAGCAGGAAAGAAAGAGAGGAAGATAAAGAGAGAAATAGAGAACTGAAGTCGCTGCAGGGGACAGACAACTGAGACACGGCGGGGGGGGGGCAGAATTGAATTATAACTTGCGTGATCGAGGGTTCATTTTAAAGGGATGATAGCAGAGGTTCAGATAGACCCGTGTCAAATATCTGTTCCTGGATCAGTGTGCTGATGAGAAGTAATAGTGTGCCTGTGTACGTGCAGCTCTATACTGCTCGGATCCTCCAATACACTGTCTCCCTCCTCTGGAAGAGAGCCATGCATGCTGTCATATGCCAGTCCAAGCAAACAAAAACATGCATGGAAATATATGAGCCATAATAACAAACAAGTCATAAAATGCATGCCATACAGTAAAATAAATATGATGGAATACATAATGGAACATTCCATTTAATGATGGAAAATATGATAATAATATTTATATATATTAGTTTAATAAGTTTTTTTATCCTAATAACATAACATTTGTGGTCCTGTAGTTTAAAAAGCAACATGTCATAGGTTTGATTCCAGGCAAACACAATTGATCAAATATATAACTTAAATGCAACGCAAGTTGTTTTGAATAAAAGCATCTGTCAAATGCATAAATCTAAATATTTTAAGACAGACTTCTATGAAAATTAATAGCACACCTCTCATAAAAAATCCACACGATCTGAGGTTTCATCCACAGCGGAAACACAATTTGAACAAATTCTAGTGGTAAAATGGACGCAAGCAAAACTAATTTGTTCAATTTATAAAAGTTCAAATCTACATAAACTAATGTATTTTTAACAGCAGAGAACTGCCCGTTTATGAGAGTCCAACTGATGTAACATGTGACCATTAGGGGGCAGTGTTTTCACACATCTATCACACCATGCGTTTCTCTGCATATGGATTTCAGAAGTTGATGAGCCAACCATAAACATGCTCAGATCATCAATTCAAACAACATTTCGCTGGCAATTACACCACCAGAAATAAAAATTGTGTGTATATTCCATGTTGACGACTAAAAAGCGACCAGGGTGCAGCTGAGGTGACAGGCATGAAATGAATTGGCGACAAAATTTCTGCTCTCTGTGTAGTCTGGCACTGACAGAGCGCTCTCTGAAGACATCTTCAGATGTTGTCTACAAAAAGACGCACAACGAGGAAAGTTGGAGCCAATTCTCCTTGTCAAAGAAAGCCTGCCGGGGTGTAGCGCATGGCTTCAATCACAGCCAGACGATGCAATGATGATTACAATAACGCTAATCTAAGGGCACAATTGCTTCCATTATCATTACAGTTAATCACTGTGACTAGCAGACTAGCGCCGACAGGGAACTGTCACAGTTAAATGAAAGCTGGGTGTCAAATTGTACAGGTCACTGCAAAAACGACCTTCAACAGAACAAACGTCTGCCTCTGACAGCAGTAACACGAGCGCTCCAACCGAGATGTTCGATCACGGACGTCAGCATTATCCTCACACAGAGAAGCGGAGGAGGATGATATGACGGTGAATTCTATCTTAGCAGACGATCTGCAACTGCACCTGTATAAATCTCACTGATGCTAGAGAGAACGGCAGATTGTGAAATAATGCAAATTAGATCTTAATTATGCATCGAGACACATCCATTCTTAAAACATCGATTACAAAATGACTGCGATCAATCGGCTACAAAGGTCACTGGAAAGAAACTCAGGAGTAAGCGAGCAATTATTTCAATTTGTTCTGTGGCTCCATCAGCACATCTACACACTCGGACCACGTCCACACACAAATGCAGTCTCCTGAGATTTCATTGTGAACTGTGGCAGGATCTTTTCCTTGCACATTCTCGCTCGCTCTCTCTCTCTGGGAGTGTTATGATGCTCGGTGATGGACACAAACTTTTTAAATCAAACCCCTCAGGCTAAGGCAACAATTCTAGACCCCTGAATCTGCTCAAAAATCACACTATCCCAGTGTCCTTGCAGCAGTGGACTAGTGCAGACTGAAGCAACACACACTCTCTTCCAGCACGGCACATTTACACACATTACATAAGTCCACAATGAGACCAACATCTCAGTTCTGGAGTAAGCACTGCAACATTCGCTCCCAAGAAATGTTGTTTAATATCCCAAGTTGTCGAAAATATTAACAAATAAAGGGATATTTAAAAATATATATACTTAGCTGCACTACCGTTCAAATGTTTTGGGTTGGTACGAGTTTTTTAAAAGTAGCAGCTCACTAAGGCTGCATTTATTTGATCAACTTGCATTTAAAAACAATAATATTGTAAAAGATTATTACAATTTGAATAATTGTTTACTATTTTAATATATTTGAAAATGTAATTCATTGTTATGATGGCATTGTTATGAATTTTTATCAGCCATTACTGCAGTCTTCAGTGTCACATGATCCTTCAAAAAAATCGATCTAATATCCTGATTTGGTGCTCACGAAACATTTCTTATAATTATCCATATTTGTAGAAACTGTATAATTGTATGGAATCTTTATTAATACAAAGCAACATAAATAAATGAAAAAAAATACTTATACTAAATACATTTATTTCATGGTTAGTAGGGTTGGGCATCGTTTGAATTTGATCAGTTCCGATTCTGATTCTTTTCGATTCCAAAATGATTAAATAATGATAATCAAACATTTATCCTATGTCTCTTGTTTGCAAATCATTTAATTGCAGCTGAATACCATGAACAAAAGTCAACAGGCTACATAAAAACTGGACTCTTTAACAGCTGTTTGAGTGCAAAATAAAACTGCATGATTCTGGATAAAATTGATTTTTTTTTTTTTTTTAATGGAAGTTGTGGTTCTCTCATGATTCTACAGAAAATACATTAGACAACTTAACAAAATCACATGGAATTTATGAATGAAAGATTCAATGACTCATTCAAGATGTACTTGTTTCATTACTGGATGAATCAGCGTTCTTGAATGAATCTTTTGTATGATTCAAAGACAAATCCATTTTAACAGCCCCTTTTCGCCACCTATCGCGCAACAATGTAAATCGATAAATCTTCATTTGAAGAGTCGAATTACTTTAAAAAGGTGATTTACTCTATTTTTTAATCGTTGGCGTACACATCTGAACTATAAACTTTTATCCCAGTACTTCTGTGATTTGAATGTTTGTAACACAGAAATAATGATACTGTGTGGTTGAAAAGACTGAAGCTGTTTTATTCATATAGGCTACATGACAGCTGCTCTCTTTAGGTCAGCGGCAGTGCGAACGCAAATTTAAATGTTCAAAATCACACTGATGTGATCATAGGCTGCACGGACAAACCAAGTGATCACAACATTGATCGCACACGTCAAAGGTTGAGGAATGAAACAGACGAATCATTGTAATTTAGGAATAGAATCACGTTGGTGTTTGAATCGTGTTTGAAATCTATTAAATTAAAGTGCTTTGTCACGTTAGTGGTGACACCTCTCTTGCAACATGTTTAGCTATCACAGATATTATTCTTAGCTTGCTGATCGCAAATGTAGCCAAACTTTGGAGCACTTAGAATAGCGAGCAAGGTCCTGGCAGGTCTGGTCCTCACAGATGAAGAAAAAAAAGTGCATAGGAATCGAGGTGGAATCGAAATTTTAATTTGACAACAAGTATCCAATTCCTGACCTTATGTATCCAATTCTGGAATTTGAATCGATTTTCAATTCCCAACCCTAAGCCTGACACAATCAGAGCCAATCAAAAGACATTTGATCTTTGAGGATTTTGGACCAATGAGATTTCACAGTGGGCGGGGCTACACAGCACAATGCTACAGATTAGATTGAACTTTATTGTCATTGGCTGAAATACGAAGCTAAACAAAAAATTATCATCCAGCCACAAGTGGTATATAAATAAATAATAGTAAAATGCAAAGCAATGAAGTATAAATGTCAGTGCAGTGCAAGTAATCAAAGTAGACCAGAAGACATACTGTAGTATATGTGACACATGACCTCGTAATCGCATTACAGGTAATTGAGCCATCAGGGCGCAAGTGTTTAGCGAATCAAGGCATTTGCTAGCACCTAAATTTAATACCAATCCACAGCATAAGAACTAGGGTGCAGAATGAAAACCAGACATCACAAGACACAATCCTCAGCCTTCAAGACGTAGACACAGACAAATTTAGGCGCATACTAACACAATAAAACATTTTTTTAAGAGGAATATGTCGCAAACCAGATTTGACCTCGCTTAACGTGCCAGAACACAAGCGCTACCTTACTGGCTTTGACAGTAGAACACAGAACACATTTTTACATCCCAGAAAAAGGTCTAAGTTAAATTGCTCTAAATGCAGTGTCTATTCACCGTGTCCCCACAGAAACAGAAACTCTTTATTATGCCATACGTCCTCTACTCCAGCTAGGACAATTAAACCCAAGCTAAACCGGCAGTCTTATAACTGACGTTTGCGTTTAATTAGAGCGAGACAGAAGGTGAGTATCGCAGGTCTCTGATGCTTTCGTAGTACTTCACCTCTATAAGACTCTGTCTCTGCTATTTACTACAGCACATCGCCTCCCAGCAAGACCCGTGTCTCCTTGGAAACAGAGATTTGGCTGTGATTTGTGTGTGTGTGTGTGTGTGTGAGAGAGATGTCTGATGTAGTGGGATACTGCCTGTCCCTTCAGCTCTGCTTGGTGAGACTAGTCAAGCATCTGTAGCGTGTCCACAGGAGCTGATGGAACACATATGCCAAAGACTCCAGCTGTACAAGAGAGAAGACACATCCTCCACATAAGCACGTGCACACTTGACTTCCTCTGGAAACCAAACGTTTCTGAACGGTTGCTGAAATGCTTTTTGATGTCACTGGAATTGTCATTATAGCTATTTTCAAGTTGCTACCAGTAAATTTTACGGTTATAAATAATGATTTTGATACCACAATAATCAATACAATAACTATAAACATGCTGTTGAACACTCCTTTAATTACAGTTAAATACTAATGTAAACTATGCAAGATTTTGCTGTGTCAGATTAAAAGGGTATTTCTTGTCAAATCAGCTATAATGTATCTCTCAAAATTGTTACTAAATCACACAATTGCAACTATTTCTTATAGCTGCAAGTTTATGTCTCTTAATTACGACTATTTCTCATAATTGCGACTTTATATGTCTCATTTCTAAAGAGTGAAAAATTATTTTTCAAAATTATGACTAAATCTCACAGCTGCAACCACTTCTCAAATGGCAACTTTTTTCTCGTAATTGTGATTTTATATTCCACAACTGCGTCTCTTTCTCATAACTTTATTTTTCATAACTGTGAATGTAAATCTCACAATTGCAACTATACGGTGCATCACGGTGGTGACTATTTCTATTTAATAAAACTGGAATGAAATTATATCTGAAAATAGCAAATTTCAATCTGGCAATTGCGACTGTTTCTCAATTGTGAGAAAAATATCTTAAAATTCCAACAAAATATTCTATAATTGAAAATTTAAATATCAAAATATCTCTTATTAACATCTCAGAATTACAATATTTTTATGTGTCAGCTTTATCGCACTACACATAGCCTATATACACGCGCACACACACGTTTGTTTTTGTGGAAAGTGGGGACATCCCATAGGCGTAATGGTATTTATAGTGTACTTACTGTATGTGCTATTGCCCTACACCAACCCTACACCTAACCTACCCCTTACAGGAAACTGTGCATTTCAACTTTCCCCAAAAAAACCTCACTCTGTATGATTTATAAGCGTTTTGAAAAGTGGGGACATGGGTCAATGTCCTGAGATGTCACCTTCACCTTGTAATACCCATGTCATACCTTTGTCATTATACAAATCTATGTCCTGACTTTTCACAAACACACACACACACACACACACACACACACACACATACATATACATATACATATACATATATATATATATATATATATATATATATATATATATATATACACACACATATACATATACATACAGTGAGGAAAATAAGTATTTGAACACCCTGCTATTTTGCAAGTTCTCCCACTTAGAAATCATGGAGGGTCTGAAATTGTCATCGTAGGTGCATGTCCACTGTGAGAGACATAATCTAAAAAAAAATCCAGAAATCACAATGTATGATTTTTAACTATTTATTTGTATGATACAGCTGCAAATAAGTATTTGAACACCTGAGAAAATCAATGTTAATATTTGGTACAGTAGCCTTTGTTTGCAATTACAGAGGTCAAACATTTCCTGTAGTTTTTCACCAGGTTTGCACACACTGCAGGAGGGATTTTGGCCCACTCCTCCACACAGATCTTCTCTAGATCAGTCAGGTTTCTGGCCTGTCGCTGAGAAACATGGAGTTTGAGCTCCTCCAAAGATTCTCTATTGGGTTTAGGTCTGAGACTGGCTAGGCCACGCCAGAACCTTGATATGCTTCTTACAGAGCCACTCCTTGGTTATCCTGGCTGTGTGCTTCGGGTCATTGTCATGTTGGAAGACCCAGCCTCAACCCATCTTCAATGCTCTAACTGAGGGAAGGAGGTTGTTCCCCAAAATCTCGCAATACATGGCCCCGGTCATCCTCTCCTTAATACAGTGCAGTCGCCTGTCCCATGTGCAGAAAAACACCCCCAAAGCATGATGCTACCACCCCATGCTTCACAGTAGGGATGGTGTTCTTGGGATGGTACTCATCATTCTTCTTCCTCCAAACACGTTTAGTGGAATTATGACCAAAAGTTCTATTTTGGTCTCATCTGACCACATGACTTTCTCCCATGACTCCTCTGGATCATCCAAATGGTCATTGGCAAACTTAAGTCGGGCCTGGACATGTGCTGGTTTAAGCAGAGGAACCTTCCGTGCCATGCATGATTTCAAACCATGATGTCTTAGTGTATTACCAACAGTAACCTTGGAAACGGTGGTCCCAGCTCTTTTCAGGTCATTGACCAGCTCCTCCCGTGTAGTTCTGGGCTGATTTCTCACCTTTCTTAGGATCATTGAGACCCCACGAGGTGAGATCTTGCATGGAGCCCCAGTCCGAGGGAGATTGACAGTCATGTTTAGCTTCTTCCATTTTCTAATGATTGCTCCAACAGTGGACCTTTTTCACCAAGCTGCTTGGCAATTTCCCGTAGCCCTTTCCAGCCTTGTGGAGGTGTACAATTTTGTCTCTAGTGTCTTTGGACAGCTCTTTGGTCTTGGCCATGTTAGTAGTTGGATTCTTACTGATTGTATGGGGTGGACAGGTGTCTTTATGCAGCTAACGACCTCAAACAGGTGCATCTAATTTAGGATAATAAATGGAGTGGAGGTGGACATTTTAAAGGCAGACTAACAGGTCTTTGAGGGTCAGAATTCTAGCTGATAGACAGGTGTTCAAATACTTATTTGCAGCTGTATCATACAAATAAATAGTTAAAAATCATACATTGTGATTTCTGGATTTTTTTTTAGATTATGTCTCTCACAGTGGACATGCACCTACGATGACAATTTCAGACCCCTCCATGATTTCTAAGTGGGAGAACTTGCAAAATAGCAGGGTGTTCAAATACTTATTTTCCTCACTGTATACACATACATATACATACATATACACAAATAGTAAAAATAATAATAAAAAAATTATTATTAAAACAACAGCATCAACTTATTTCTCGAAAAAACAAACATTGCTTCAAGCCCTTCACTAGTAACAATTTTAAGTTGTGATGTCAAAAGCAGCAGGCAGTGAAAAAAGACAAGTCAATTTCAAGCCTGGTATCACTACATTCTTTTAAATTCTGTATCGACTTGAATATGAAGTAGTTAGTATTGACATACTGTACTGTACCACTGTAATATTACAGTAGTTGGCTCTAGTCCGAGGAGGAACATCAGTAACGTTTTAGTTTAGGGACCAATTCTCACAGGTTGCTTATTAGCAAGCATATTGGCTGTTAGTAATTTATAAAGCACATATTTTTGCCTTAATCTGCATGATCATAAAAGTCTCCATTAATAGTTAATACTGAGAACTGGTCCCCAAACTAAAGAGTGACCGGAACGTCTAACCGGCTTGGATGTCACACTCTCTCTCGTGCTTTCTCTGACAGACTGGTTATGATGTTAATGTCATTCCTCTTCCTCTCTCCCTTCCATCCCTTTCTTTCTGTCATCTCCGGTCCACTGAATACTGTACTCCACACTTCCACAGAAGCCTGTCAGGAGGTCTTTAAAACAACTTCGCAATTTGCTTTTCCGTTTGACGGAAAAGGTCGGTCCGAGCTATAGCGCCTTAACCTCCTCTGAAATTTAAGGCCTCCTGCCGAATTTTGCCATTGACCTTTTGGGGACAAACCAAAGTAATGAGGCAAACGTTTTGGAAAAACTTATATTCCATTCCTTTTCAGCCTGAATGGCGCTGCTTCATTTGACGAGCGCCAAGGCAGTTCTTATATTGTTACAATGAGTCTTTTTTCATTCATTTTTTCCCAATCTTGGTTTCATTCTTCACACCTCATTCAGTGTCTCGGTAATTCAGCTTTCGTAATTATTTGAGGCTAAGAAATTATATAGACATTTTAATATTTCACTACAAATATGATGCGTGAGAATGAAGACTCATTGGCGACTCAAAACAGAAAGAAGGAGAGAGAAGGAAAGAGAGAGGTTGAGAGGGCTAGAGTGAATGTCAGTATAGTCGTGCGAGCTGTACGTGTTTGGACTCATGATAAGAAAGCGACCAGACAGAGAGAACAGAATTGTAATGATTAATGAGAGAAAGTGTGCCGTTTTCAAGAGATTGGCCACATCGTTTTGATTGAACCTGACTTAACTGAAGCATTTGTACAGTTAACGAATCAAGGACTGAATCCACATAACATCAAGATCTTTGGATGTAGTTGTGACTACATTTACAAAACACTGTGACGGTTGTGTTTTGGATACCGCACTTACAGGGATTTTACCAAGTAGGACACGTGCCTAGATCAACGTCCTTACACAAATTAAATATGAAAGTGAACATGGCTATGGTCAACTATGTGATCATCTGGAATACATACGCCTGACATGCATCATTGTATTTTGAATCGAAACGCCACTTTGATAACATCCTATCCTATGTAAGATACATACAGTAAATGAAATCAAATAAATAATATTTAATACTTAATGTAAAATACTTTTATAACAATGGATTTTAATAATATAGTTATTAACATTATAAATATAATTTATTTATAAACTTATTGAAACATGCACCATATAAAAGGAAAGCCAGAGCTCTGAAGAAATGTTTCTCCTCACACAATAATAACGAGGTGGAATAATTGCGCAATCTAACTGATTAAATTCGGCAGTGTGTGAAGTTGGCGTGATTACCATAACTCATTATATTACCTATTTACTTTCACACCCCTACTGCTTTGGTGAAATTTAGATCAGTTTACTTTGTTTGGTCTGAATGAAATTAGCTTATTCAATATACTTTCAAAAGCACAACCCTGGACAAACAAACAAAAATCCACAAAGGAAGAGGAAGACTTTAATTGAAGGAGATTTGAGATTCTTCGTACTTCTCTTTATGATATTGTATTTTAGCAAATAAAAACTTTTTTGAAACTTCAAGATGCGCCTAAACTCATGATGGCAAGCCCTAAGGATAACTTCAGTCCACACAATGTTTTTACGCAGTCATGCTCATAAGAAAGAGATTTATGTTGCATACGGAAATAACATTCTACAGCAGTCATATCAGAATAATTGTATAAAACAGATGAACAAATTTCTTTGAGCAGAGATTTTCAGAGCTGTAGGCATGTACTGTAAATTTAAAAAATCACTGCAGAAGATAATTGCTATTGCACACAATTAAGTTTTTATTCTGAATGTTGACTGCACACTTTAGCTTGTATTAAACATTTGGCTGTTGCACAATTCCCTCCATTTTCTGAGGCAGCATAAAAATGCACAGCTACAACATCAATAACATGTCTGTTGTGAGTATTTTGCTCTACTTTTTGCTTTGCTACTGCTAAAAAGGGGAAAAAGTGAAATCGGCCACCCTTTTTTCCAACCAATCACATATAATTACAATTTCTAGAAGCGTACGAGGGAAGCATTGATTGTGTTGATTACTTCATCACAATCACTTGACATATGTAGCTTCAAAAACACTTCCTGAAATTCTCACACAGACATCTGCAGATGTACACTACTGTTAAAAAATTGGTTCAGTAAGATGTTTCTTTTGTAAAGAAATTAATACTTTTATTCAGTGAGGGTGAATTCAATTGATCAAAGGTGACAGTAAAAAGACGTGTTACAAATTATTTATATTTCAAATACATGCTTTTCTTTTGAATGATTGATTTATGAAGGATCATGTGACACTGAAGACTGGAGTAATGGTTGTCAAAAACCGTTTTCTTATTGTATTAATATTCCAATGATTTTACTGTATTTTAGATAGATATGAAAGGTATCCTGCTACCCTAAAGAAAAATGTTTACTTAAAAGGTTTCCTTCAGCTCTGTATCCCATATAATAAAATAAACCCAATAATACATCTACATGACAACGGTCATAAAACTTTAAGTCAGATGGAAGTAATAGATATACTGAAAGAAATGAAAAGTAATATTGTGAGTGCTTCAGCAAGACTTTCTCAAGCTTTTTTTTTTTTTTTTGAACAAATTCCAGTATTACTACTGTCTGAACCTAGAAACATTTAGTTGTTTCTGTGACACAGAGAACAATATGTGACAGTCTGACAAAACAAACTTTGATTCGAGGAGGTGACGCATTCACATACCACAACAATATAAAAAGATAAGAACAATGTGGCTTCCATAAACTGAAAAAGGCAATATTTGAAACCAAATCTGTAGCTAAATTTAGATGCACTTCAAACCAAAATAAAAGGCTATAATAAAGTAATCAATCAATATCAATATTTGAAGAGTCAATATTAGCCTCAAAATCAATATTTGAGCAAGTACATAACCAGCCAGTGTTCAAAACTATTGCCTTACTTTAGCCCGATTCACAACTGTTAGCTTATAATAATGATAATAATTCAAGCATGGCGCTGCATCATTACGTCACGTCTGTAAACATAAAGAATTTGTCCCGGCTAGTAGGCTATCGCATGTGAGGATCCTGCAGGTGACAGATCGTTTAGTCTTTTCTCACAGCAGCTAGAATAATTAAATCATTTTGATGGCGGATTGTAATCCAGAAAGGATTGTGTGAAATTATATTCCAGTTTTAAATGTGCTTCTGATTACAGATAGCCTGGGATTACATAAGATTTGTATTTTAAAGAAAACCAATTTGAAGGGAGCATAATTTGCTTTTTGGGTTAAAAGAATTTCTTAATATGAAATTCGAATGGCATGACAATTAGATATTAGACTGTACAGAAATTGAAATCTACACGCTAAAACACACTATACTCAGTCACGCAATGCTTATGTTGTTAACATTAATAATTTGAGAATAAAGTATAACAATAATAATAATTTGCACGG